>NC_090329.1:44450019-44761043 GCF_035084215.1 Heptranchias perlo | reverse complement strand
TGGACATATATACAAATATATTACATATTTTATCTAATAATATTCCAATATTTCAAGACTTGAAAGCAAACAACAATTTACCTGAAATACAATTGGACATAAAACATGCCCAAACGCAATGGTTAAACATGAAACACTAGCATAAACAGAAAGGATTAAGATATGAGGTTTGTTTTATAGTGACAGTCACAATTGGGCTAGCTTAGAAAAGGCAGTTGGGATTCCTATCATTGTTGCACTTTTAGGTGTAAATAATCTATAAAATCCACTACTTGTAACATCATCAGACTCTAACAAATCCCAGACATGTAGTTTTCATGCTAATTGTTAAACCACTATTTTCAGTTTTATTTCCCTGGTGAGACCTTAGAATAAGCTTAAGCCATTCACTTCAGATCTCTTCAAGTTACTATTGCTGTTGTCACATTGTGGGTGAATGTCTGCAGGGTTTCTCTCGCTCATCCGCTATAACTTCAGCAGAAGAGCCGCGGAAACCCCAGAGAAATGGCGCAAATGCTATTTTCGTCATTTTCCCCGAGGTTTCTGTTGTTCTCCCGCCAAAGTTATGGTGGATGAGCAGGAGAACTCCCATGGGAATTTGCCCCCTTTGTATAAGAACGAATAGGTATAAAATGTTTAGAAATCCTCTCACATTTGGTCAATAAATCTAATGCTGATGTTATCGAACTGATATCCTAGAAATATAAGCTAAGAAGACAGCCATTTAGCCAGCTCCACATCAGAGCTATTTATTCTAATCCATTTCTCTGCTCTTTTCTTGTACTCTTTAATATTTTTTTCCTCAATTGTTTACTTCATTCACTCTTAATGTCACAGTCACTCAACTTCGATGGCCACCTGTGATAATTCACTCCATAGTTTATTCTTTTTCACAAAAGATTTTCTAACCTCCCCTTTCTTCTTCTAATTGTAATCTTACATTTATCCCTCTTTGTTACCGATTTACCAACCAGTGAAAATAACCTTTTACCATTTACTCTCTCAAACCCTTTTGTAATTTTGAACACTTCTTTTAACATCCCCTTTACCTACTTTACCCTCGTGAATACAGCCCTAGTTTTACAAATTTCTCATCATAGCTATATCTTTTCATCTTTCGTACTATCTTAGTGAATTTACATTATACCTTTTCAATGACTCCAATATCCTTTCTATGATAGGATATCCAAAACAACAGAGTCCTCCAACTGTAGCCTAACCAATGTCTTGTACAAATTCATCAGTGTCTCCTGCTTTTGTTTTCAGTGTCCCTATGTGTAAAAGCCAGAATTCTATATTCCCTTTTCAAGGCTTTTTCAAACTGCATTTTAGGGAATTATATATTTGGGCCTTTAGATCTTTCTGTCCCTCCATTCCACTGAGAATTTTACTTTTTAGATTATATTTCCATTCTCTTCTTTTTCCTAAAATGTGTCCCTTTTACAGTCACATATCAGCCCTAACCTGTTTAGATCTCGCAGCCTTCTGCATTCTTCCTTACAGTTTGCAATGGCACTTGGTTTGGTAATGTCAGCAAATTTTGCTATTCTTTCCATGCCCATCTCCAAATCATATTTGCATACGGAAAACAAGAGGTTCCAACAGAGATTCCTAGGGACACAACTAGCTACATCCTGCCAATCTGAGAAACATCCCTCTCTACTCCTATTAATTGCTTTCTATCCTTCTGCCATCTCTTGACCCATCCTACCACTTTACCTTTAATGTTATAGGCCTTAGTCATTCCAACAAATGACTTATTTGGTATATTATGAAATGCTTTTTGAAAGCCTAAATATATCAACACCTGCTGCATTCTCTTTATCTAGGCATTCTACAATTTTCTGGAAAACTTAGTTCAACAAATCTTATGGCCTTTTGCCCTTAGGAGTTTAATCATATTAGAATGAGACTGATCCAAACAAAAAATCAGAAGACTACTCCTGGGTCATTTTATGGTTCGATTTGAATGAACACAGAAATCATTTCACTGCACATTCACATCACTATGATAAATTGTTGCAATTGATTCATTTATTTGTTTCTTTCAAACTAATTGAACACTTACACTGTATTGGACACATAAAAACTGCATTGCATGCATACTAAAATATTGCTTTTAAATTATTTTGGCTATATAATAACATTTCTATAAAACACAAATCTGAATTATCCATGGTGCTGAATTATCCATGGTGCTGTACAACCCTGATAATATGAAAGTTGTTTATTTGTGCTTAAAAGTACAAATTATCCAGTAATTCAAATTAAGGAATAAGACTTTACCCTAATTTTATTGTTAAAAAAAATCAAATTATCCAGTAACTTTAATTAAGCAACTTTGGGTTATCAGTGGACTATATAGTTATTGGACTGCGCAATGACTGGATTATTTATAAACGACATAAGGACTAGTTGTCCTGATAACTTCAAAACCTTGACTGTCCTTCATACAGCTGATGCCAGTTCTGATTAGGTTTAGGATTCACTTTCCACCCCTTTCCTATGACAGGCCTTTAATGAGGCTTTCATCCATTTTAAGATGGAGCAAGGCACAGAGTAACAGTAATGACAGACGAAAAGTCAATTAGCATTTTTTACCAATCTTTCTCATCTGTATGGTCACTTCTGTTTTATCATCAAACTGTACACCCAGGGAAAAATATGATCCTAGGCAATGTCAAGCTTGAATTTAAAAGCGTGGAGATTGTAAGAAAAAGAAAAGACAGAGGGAAGTAAAGAGCTCCAAAATCTTGAGGTACCTGGGAAGAATGGGCCCGATATTTGTGGGAAGGCAATGATGGTGCGGGCGAACGCGGTAGTGTGAGGGAAACACAGCAAGGCCAGGGACGCGGAGGTCCTGCCGAATTTAATGGCAGGGCCTCATTATAATTTTTTTCTTCTGTTTCACGCCCGGCAACCAGTGATCGCGGGTCAGCCATCAGTCAGGGGGTATCGGTGATCGCGGGTCAGCCATCAATTGGGGGGGATCGGTGATCGCGGGTCAGCCATCAATTGGGGGGGATCGGTGATCGCGGGTCAGCCATCAATTGGGGGGGATCGGTGATCACGGATCAGCCGTCAGTTGGGGGGATCGGTGATCGCGGGTCAGCCATCAATTGGGGGGGATCGGTGATCACAGATCAGCCGTCAGTTGGGGGGATCGGTGATCGCGGATCAGCCGTCAGTTGGGGGGATCGGTGATCGCGGGTCAGCCATCAATTGGGGGGGATCGGTGATCACGGATCAGCCGTCAGTTGGGGGGGATCGGTGAGTGCGGGTCAGCCATCAATTGGGGGGGATCGGTGATCACGGATCAGCCGTCAGTTGGGGGGGATCGGTGATCGCGGGTCAGCCATCAATTGGGGGGGATCGGTGATCGCGGATCAGCCGTCAGTTGGGGGGGATCGGTGATCGCGGGTCAGCCATCAATTGGGGGGGATCGGTGATCGCGGGTCAGCCATCAATTGGGGGGGATTGGTGATCGCGGGTCAGCCATCAATTGGGGGGGATCGGTGATCGCGTGTCAGCCATCAATTGGGGGGGGGATCAGTGATCACGGATCAGCCATCAGCCAGGGGGTATCGGTGATCACGGGTCAGCCATCAGTCAGGGGGTATCGGAGATCACGGGTCAGCCATCAATTGGGGGGGATCGGTGATCGCGGATCAGCCGTCAGTTGGGGGGATCGGTGATCGCGGGTCAGCCATCAATTGGTGGGGATCGGTGATCACGGGTCAGGCTTCAGTTGGGGGGATCGGTGATCGCGGGTCAGCCATCAATTGGGGGGGATCAGTGATCACGGGTCAGGCTTCAGTTGAGGGGGGATCGGTGATCACGGGTCAGGCTTCAGTTGAGGGGGGTCGGTAATCGCGATCACGAGGTAAGCTTCAGTTGGGGGAGGGGGTCAGACATCAGTTGGCGGAGTCAGTGGGCTTCAATTGTGCGGGGTGGGTCGGCCGATCACGGCAGGGGATAGAGAGAGGCTGCAATCTCGCAACCCCCTGCTGTAAAACGATAACAGGCATGTATGCTTTGGGTTGGTGATGCGTTCCCCATTTTTTATGGTTTATCCCAACCTCTCGACCTCCTCCCACCTGTCATTTGGAGGGGGTTAATATCGAGGCCAGTGAGTTTGAGTAGGAGACTGTTGAAATCAAAATTCATCACACAGTGAGGAAGCAAAGAGGAGGAAGAACATGTGTGATGAAATATTTGCAAGTTAGGAGAAATAATAGAACATTCAGAGAAACACTGACCAATGTAGCATTGATAATATTTGATAGAAATCAAGAAGGTTGCAATAGAGAGAGAGAAAAATTGATTGCTGGAACAGAGAGGGAGATCAGCTATCAGACAACAATCTTACTGTAAACTGAAAATTGTTTGCTGTTGAAAGCTGTAACCTGCCACAGAGTACATTACAAGTCATTTAGGCAGCAATAATCCCAAAGATAATTATATCAATTAATCAGATGAATATTAATGCATTCAGCATTACTACTGCTCTGTCTTGATATAGGTCTTGAATAAAACTCAATTAATCCTACAGGCCATTCATCTGTAGCCACTATTGCATTGTTCTTTTCTCTAGTTCATTGCAAGACATGAAGCAAAACACTACTGAAACACAATTAATGATCAAATTAAGATTGTAACAACTGAAAAATGAAAGCTTACTAATAATTCTTTTTAATGCATTATTGGTGGCTAAAATGCAAATAAAGGGAAATTGTGAATTAAATCTTCCCCCATCACAATGGTAGAGCGCATTTGAATGCCAACACAGTGGGAATTAGAGAATCCCTCCTGCATCTCCCCTGCCAGTCCTCCCCATGTCTCTGTATCATCAGTCTCAGGTAGGAAGGTGTTGACTACAGTCCAGACACCTCTCTCCAGTGACCATCCTCAGGCCACTGTCTACCTGTTACTTCCTGGCTGAGTGCAGGTTTGGTAGAGTTATGTGAGCAGCTGTTTGCTCCCAGCCTGCTCATACATAAGTAGACATGGAGAAAATTATTGTAGCTGTTTGTGAAGACTGGCTTTCCAATGGCGACATTGGGTCCAAGTTTTTGATTTAGTTTGGAGACTGTTTTAAAATCCTTGGTTTTTTAGAGCCACTTCTTAGATCACACCAACACCAAAATGGAACAGCTCTGAGCAGGCATTACCTGAATTTAAGATGTTAGCCACAATTTTAACCTAACGCACCAGGCGGGAGTGGGACGGATTCAGCTTGGACGCCTGTTTTACATCCCGCCCAATTTTACGCTCCATGAACTTCTATGCAGCGTAAAATTGTGTGGAGTATGAAACAGGTGTTGTAATGCTAGGTAGTGAAGTCTATACAGACTGTCTGTTCAAATCTTCAAAGTTTGTGCTGATAAATTGGGATACAGCTATGTTATTGAAGTCTCAAAGTCAATCTGTATAAGAAATAAGCAATTCATGGGTCGGTACTAGCACCACTGCTTTTCTGGATATATATTAATGATTTGGACTTGGGTGTACAGGGCACAATTTCAAAATTTGCAGATGACACAAAATTTGGAAGTGTAGTGAGCAGTGAGGAGGATAGTGATAGACTTTAAGAGGACACGGACAGGCTGGTGGAATGGGCGGACACATGGCAGATGAAATTTAATGCAGAGAAGTGCGAGGTGATACATTTTGGTAGGATAAACGAGAAGAGGCAATATAAACGAAAGGGTACAATTCTAAAGGGGGTCCATCTCAGCCTCCTCCCGATATCCCCACCATCACAGAAGCCAGATGTGATATCAAGAAATGGCTGAGTGCACTGGATACAACAAAGGTTATGGGCCCCGACAACATCCCGGCTGTAGTGCTGAAGACTTGTGCTCCAGAACTAGTCGCGCCTCGCCAAGCCGTTCCAGTACAGCTACAAAACTGGCAACTACCTGACAATGTGAAAAATTGCCCAGGCATGTCCTGTCCACAAAAAAAGGACAAATCCAATCTGGCCAATTACCGCCTCATCAGTCTACTCTCAATCATCAGCAAAGTGATGGAAGATGTCGTCGACAGTGCTATCAAGTGGCACTTACTCACCAATAACCTGCTCAGAATGCTCAGTTTGGGTTCCACCAGGACCACTCGGCTCCAGACCTCATTATAGCCTTGGTCCAAACATGGACAAAAGAGCTGAATTCCAGAGGTGAGGTAGAGTGACTGCCCTTGACATCAAGGCAGCATTTGACCGAGTGTGGGACCAAGGAGCCCTAGTAAAATTGAAGTCAATGGGAATCAGGGGGAAAACTCTCCAGTGGCTGAAGTCATACCTAGCACAAAGGAAGATGGTAGTGATTGTTGGAGGCCAATCATCTCAGCCCCAGGACATCACTGCAGGAGTTCCTCAGGGCAGTGTCCTAGGCCCAACCATCTTCAGCTGCTTCATCAATGACCTTCCCTCCATCATAAGGTCAGAAATGGGGATGTTCACTGATGATTGCACAGTGTTCAGTTCCATTCGTAACCACTCAGATAATGAAGCAGTCCATGCCCGCATGCAGCAAGACCTGGACAACATCCAGGCTTGGGCTGATAAGTGGCAAGTAACATTTGTGCCACACAAGTGCCAGACAATGACCATCTCCAACAAGAGAGAGACTAACCACCTCCTCTTGACATTCAACGGCATTACCATCACTGAATCCCCCACCATCAACATCCTGGGGGTCACCATTGACCTGAAACTTAATTGAACCAGCCTTATAAATACTGTGGCTACAAGAGCTGGTCAGAGGCTGGGTATTCTGCGGAGAGTGACTCACCTCCTGACTCCTCAAAGCCTTTCCACCATCTACAAGGCACAAGTCAGGAGAATGATGGAATACTTTCCACTTGCCTGGATGAGTGCAGCTCCAACAACTCTCAAGAAGCTAGACACCATGCAGGACAAAGCAGCCTGCTTTGTTGGCATCCCATCCACCACCCTAAACATTCACACCCTTCACCATCGGCACAACATGGATGCAGTGTGTACCATCTACAGGATGCACTGCAGCAACTCACCAAGGCTTCTTCGACAGCACCTCCCAAACCCGCAACCTCTACCACCGAGAAGGACAAGGGCAGCAGGCACACGGGAACAACACTACCTGCAAGTCACACACCATCCCGACTTGGAAATATATCGCCGTTCCTTCATCGTTGCTGGGTTGAAATCCTGGAACTCCCTACCTAACAGCACTGTAGGAGAACCTTCACCACACAGACTGCCGCAGTTCAAGAAGGCAGCTCACCACCACCTTCTCAAGGGCAACTAGGGATGGGCATTAAATGCTGGCCTAGGCAGCCACGCCCACATCCCATGAACGAATGAAAAAAAAGGAACAGAGAGACCTACGGGTATATGTGCACAGGTCGTTGATGATTGCAGGGCAAGTTGAGAAAGTGATTGAAAAAGCATATTGTATTCTGGGCTTTATAAGTAGAGGCATAGTGTACTAAAGCAAGGAGGTTATGATGAACCTTTATAAAACACTGATTCGGCCACAACTGGAGTATTGTGTCCAATTCCGGGCACTTCAATTTAGGAAGGATGTAAAGGCATTAGAGAGGATGCAGAAAAGATTTACTGAAATGGTTCCAGAGATCAGGGACTTCAGTTACGTGGATAGACTGGAGAAGCTGGGATTGTTTTCCTTAGGCAGGGAGGGTTGAGAGAAGATTTGAAAGAAGTATACAAAATCATTAGGGATCTGGACAGAGTAGATAGAGAGAAACTCTTCCCATTGGTGGAAGGGTTGAGAACTAGAGGGCACAGATTTAAGGTGATTGGCAAAAGAACCAAAGGTGACATGAGGAAAAGCTTTTTTACGCAGCGAATGATTAAGATCTGGAATGCACTGCCTGAAGGGATGGTGGAGGCAGATTCAATCATGGCTTTCAAAAGGGAATTGGATAAGTACTTGAAGGAAAATAATTTGCAGGGCTATGGGGAAAGGGCGGGTGAGTGGGACTAACTGGATTGCTCTTGCACAGTCGGCAGGGGCTTGACAGGCCGAATGGCCTCCTTCCATGCTGTAACCATTCTATGATTCTAATTTATAGTCATTTTATGTAATGCTACTCTAATTATCATGCCATATTGTTTGGCTGTTCCCAGCTGTTGAAATTATTTTACTGTTACTTAAAACTCATTTTTGTTAGATCATTGAGGAAGTGATTCTAACCTATGAGGTGTTCTTAAAAAATAAATAATGAATTGTTACCTCTATCCGATTTTATCCATACTGCTGGTATTAACATCATATAAACGCACAAAATGAACCAATTATCTTGTTAACACTACACATTGGACTGGCCTGAGCTAAAGTTCAGCTCTCTTCTATTGCTACCATAAAGGGTTGCACATTCTAAAACCTGCCACTGGCTGTACTTTTTCAGTACACATCAGATTGAAATCATAGAATCATAGAATCATAGAAGTTACAACATGGAAACAGGCCCTTCGGCCCAACATGTCCATGTCGCCCAGTTTATACCACTAAGCTAGTCCCAATTGCCTGCACTTGGCCCATATCCCTCTATACCCATCTTACCCATGTAACTGTCCAAATGCATTTTAAAGGACAAAATTGTACCCGCCTGTACTACTGCCTCTGGCAGCTCGTTCCAGACATTCACCACCCTTTGAGTGAAAAAATTGCCCCTCTGGACCCTTTTGTATCTCTCCCCTCTCACCTTAAATCTATGCCCCCTCGTTATAGACTCCCCTACCTTTGGGAAAAGATTTTGACTATCTACCTTATCTATGCCCCTCATTATTTTATAGACTTCTATAAGATCACCCCTTAACCTCCTACTCTCCAGGGAAAAAAGTCCCAGTCTGTCTAACCTCTCCCTATAAGTCAAACCATCAAGTCCCGGTAGCATCCTAGTAAATCTTTTTTGCACTCTTTCTAGTTTAATAGTATCCTTTCTATAATAGGGTGACCAGAACTGTACACAGTACTCCAAGTGTGGCCTCACCAATGCCCTGTACAACTTCAACAAGACATCCCAACTCCTGCATTCAATGTTCTGACCAATGAAACCAAGCATGCCGAATGCCTTCTTCACCACCCTATCCACCTGTGACTCCACTTTCAAGGAGCTATGAACCTGTACTCCTAGATCTCTTTGTTCTATAACTCTCCCCAACGCCCTACCATTAACGGAGTAGGTCCTGGCCCGATTCGATCTACCAAAATGCATCACCTCACATTTATCTAAATTAAACTCCATCGGCCCACTGGCCCAATGTATCAAGATCCCGTTGCAATCCTAGATAACCTTCTTCACTGTCCACAATGCCACCAATCTTGGTGTCATCTGCAAACTTACTAACCATGCCTCCTAAATTCTCACCCAAATCATTAATATAAATAACAAATAACAGCGGACCCAGCACCGATCCCTGAGGCACACCGCTGGACACAGGCATCCAGTTTGAAAAATAACCCTCTACAACCACCCTCTGTCTTCTGTCGTCAAGCCAATTTTGTATCCAATTGGCTACCTCACCTTGGATCCCATGAGATTTAACCTTATGTAACAACCTACCATGCGGTACCTTGTCAAAGGCTTTGCTGAAGTCCATGTAGACCACGTCTACTGCACAACCCTCATCTATCTTCTTGGTTACCCCTTCAAAAAACTCAATCAAATTCGTGAGACATGATTTTCCTCTCACAAAACCATGCTGACTGTTCCTAATTAGTCCCTGCCTCTCCAAATGCCTGTAGATCCTGTCCCTCAGAATACCCTCTAACAACTTACCCACTACAGATGTCAGGCTCACCTGTCTGTAGTTCCCAGGCTTTTCCCTGCCTCCCTTCTTAAACAAAGGCACAACATTTGCTACCCTCCAATCTTCAGGCACCTCACCTGTAGCGGTGGATGATTCAAATATCTCTGCTAGGGGACCCGCAATTTCCTCCCTAACCTCCCATAACGTCCTGGGATACATTTCATCAGGTCCCGGAGATTTATCTACCTTGATGCGCGTTCAGACTTCCAGCACCTCCCTCTCTGTAATATGTACACTCCTCAAGACATCACTATTTATTTCCCCAAGTTCCCTAACATCCATGCCTTTCTCAACCGTAAATACCGATGTGAAATATTCATTCAGGATCTCACACATCTCTTGTGGTTCCGCACATAGATGACCTTGTTGATCCTTAAGAGGCCCTACTCTCTCCCTAGTTACTCTTTTGCCCTTTATGTATTTGTAGAAGCTCGTTGGAATCTCCTTTGCCTTATCTGCCAAAGCAATCTCATGTCCCCTTTTTGCCCTCCTGATTTCTCTCTTAACTCTACTCCGGCAATCTCTATACTCTTCAAGGGATCCACTTGATCCCAGCTGCCTATGCATGTCATATGCCTCCTTTTTGACTAGAGCCTCAATCTCCCGAGTCATCCAAGGTTCCCTACTTCTACCAGCCTTGCCCTTCACTTTATAAGGAATGTGCTTACCCTGAACCCTGGTTAACAAACTTTTGAAAGCCTCCCACTTACCAGACGTCCCTTTGCCTGCCAACAGACTCTCCCAATCAACTTCTGAAAGTTCCTGTCTAATACCATCAAAATTGGCCTATCCCCAATTTAGAATTTTAACTTTTGGGCCAGACCTATCCTTCTCCATAGCTATCTTAAAACGAATGGAATTATGATCACTGGTCCCAAAGTGATCCCTCACTAACACTTCTGTCACCTGCCCTTCCTTATTTCCCAAGAGGAGGTCAAGTTTTGCCCCCTCTGTCGTCGGGCCATCCACATACTGAATGAGAAATTCCTCCTGAATACACTCAACAAATTTCTCTCCATCCAAGCCCCTAATGCTATGGCTGTCCCAGTCAATGTTGGGAAAGTTAAAGTCCCCTACTATTACCACCCTATTTTTCTTGCAGCTGTCTGTAATCTCCTTACATATTTGCTCCTCAATTTCCTGTTGACTATTTGGGGGTCTGTAGTACAATCCTATCAAAGTGATCTCTCCCTTCTTATTTTTCAGTTCTACCCATATGGACTCCGTGGGCGAACCCTCGGATATATCCTCTCTCACTACTGCCGTGAAGTTCTCCCTAATCAAGAACGCAACTCCTCCTCCTCTCTTACCTCCTGCTCTATCTTTCCTATAGCATCTGTACCCTGGAACATTGAGCTGCCAGTCCTGCCCCTCCCTTAGCCATGTTTCAGTAATAGCTATAACATCCCAGTCCCATGTACCCATCCATGCCCTGAGTTCATCTGCCTTGCCCATCAGACTTCTTGCATTGAAATAAATGCAGTTTAATCTCGACTTCCCTTGGTCTTTGCCCTGCTTTGTCAGACCATCTGTCCGGTCATGTTCTGTACACTCTCCCTTACTGCCTTTTGTTTCTGTCACCACTTTATTTCCCACTGACTTCCTGCATCGGTTCCCATCCCCCTGCCACATTAGTTTAAACCCTCCCCAACAGCACTCGCAAACACTCCCCCTAGGACATTGGTTCCAGTCCTGCCCAGATGCAAACCGCCCAATTTGTACTGGTCCTACCTCCCCCAGAACCGGTTCCAATGGCCCAGGAATTTGAATCCCTCCCTCTTGCACCATCTCTCAAGCCACGTATTCATCCTAGCTATCCTGTCATTCCTACTCTGACTTGCCCGTGGCACTGGTAGCAATCCTGAGATTACTACCTTTGAGGTCCTACTTTTTAGTTTAACTCCTAGCTCCCTAAATTCAGCTTGTAGGACCTCATCCTGTTTTTTAGCTATATCGTTGGTGCCTATATGCACCACGACAAATGGCTGTTCACCCTCCCCCTCCAGAATGTCCTGCAGCTGCTCCGAGACATCCTTGACCCTTGCACCAGGGAGGCAACATACCATCCTGGAGTCTCGGTTGCGTCCGCAGAAACGCCTGTCTATTCCCCTTACAATCGAGTCCCCTATCACTATAGCTCTGCCACTCTTTTTCCTGCCCTCCTGTGCAGCAGAGCCAGCCACGGTGCCATGAACCTAGCCACTGCCACCTTCCCCTGGTGAGCCATCTCCCCCAACAGTATCCAAAACGGTATACCTGTTTTGGAGGGAGATGACCGCAGGGGACCCCTGCACTGCCTTCCTACTCTTCCTCTGTCTGTTGGTCACCCATTCACTATCTCCCTCAGTAATTTTTATCTGCGGTGTGACCAACTCACTGAACGTGCTATCCACGACTTTCTCAGCATCGCGGATGCTCCAAAGTGAGTCCATCCGCAGCTCCAGAGCCGTCAAGCGGTCAAACAGTAGCTGCAGCTGGACACACTTCCCGCAGGTGAAGGAATCAGGGATACAGGAAGGATCCCTGAATTCCCACATCCCACAAGAGGAACATGACACGGCTGTGGGATCTCCTGCCATGACTTAACCCTTAAGTTAGCTTAACAACAACTACAATGTCAAGAGAAAAAAAAGGAAAGAAAAACTACTTACCACTCCCTTTAAGGAGTTTACTCCTTTAAATTGTTCTTAATTTAGAGAATGTTAACTACACTAGGGACCTTGATTCACTAAAAAAAAACGCTACTTCCTATAAGACCTGCAGACCTTCCCTTTCTTTTTACTTTAGTTACTGTAGATAAGGAGAAATACTCACCTGAACCTACTCAACAATCAGGTGCCTCCCCTGTGTCGTGTCCCGATCTGATTCCTGACGTCACTTCGAACTCGGTCGCAGCTCCCTCCGCTCGGCTCCTCTCAGCTGTTCTCAGCGCTCTGAAATCCCGCCTTTTATCGGACGCTCCCTCCGCTCCGCTCCTCTCACACAAGTGCTGGCAGAAACACCAATCCTGATTATCACTGACAACATCATGCAGACGTACATTAGATGAGTACCCAAACCTCTTGGTTTGTGTCATGATTTTCAATGCACAAGTAATAATGTTCAAATAATACATTGCAGGGAATCTCCTGATGCATGTGCATGTGAGGGAGATTAGGATTAATACTACTGGGTTTGAGTTACAACTTGTACAACTTGTATTTGATAACATTAGACTTTTTAAAAATTCATTCATGGGATATGGGCATCGCTGGCAAGGCCAGCATTTTTGCCCATCCCTAATTGCCCTTGACAACATGGTGGTGAGCCACCTCTTGAACCGTTGCAGTCCGTGTGAAGGTTCTCCCACAATGCTGCTAAGTAGGGAGTTCCAGGATTTTGACCCAGCGACGATGAAGGAACGGGGATATATTTCCAAGTCAGGGTGGTGTGTGACTTGGAGGGGAACATGCAGGTGATGGTGTTCCCATGCGCCTGATGCCCTTGTCCTTCCAGGTGGTAGAAGTTGCAGGTTTGGGAGGTGCTGTCGAAGAAGCCTTGGTGAGTTGCTGCAGTGCATCCTGTGGATGGTACACAATGCAGCCATGTTGCACCAGTAGTGAAGGGAGTGAATGTTTAGGGTGGTGGATGGTTGCCAATTAAGTGGGCTGCTTTGTCCTGGATGGTTTCGAGCTTCTTGAGTGTTGTTGGAGCTGCACTCGTCCAGGCAAGTGGAGAGTATTCCATCACACTCCTGACTTGTGGCTTGTAGATGGTGCAAAAGCTTTGGGGAGTCAGGAGGTGAGTCACTCACCATGGAATACCCAGCCTCTGACCTGCTCTTGTAGCCATAGTATTTATGTGGCTGGTCCAGTTTCGTTTCTGGTCAATGGTGACCCCCAGGATGTTGATGGTGGGGAATTCAGTGATGGCAATGCCGTTGAATGTCAAGGGGAGGTGGTTAGACTCTCTCTTGTTGGAGATGGTCATTGCCTGGCACTTGTGTGGCACGAATGTTACTTGCCACTTATCAGCCCAAGCCTGGATTTTGTCCAGGTCTTGCTGCATGTGGGGATGGACTGCTTCATTATCTGAGTGGTTGCGAATGGAACTGAACACTGTGCAATCATCAGCAAACATCCCACTTCTCACCTTATGATGGAGGGAAGGTTATTGATGAAGCAGCTGAAGATTGACTATTGACAATTGATTATTGAAAATAAACCTACCGCCACGCTGTTCAGACTTGATACATTCTGCAAACACTTTGTAATTTTAACAGGAACTCTTAAACGTGTTGGTATTTTCAGGATTTGGTGAGAGATATCATAAAATGATATGTTCTTGCTCCAATAAAAATTTGAATGATACTTTATGTGGTGGAAAATACTTAGCAGTTTGTTTGGACTAGGATTTGCTCCTCTTTTATAGTTTATTAAAGGATAGAGAAAGTGTCTTAGTGGAAACAGCCCATCACAAATAAAATGTTCCTTTTGTCCTGTCATTTGCCTTAAGCAATCACTGTAAAAATATACAGGAAATAAATCAATATTGGAACAAATGCACCTTGAAAGCCACGAATCCCATTAACACCACTCTGGTTTACTGGCATGTAATTATTTTATGATTTGGTTGAAAGAAGCATTCACAATATATTTTCACATAATTAATTCTCTCCTTCACTAGACCTTCTCATTATAGTAAACCACAGCAACAGCAGTAGCATTATTGGCCCATCCTGTGGACTGATGAATATCAGTGCCACATTTGTCAGACTTGGGTAATTGAATTGGTGACACAGCAATTTCTTTTTTCTTCAGTTTAATTGTAGGCCAGGGACATCAATCTCATCTTAACACTTCCTGTGGAAAGAGTTAACAAATTATCTTCAACCCTCATCTACCTACTTATTCAAACTCAGGAGTTGAACTAATAACCCTCTTGTACCTTTGAGCTTTTTCCATTGAACATTAGTCACCAATACGGCTTCCCTTCCCTAAGGCAAAGCTTTATAGCACAGTGGAATTCGGCAAGATCAGGTTTCCTGATTCTTTTTCCTGAAAAATTACTGTAATGTTTTGTTCCTCAAAACGTTCATTTTTTTTCTAATTTTCACCTGAATTTTACCTTTTTGCATTTTATCACGGTCTGACTAAAAGCCAGTTTTTTTTAATTTGAACTGGAAATCCAGCTTTTAGATAGCCAAAAGCCTGTGCTTTCCCTTCATGCCTTGAAACAATTCTGCTTCGAAGGCTGAGTAAAATACATTTATCTGTTAAACACTCAATCCAACACTAACACAAACCAATTTTTTTTTTATTCGTTCATGGGATGTGGGCAGCATTTATTGCCCATCCCGAATTGCCCTTGAGAAGGTGGTGGTGAGCCGCCTTCTTAAACCGCTGCAGTCCGTGTGATGCGTACATTAATTTCTGTAGTAAACAATTTTACAACCCCAGTCCATCACCGGCATCTCCACATCATACATTAATTTCAACTGTGTATGATCAGTTTTCTTTTTGGATTTCCACCAAATTTTTGCCTGGTTTATATTTTTCTTTTTTTTTTATTTCCCCACTGCATTAGCTAAAGACTTTGTAGGGAACTGTAATGATATGAATTACTCTGACTTTGACTTAGTCTGCCCCACTCAATAACAGGCCTATTAATCTTAGGTTTTCCAGGGATCGCTGTCAGACCTTTTTGGTGGCAGGCACATTCAAGTTTGCAACGTGAGTTTGGTATAGGCATATTGTGTATGTCTGATTGGGTCTAGAATTTTAAAGTTGGTTCTGCTAAGGGTTTTTGTTCCCCACAAGAACATTGACTGTATGGAGCCTACAAATTTAAATTGATTCCCAGTTTTTCAAACCATAGATTTGTTCTGAAACATCTTTTGTAATTGGTCAATAGCTTAGTAGTAGATCTGCAAAGATTTCCTCAATAATTATAGGAAATCAGACATTACATCCCCCTGTCACATCCAGTATATCCACTCACAACAAAAACTAATTACATGTTAAATTCATTTGGGTGTAACTTCAAGATTGAAGTATCCATAGCCACGATATATCCATGTGGGTCCTTCCCTCCCTTCTCAACCTTGGCTCAGTGGTAGCATTCTCATCTCTGAGTCAGACTGTTGTGAGTTCAAGTCCCACTCCAGCGACTTGAGCACACAATCCAGGCTGACACTTCAGTGTAGTACTGTGGGAGTGCTGCACCATTGGAGGCCTGCAATTTCCAGATGAAATGTTAAAACAAAGCCCGATCTGCCCTCTCAGGTAGACGTAAAAGATTCTATGGCATTATTTGAAGAAGAGTAGGGGAGCTCTCCCTGTGTTCTTGCCAATATTTATACCTCAACCAACATCACTAAAAACAGATTATCTGGTCATTTATTTCATTGCTGTTTGCACAAATTGTCTGCCACGTTTTCCTACATTACAACAGTGACTTCACTTCAAAAATATTTAATTGACTATGAAGCACTTTGTGACGTCCTGGGTTCATGAAAGATGCTGTATAAATGCGAGTGATTTCCTTTCCTATCCTCATCAGGCTTAATTTTTTGAGGAAACCTCAGAAAATGCGGCTATGGAACTATCCCCCTGTAGATAGAAAGGCAATTGAGGTAGTTCTAACATGTCAAGACAAATGATATTGGTTGAATTTGGGCCACTGTTAGGTCCTAAGCAATTTTACTTAGCAGGTTCTGCATTATAAAGAGGATCTCAAATTCTCTCATCATGTAGGTCACAAGAGTAGATTGCTGCATCTGAAGATCTGGGCCTGGTTTGCTGTCTCAGTTATGCTCCCCAATAATTACCATCCTAAATCTAATGTTAGCTTATATCAAAAATCATGGAATCAGTGCTTCAATAATTGGTGATGTAATTGATCCTGCTCCTCTGAGACAGTTAAAGCCTCAGGGATCACAGAATCGTACAGCACAAAAGGAGACCATTCAGCCCATCATGCCTGTGCTGTGTCTTTGAAAGAGCCATCCAATTAGTCCAACTCCCCTGCTCTTTCCCCAAAGCCCTGTTTTCCTTTCCAAGTATTTATTCAATTCCCTTTTGAAAGTTACTATTGAATCTGCTTCCACCACCCTTTCAGGCAGTGCATTTCAGATCATAGCAACTCATTGCATTAAAAAAATTCTCCTCATCTCCCCTCTGATTCTTTTGCCAAATATCTTAAATCTGTTCCCATTGTTTACCGCCCCTCCTACCAGTGGAAACAATTTATCCTCATTTACTCTATCAAAACCCTTCATAATTTTGAACACCTCGATCAAATCTCCCCTTAATTTTTTCTGCTCTAAGGAGAACAATCCCAGCTTCTATAGTCTCTCCACATAACTGAAGTCCCTCTTCCCTGGTATCGGTCTAGTAAATCTCCTCTTCACCCTCTCCAAGGCCTTGACATCCTTCCTAAAGTATAGTGCCCAGAATTGGACACAATACTCCAGCTGAGGATTAACCTTTATAAAGGTTTAGCATAATTCCTTGCTGCTGATGGATGCAGCAGAGCTGGATGAAAACTTCTCATCTGCAGAGACGCAAAGAACATTTTCCCATTAATCACGTAAGACTAAACATGCACTGCTAATGCAGAGTAGCTGCTGCAGATTCCTCGACTAAAATAAGATATGTGGTGGTAGAAACTAGCAATGTCATGACTCAGAGCAAATATACAATGTGGTGTAACACCGATTCATACATTCTACGCAGGACCCAGCTTCAATCCTTGGTCTATACAGAGTTTGTGAATCTCAGCCAAGGTAGCACTCATATTGTTACAGTTGTGCTTAGTGTTGTCAGGCTAGTGAAAGGAAAAATCAGTCAAGGTTCCTACTCCTGATTGTTATTCATCGAGCCATTCAGGTACTATGCAGGCAGGGGCATGATCAAACTTGACTGTGATGGTCCTCACTGTGAAATAGCATTCTGACATTCACTGCCTAAGCTTACACATGAAGAATGGTCACAGGTGAAGTCGTAGAAAGGTGGACCAGTGAACCCGCATGAATCACCCACCTTTGGAACAGCAAATGGAAAGAGAATAATCATTACAGGGAAAACTGGAGAAGAATCAACTAAAAGGCAAGAAGGGAGAATAAAGAAGAGAAAGATATCAAAAAGTCCACATTGCATGAATAATGAGCAGGAAAAGGTTAAATGTACGAGTGCAAGGAAAATATTATAATTAACCAGATGATATTCTCATTAGCTATTAAATGAGAGGTAGGCAAACAGCAGTTGATAGTTGTTTCATGGACGTCTGCTGAAGCTGGCGCAACAGTGGCACAATTAACACAGATAAAACCACTTAATTATGTCAGCAAGGCATTCATTAAGGGATGTTTTCATAATAATTAGAAATTATTTAGAAGTTCCATAAAAATCCAATTGAATCTCTGTGATTCAAAGCTGTTGCATTTAAAATTCAGGAACAGAAAACAGTGTGAGACAACGATAAAGATAACAACTTAACAGGGATGCCATAATTTGTGTGAAGAGTAGCCTTTAAAACAAACGGAACCAAATTAAAACACAGTAGGACAGCCTGCAGGTGATGGGTGTTATCTAGTTTCCAGGAGATTAGATAGGCAATCAAATGATCTATCTAACCTTAGAATCTCCATTATTCTTCTGTGGGAAATTGCTTTCCCTGGCATAAAACGAGAAAGAAAATCAAGCGCAGTGTGAAACAAGCTGCCAATTCACTCCGAGCCCATTTCGCGCTGATAACGAAAACCAATTTCACCCCTGTAGCACACTATGCAGTCAGTCTTCTAAGATGTTGCTCATTTGAAATTTGAAAAATATTTTGTCCTTCTCTTCCTCTGCCTCCCTACTCATCTCAAACTCTCTTTTTGTGCTTTCTACTTTTACATCTCTCTTTTTGTCTCAGTAAGCCTCTCTCACACTTCAGTTGTCTCACTGGGGTGGATCTTATGAATTACTCTTCCTGGCCCAGAGCTTTGCATGATGGGAGCGCATATAGGGAACTCAAGCAGGCATCTCAGCTGCAGGTAGTTATTAATATTGATTACTTGTCACTTTTCTAAATGGTCTTTACCTATATTGATGCGTGTTTGCTTTTGAAACGGTAAGTGGGTTGGCATCTTTTGTGCAGTACTGACATCCAAAATTAAATAAGTTATTTTAAGAAATCATTCTGATTCTTCTGGCACATAAAGGTTTTATCAACATTATTCTCTGAGAAGGCTAAGATATTCTTTTCCCACAAAAATCACTTCTTGAATTATTGTTTTGTAAATGAATTATCATCACTTAAAAAAATATTGAGGGTGAATTTCCACCAGGGTTCTCCTGATCATCTGCCATAACTTCAGCAGAAGAGCCGCGGATACTCCAGAAAAATGGTGTAAACACCATTCACCAGAACTCACGTGGCTCCTTCGCTGAAGTTATGGTGAACACGAGGGGGAATCTCAGCAGACGTTCACCCCCAAAATGATTTCAATGTGCTTAACAATTGCTATTTTTAGACACAGACCCTAATCAGATTCATGTTTCATTATTTCTGTTGATAGATTGCTATTAACTCTCAGCTGGCTGTTTAAAATACAAATTCCTTGATTACTGGTAATTATTTTTCATATGAAACATGGTATTTCAGACGTGATGCAGAAAACAAAATTAGCCAAAAAACAAAAATAAAAAGTATGTGTTTTCAACTAGATTACTTTTTGTAAACGTGGGTACTTATTATGGGAATTATAGTGGGGGGGGGGATTTTTCAATGGAATGCCCCAAGGATCAGTGTTGGGACCCCTTCTGTTGCTAATTTGAATTAACAATTTTGATTTACAAGCTCCATGCAAAGTAGTCAAGTTTGTAGATAGCACATACTATGAAAATTAAGTATTTTAGAAATGATGTCAAAATAGCCAAAGATGAAGTTGAAAAAGATAGTTTTGGACACATGGGGCTCGATTTTAAAAGTAAAAAATGGGTGGATGGGGGCGGGGGGGCATTGAAAATTGCCACCATTTCAGCCCCGCCCCCAATCTGCCTTCAACCCGCCCATTTCCAGTTTTCACGGGGGCAGAACGAGGGATGAGCGGCCAATCCGCTCTCAGGAGGCGGGTCAGGCCTTAAAACCTTTCAAGGAGGCATCAGGCCTCCATTTTTAACTATTTCCCCATTTCAACCCCGGAGGGCCGGGATTCCTGGGCCTTCTGTTTTATGCCTCGTGAAAGGAGGTGAGAAGGTCCGAGACTGCAGGTAAGTACCTAGAAAGGCACAGCCTGTGGGCCCGGAGGAGCAGAAGTGCCTCCCTCAGGCCCAACACGCCTACCTGCACTGATACCCCACACACCCCCGGATCGCGGCCCCCTGCCCGATCGTGGACTCCCAACCCTGACCCCCCGACCCCAATCCTCCCCCTCCGACCCCGATCATCCTCCCCCTCTGACCCTGACCCCAATCCTCCAACCTCAAGCCCGACCCCGATCATCCGACCCCAATCCTCTGACCCCGACCCTGATCATCCGACCCCGATCCCCCGATTCCTGTCCTGGATCCTCTGACCCCCAACCTTCCCCTTTAACAATCGCAAACCCCACGATGACCCCCAATCCCAACCCCTGTGCCCACCTATGCCCACCTATGCCCACCTGTGTCCCTTGTCTACCTATGTCCATTGCCCACCCATGCCCCTTGCCCACCTGTGCCCCCCCCGTCCCACCTCCCCTCCATGCAAACAAAGACTTACCTGCAGACTGACCTGCAGACATCCTCTCCTTGGCTGGTCTCCCATCTGACTGAGACCAGCCTGTCAATCAGCTGGTCAGTCGGACGGAAAACCGACAAAAAAAAAGAAAAGACGTCCTTATGTTAAAATCGTAAGGACATCCGGGAAACCCGTACTGATGGGTTTCCTGGCCTCAAATTGACCCCCGTGCTCCCTTCCTGGCTCCATTTGAAAATTGAGCCCATGGTGTTGAGGGATGGGAGGGGGCGCGCAGGGTGCATTCCCTGGGCCTGAATGGCGAGGCCCGAGGAGCCTCAGATATTGGGGCGAGCTGCGAAAAGTAAGAGGCAGCTCGCCCAATGAAGTGTGTTTGAAGATCGGGCTGTTAGGACGCTAGCAGGGGCCTTCAGGTAAGTGAGGAAGGGGGGCCACTATGCTGTGAGGTAGCTGTGAGTGGGGGCTGATTGGTGGCCGGGTGATCAGTAGTCAGTGCGATGGCGGCCTCTGTTATTTGAATATCAGGTGAGAAGAGCACTCTTGTTCCTCCTGGCTCCACATCCAGGTAAGTACATTTTGTAAACTTACATTGTTGGTTGCGGCTTGGATTTCCAGAGCATAGTCTCAGGGCAAACCAATCTCGCAGTGGGGGCCTCAACAGGAGTTAGGCCCATTATTTGCATATGCCTTGGGCCTCCTCATGATAATGCCGGTGGGCTGCGGGCACCAAACGGGCGATATTTGGGGCCTGACCACAGGTGAGCTCGGGGTGGGGGGGAGGCGATCAGGAGGGGGGCGTGTTGTGAGCCAGCAGCAGCTGCAGTCTTGATGTGGTGGCAGGAAGAACATGCTCCTCTTAGCTCCACATTAAGGGGTAGAAACTTGATAGCATTTTGCCCAGTTTTCGAACACAAAATGGGCATTGGATTTTGAGGTGGAACGTCCTATGTCAGAAGTGCGCATGAACTGCGGCAGTCGCCATATTGCTTAAGGCATTCCTTAGGAGTCCATGGCGGGTGCCTGAAATGAACATTGGGTTCATTAAAATATTTAAATAGGGATCCTGTGCTTGTATATGGACACTTTTGGGAAATTGGTGTCTGGGAGCATTTGATTTGATCATTCTTACGCCTGCCCAGGAAAACATGGCGGGAACACTCAGGAAACAGGCTGCAGCAGCGATATCGAAAAGGATCCTCACCTTCATTAAGGTAAGTCCCTGGATCGTCGTTTCAGGCTGCTGGGGATTATTGGAGCCAATCTCAGGCTTTTTTGACTGAGTTGGGGAAATTTTTGATACTACACAGCTGTTAGAAAACTGACTTTTGGCGGAAGCTGCCATTATTTTACTTCATTGGCTGCAGTAGTACCAGGAAATATGGTGATACACCAGGGGGAACAGCAGCAGCAGCGAAAAAGGCAGCACAGACCTGCGGATGCTCAAAGAAGAGGGCGAAGGATTCAAGGGTAAATGCAAGGAAGACTTACAGGATGCGGGTCTTCCAGAACAGAATGTCATACCTGAACATGACAGAGGGGCAGTGTATGAGGAGGCTCTGCTTCAGCAGGCAGGCAGTCACTGACCTACATCATCTGTTGTAGCGGAAAGTGGAGCCAAACACCAGGGCACGCACAGCACTGCCTGTGGCTGTAAAGAAAATGGTGGCCCTCAACTTCCATGCCACAGGATCTTTCCAGGCTGTAACAGGTGGCATTAGCAACATCAGTTAGTTTGCTGTCCATATGGCCATCAGACAGATGATAGATCCCTGCTTTACAAGGAGACAGCAATACATCACCTTCCCCATAAAAGCTGACGGTCAGGAGGAGAGAGCTCTTGGATTTGCCCACATCGCTGGATTTCCTCAGGGCACAATTGACTGTATATGTGTTGTCCTCTATTCTCCCCATCATGAACCAGCCATGCTTTATAACAGGGAAGGGTTCCATTCCCTGAATGTTCAACTGGTTTGTGACAACAGGCAGTAAATAATATAGGTCTGTGTCCGATTTCCTGGCAGTAGTCATGATACCTTCATACTGCATCAGTCCTCAATCCTCCCTGTCTGCGACCCAGGCCAGCGGGTGTCATGTGTAGCGATGATTCAATGAGAGCCACACTAGAACAAGAGCTCTCATTGAGCAAACTATGAGGATCCTCAAACAAAGTTTCTGGGGGGTGATTTTAACCCCCAGGAATGGGTGGGTTGGGAGCGGATGAGAGTTTAAAATAGTTGTTTTTTGGGTCGCGACCACAAACCCGTCTTCACCTCCGGGTTTAACATGGGCAATAAAAGTACAGGCTTCCCACTGGGAATGTAAAGTCTGAAAATTTTGAGGTTGCGACCCAAAAAAACTATTTTCAACTCCTACGCAGGGCTTCCCACCATTACGTTTGTCATCGTTGCAGCCGTTTTATGCCCGTGAAACGGGAAGAACGATGTTGGATTTCTACCCCAATGAACAATATTGACAGTTCTAAATTTCTCTTCAGAGTCCAGAGGAATTTCTCGAAATTTGCAACTTCCTTCTTTCGTGATTCAGCTTCTCTTTGTTGAACTCACTCCACTAACACACAAAGCAGCTTAGCTTGAAGGAGGTGACACTTATTCAACAACCTTTGGTCTCCAGTGCCACAGTGCGGTAATCCAAGTTTTCCCACCTTCCTCTCCTTCATCAGTATTCAGTGTTTGTAGTTCCACTCTGAGGCCCAGATCAATAACAAAAATTGAGGAGAGATTTTTTTTTTGCTGTCAGTATGTCTTTGGCTTTCTTGATGCTAGTCAACCATTTGATTTTGCTGTCGGCTGAAATGGGAATAATTCTTGTATCAATCAATTCATGCTTTAATACAAATTTACAACTACATATTGCATCAATGAAGAGTTATCGTTCTTTTAATATTGAAATGAATAATATTCTTGCACCTAAAAAGAATGCATCATAGTCACTGGTCGCAACTGTGGAAAAAAAAGCTACTAGAAATCTAAAATTATATTATGGCCCTGTTCCTTCGCCCTCCAATTTTTGGTATGTTAATAGAATGTATTCAGCTATGTACCCTAACAAGTACTACAGCATAGCAGAAAAGCTTCATTTAGTTGCATGCACTGAGGTTATGAAAAGGGTTAGGTTGGCGATCGGGAGGGGAGGTGGGCAATGAGGAGCGGGGAGGTCGGCAATCGGGAGGGAGGTGGTCGGTAATTGTGGGGGAGGTTGTCAATCGGGGGGCTGGGGATGGGAGGCTGGAGATGGGGGTTGGAGGAGGCTAAAGGCTTCCTTGAGGGGTCTGGGGGGGAGTACTCCTACTCCTCCTGGCCAACAAGGGGTGCTAAAAGAGGCAGCTCCCGCCTCCGTTTTACTGCTGAGCTTCCCGACCCTGGGAAACCCGTGCAGCACCAATTAATTTCAAATGGGATTCTTAATTGCACTGTAGGAGCATGATTTAAATATATTAATAAGCGTCCTGTGTCTCCACGGCGGGACACTTGGACGCCCACTATCCGCCGCCAAAAAAATGGCGGCACGCGTGCACAGCATGTTGGGGTCGGGTGATGTGCATTTCACTTTTTAACTGCCCTCCCAGCCCCTGACCCTCTCCTGCCCGTCCTGAGTGGGGGTTAATATCTAGGCCAACATTTCAGGTCGATGACCTTTCATCAGAACTGGAAGAAATAAGAGATTTAACAGTTTATAAGCAAGTACAGAGCCAGGGAAAAAGCGGGGGGTGGGGGGAGGAGAGAGGAAAGATCAAAGAGGAAGATCTGTGATAGTTGGTCATCGACCTGAAATATTGACCTCAATATTAACCAACCCCCCACCCCAAATTTTTAAACGGGGAATGCGTCCCCAACCTACTGTTTTTACGGCAGTGAGTTTCGGGGCATCCAAATGTCCCGCCCACAAGAGGCAGGACACTTCATTAACATATTTAAATCAGGCTCCCATAGTGCCATTGGGAGTCCGATTTAAATTTTACAGTTGCTGCACAGGTTTCCCAGGGGTCAGGAAACCCGGCAGTGAAAGGGAGGCGGGAACTGCCGACTCCACAAGGTAAGTGCCTTTCACAGCACTCCTTGTGGGCCAGGAGGAGCAGGAGTGCTCCCACCAGACCCTCAAGGAAGACTTTGGCCTCCCTTCTGCCGACCACAAGCTCTCTCTTCCCCCATGCCCCGATCGTTTGCTCCCTCCCCCCCTCCCGATTGCCAAGGACCATCCCCATGGGTTCAGGAGCTGCGGGGTGAGAAACAGAAGGAAAAAAATTATAATTAAGTCCTGTTGATAAATTCGCCACAGATGCTGCCTGACCTGCTTAGTGTTTCCAGCATTCTCTGTTTTTATTTCAGGCTTCCAGCATCTGCGGTATTTAGCTTTTGTTTTATGGAAACAAAGCCACTGGATGTGAGACCAAAGTATTCCAACATCGTTTGTTGTATATGTTGGTTTAATTCATGTGATTTGATTCATCTTGTTTATTAAAAGTTGGTTTCCCAATGTTCTCAAGTGTCCTGCAAATGGCTTTCATTTTAGTATGATATATAACTTAAAGTATAATATATAGGCCCAGAAATTCAGGAGTGCCTATTTTCGGGCATGCGGGGGAGGGCGAAGCATAAATACCCTGCGTCAGAATGGTAAGGTCCAAGGCTCCCAGATATTGGGCCGCGGACCTCATTGTAATGGAGCCAGCATGGCGCAACAGCCCACTGGCAAAGACTGGAGAAAAATTGGGCCAGCCCTCAGGTGACTGGGCCAGACGTCAGATCGGGGAAGGAGGGGGGTGAGACAACTTGGGGCCGGGGGTCAGGCCAGGGCTTGGAGGGCCTGTAGTGGCCAAGGGGTGGGGGCAGGGTCGTGATCGGGTCGGGGGGCCTGTAGTGGCAGGGAGGCGGGGTCGTGATCGGGTCGGGGGGCCTGTAGTGGCGGGGGGGGCAGAGTCGTAATCGGGTCGGGGGGCCTGTAGTGACGGGGGGTCGGGGTTGTGATCGGGTCAGGGAGCCTGTAGTGGCAGGGGAACGGGACTCTTGTTTGGGTCGGGGGGCTTGCAGTACCGGGGTGGTGGAGTCGAGATCAGATCAGGAGGCCTGTAATCCTGGGAGGGCAGGGGTTGCGATCGGGTCGGGAGCCAGCAGTCCTGGGGCGGCGGGGGTCGCAATCGGGTTGGGAGGCTGTGTTCGCATGGGGAAGGCAGGGTCGGGATTGGGTCAAGGGGCCTGTAGTCCTGGGGGGGGGGGGGTTTGCAATCAGGTCAGAAGGCTGTATTCGCTGGGAGCAGGGGGCCGGGAGCGGGTCGGGGGCTGTATTTGTGGGGGGCAGGATCGGGTCGGGGGGCCTGTAGTTGCTGGGGGCAGAGTCGAGTGGGGGGGGGGAGCAGGAGCATGGGAGTTACAGGGTCAGGGCCTGGGGGGAGAGAGATGGCTGGCGGGGGGGAGACTTCGGGGCTGGGGATCGGGGTGCCTGGAGAGTGGGCGATCGGGGATCAGGAGAGGTGGCCGGGGCGGGGAGAGGGGTGAAAGATGGGGGGGATTGGGGGTCAGTAGCAGTGGCGATTGGAAGGGTGGTTAAATGTGGGGCCGGGAAGAGCATTTCTGCCCCTGCTGGCTCCACATTTAGGTAAGTTACTTACTTTTTTTGTTGCAGGCGATCGCAAGGGTTGTTTTCCCTGTGTACAGCTGGCACCGGCTGCCTCAGGGCAAACCAATCTTGGAGAGGGGGGTCTCAAGCAGGCGTTAGGCCCCTTCTTTGCATATGTTAAGGGCCTAAAGCCTGCTTCAGTAATGTGTAAAGGACACCTCTTGTTTGTTCTTACCCATAATGGCGGGCGGCGCACTTCCGGCTGAAAGTGTGCACGAGCTTACTGTCCGCCATTTTGGGGCCTTAGGTGCAGCGCTTGATGCAATTTCTAGCCCATAATTTATACTTGGAAATTTACAGGAATAGTTCTCTTTTGAACTACTTTAGACAGGCTATTACATTAAAGTTATTATTAATGAAAACAACGGCATATAAAGTTTTACTGTATACTGGACAAACCACATATAATTTGTGGTAGCACATCCTTTTGAAAAGCCGTTTATGTGTTCAAAGGGATCATATAAAAAACTTTAATGACCAGGGACTGTTCTCAATTTTTGTTTCTTTGAGAATCAACAACTTACATCTTTAATATAGCAAGAAAGATGTAATAGATTCTTAGGTTTGAAATTCCACATGAAAACAAAATTGATAGCAATTCATGTATCCTTCCGCAAAAAGTAAATAATGATTATATTTCATGTCTGCACAGTCTGCAGTAAATCTCTTCATTTTGTTTGACAATGGTCGTATTATTTGCCATTTCATTTACGTAACATCAATTTATTTTAAATGGAATATTTCAAAAGCATAATGTTGCTTTAGAATTGGCAATTAAATAAACAGCTAGCAAGGGCTTTCCACAATGATCAATGGTATCAAGACTGAGATGAAAATTACATAGAGCGTACAGCACAGAAATAGGCTATTCAGCCCAACTGGTCTGTGCCGGTGTTTATGCTCCACACAAGAATGGATTACGCATGTATCCTGGAAGACAGGCTAACTCAATACCGAGAGCAGTCAATACAGAACAATTGGTTTACTTAATTGAAATTTTTTTTTTCTCAAAATCAATGTTTTAATTGAATTAAAATGGCCCCTGAATCTATCCACTAGCTAAGTTTATCATCATCATTGTTACTCAATGGGAAGCCTCATAAAAATTGAATTTGTGACCCTTTCCTTAAACTTTGAGACATAAAATTATGTATACACTAACTCACAGCAAATACTCAGCGTTTTAATTCTCCATAAGACCGTAAGAGATAGGAGCAGGAGTAGGCCATTCGGCCCCTTGAGCCTGCTCCGCCATTTAATGAGATCATGGCTGATCTGATTTTTATCTCAACTCCACTTTCCTGCCTTTTCCCCATATCGTTTAACTCCCTTGCTGATCAAAAATTTGTCTAACTCACCCTTGAATGTATTGAATGACTCAGCCTCCACAGCTTTTTGGGGTAAAGAATTCCAAAGATTCACGACCCTCTGGGAGAAGAAATTCATCCTTATTTCCATTGGCCATCCTGTGCTGTATATGGCCATCACGGGCTTTCTGTGCCCATTTTTGCAGCACCACATTGCCAAATAGTGGGTGCCATGACATGAGAATGCTGGAGACTGAAGCTGCTTTGGAAGTGGGCTTTGATCACTGTCTCCTGTAGTTCGGGTCTCCTGCAGCCAGATGAAGGTGAAACTGCTGGTTTTGTTAGACTGGCCAGGAGGTTTTAGTGCCTGCCATCGGTCTATCTGTACCTAATAAAAGCACTGCAGTGGCAGCTGTGTGATCTTTGCTCTGTATAGGAACACCCTTTGATGTCTCAACATGTATATACCCAGTCCCACATACATTTTGTATGTCATGATGTCACAAACTAATGACACCATGATACAATTAAGTTAAGGATGTGCAGTGGCCAATTTGTCACAGTCACTCTGCACATGCACCTCCCTGTTGCAGTCAGTTCACGAAGACCTGTGGCAGGATTTAGAGTTAAATTTAGAAGAGTGGTGCTCTTAAGCTGCTCTCCTAAGACCCAGCCTATAAAATAGAAGTATTTGTGTTTCACTGCCAGCTACTAAATGCAACTAAAATTTAATGATAAGTGTATACTGGCCTCCCAGTGAGAAGTGCTTTTACACTTTTTAATCATTTTCTCACCTCTCACGCTGCAGATATACTCCACTTTTGCATTGCTGAGAATTAGTTTCTGCCTTGTAGTAAGGCAAAAGTGACAGTAAAACTTAGAAGTCAGATTCCAACCCTACTCCGAAGTGGAATGGGACTGCCAAGGGGAAGTTATCTCACACTGCTTATGAAATATAATTCCAGTGCAGTATCAAAGCCAAGCTTACAAACTGTTCCTGAGAACTATATAAAGTTACACAAAGTTCTAAATGCTTTAAGAAAGTGGATGCTTCTGCCTGCAATCCCAAGACATTTAAAGTTTACCAGTCAGGAGTGGAGCTCTGTGCATGTAAGTAATAACACATGCCCCAAGCTCTCTCCTGACTACTAAAGTGAAATTTCCAACCTGTCAGTATAAATCAGAGACTGCCAGGCTGAAACAGATACTGATGTTAGTGATCGGAGATTGCAGCTAAGCTATAACTACAACATCATCAGGACACCTTAAAATCTAATCAAGTAGTCGTAAAAAATCAAATAGGTACAAAATTATTATTCACTTTGGTATTCCTGTATTTATTTTTATGTTTAATATTTTTGAATATTTTTATTAAATTTTGACAGCTGATAAGATCATTGGCGGAACTGAATGTGGAACCCAAGAATATGATGGAACTAAAGGAACAAATTGTTGAAGTATATTTACCAGTGTTAGTTTAGCTCTCTTTCATGGTTGTGTTCAAAATCACTTCCAAGCTAGTTTGCTTACAGATATCAGTACTCACTGTTGAAAGGGAAATTGTTTTCATGAAACTTTTTCTCAATTGTTCACAGATATACGATATGATCATATAAATCACTTTAACGCACATCATCATTCCAATGTTTTATGAAGTCATCTTGGAGAAGCACATCAACCTCCTGGGCCTGACTAAAAACTGGCTTATTGCTGCCAACTTCTTCCCTTCATTGAGGCTGGTCTCCCTAACATCACAGTTCATCATTCGTCCACACCACCACAGGAACAGCATTTCCAGATCCCACCTTGGCTTATCCTACTATCTTCCAACTCCTTCTTCACGTTTGAACACCTGACAACCTGCCACTCCTCCCATCTCTCCTTTAAGATCTCCCTTGTCAATTGCGCCCCCCCACCCCAAGGCCCTTCTTCGCCAAAATCACCTCTCTCCTATCAAATCTTAGTCTCTGCATTGAACAATTCCTCATTGTCAGTGACTTTACCCGTCAACTGAATTCTTCTTACCCCATCTCCACCAACTTCTAAACTATGCTCACCTTGCTCAACCTAATGCTCCACATTAACTTCCACAGCCACACACGTTGGTCATCTCCTTAATTGTGTCATCATCAGTAACAGTGCAGTCTTTATCATTCAAAGAGCAGTTTCTGGACACTTCCTCATCTCCATTTTACTAAACATGCTCCTGCCTGCCATTACTCCTCCATCATCACTTTCCACTTTAATAAAAATGATCCCAAGTCACTCTCAAATACCCTTTCAACATCCAACCTCCTTCTCGAAATTGCTTGTGTGGCACTGCTCTCTGGTGATCCCATTTATAACTGTCCCAATGCACATATTACATTGCCTCCAATTACTTCTCCTCTGCCTACATGGTCACCTCCAGGGAACCCCAGGGTTCCATCATTGGTCTCCTCTTATTAATCATTTATGTGCTACCCCTTAGTGCAAGCTTTTGACATAGTCATGAAAAAAAGGCACATCTCTTTCAGCTCTACTCCTTCTCCAAACAAAAGAAAATGTTTGTTGCTTATCTTTATACCTCTCAAGAGCAATAGCATTTAAACAGAAGAAAATTAGACAGGAGTGTCAAAATGAATGATAATTGTTTGCATTTTTCACCCACCCGCCTAAACCATCGTGCCCAGAGAGGCATTCATGCCTCACTTTTGCAGAGAATTAGTGGATGCACAGGGGCTCCCATTCCCAAAGGAAGCTGGGACTGTAGCTGTCACTTTTGTGCCCCCTATCTCTTCCATCTTGTGATATCATGTAAGAGGATTGAGATGCTTTTTGAGCCTTTTCAAAGCAATTTTTGAACTCCTATTCTATCATTTTCCATTGAATTATCCATATTTCATCAAAGTTTCATCAACACGCAACTTTTCATTCCTATTGCTGGGGAGCTGTAAATAATCACATAAATATGTCGACACATGAAAATTGAGTGCTATTAGCACATTATCATTCTGGAAAGATTTGCCTCATTTCTTAACCATTTAGAACTAACTTAAGCAGGTACACGAAAATTGGCTCCTTTATGTTCTTAACATCATCACATTATTTGCACAAATAAGATGTGTGAATGCCTGACTAATCATAATGCTGGATGCTTCTCCAAATCAGTATTTTATGCTTTTGGTAGTACTGCATGAAGAACAGCTTGCCAAGGTGATCAACAGCCATCGTAACCTGATTCAGTGTACCCACCAAAGTGCCATCAACTGTATCTGCAACCAGTTTTGCATCTACCATGGGGCATTGACTTCATGGGATCAGGGTCAGCTGAGAGGTCCATGCAGAGCTATGCCCTATGCTACAATGACACCTGCAGTAGATGGCTTTCACAGTAACAGTGCCAGTCAGTTATGGTCTGATAAACGTCTCCATCTCCATCCAGGCAGCTGCAGTGCCGACCTATGAAGATGTTGCCATGGCCTGGCCAGCAGGCCTTCCTCACAACCACCTCACACAGCACCACCTCCGTTCCAGCACTTATTGAACTGGGAATAAGGTGCTGGGCTACTCACTCACTCATCTGCTGACTCATGGCTGCATCTTTGGTTTGCTTTCCTTTCATAGAATCATAGAATGGTTACAGGCCATTTTGGCCTGTCATTTTTGTGCCCTCTATCTCTTCCGTCTTGAGATAGCCTGTAAGAGGATTGAGATGCTTTTTGAGCCTTTTCAAAGCAATTTTTGTCCTCCTATTCTATCATTTTCCATTGAATTATCCATATTTCATCAAAGTTTCATCAACACGCAACTTTTCATTCCTATTGCTGGGGAGCTGTAAATAATCACATAAATATGTTGACACATGAAAATTGAGTGCTATTAGCACATTACCAATCTGGAAAGATTTACATAATTTCTTAACCATTTAGAACTGAGTTAAACAGATACATGAAAATTAGCTCCTTTATGTTCTCAACATCATCACATTAGTTGCATTTGACATCGGCATGTACCGACCACCATAAAAGCGATGCTTAACTCTTCTCTAAATCCACCAAATGGCAATAATTCATCAACAATGCAAGTTTATTGCATATGTCCTCCAGGACTGGGAAAATTCCAGTCACCAATTCACCCTGGGAAGTTACTTTCCACCTTTACTGAGCTGAGCAATAATGACACTCACCAGCTGGCTAGCAACCGCCATACTGTTATACTAGATTATTCATGGCTGTTGTTGTTCTTCCTTAACCTAGTAACTAGCTTCTCATTTTTACCAAATGAATATTTTGTTCCTCTTCAGGTTTAATGCCCAGTGGTCAAAGTTCAAGAACAGATCTGGGGGAGTAAAATATTAAATGAGATCAAAATGAGTTCTACATGCCAAGTGCTGAGTAACATTGAAAACATTTTCCAGCACTGATATCTACACAAAGTACACTGACACATTTGATATTTCTATCTCCATATTAGGAAATGAGAGCCAACATTACCTACATTACATACACTGAGAATTTTACGAGGCATTAAGTTGGACATGTGGTGAATATCTTTTATTTAAAGGAGCTGCATGGCTTAATTTGGCATTATGAGCAGGAGAATTATTTACATTGTGATTCTATTCCTAACAATCTGTCAAGCAAAGATGTGTTTATGTAAAATGTTTTTAAAAATCTTATAAGCGAGCGCTCCAAGATAACACTCTACAGTGGCTTCAATCTCCTGTGATGTGAAAATGGCCCCACCCTGACAATATGTAAAGAAAAAAAATGTTGTTCTTGGGATGTGAGTGTTGCTGGCAAGGCCCGTGTCACGTTTTAGGAATCTTTTTGACCATTTTTTCACAAAAAGGATTTGGAAAGATAATTACTTTTAATAAGAACATAAGAAATAGGAGGAGGAGAAGGCCATTAGTCCTCTCGAGCCTGCTCCGCCATTTAATAAGATCATGGCTGATCTTCGACCTCAACTCCACTTTCCCACCCTATCCCCATATCCCTTAATTCCCTTAATGTCCAAATAGCCATTGATCTCAGTCTTGTATACACTCAACAACTGAGCATCCACAGCCCTCTGGGGTAGAGAATTCGAAATGTTGCATTTTTAAAAGCATAGGAAGTTCTGTGGGTTCTGCCACTCTTTCAACTTTAGCAGAAGAGCTAAGGAAACCCAGAAAAATTGAGTTACCATGAAAAGGGGAGCAAATAGAAGGAAATTACGGTGGGGAAATAGACACTGAGTTAGTGGAATATAAGATCAACTCCTAGGGGGTGATTTTAAACCCCAAGAACGGGTGGGTTGGGGCCGGGTGAGAGTTGAAAATAATTGTTTTTTGGGTCGCGACTGCAACCCGGCTTTATTTCCGGATTTAACGTCGGCGCGTAAAAGTACAGGCTTCCCACTGGGAATGCAAAGTCCGAAAATTTTGCGGTTGCGACCCAAAAAACCAACTATTTTCAACTCCCCCCCCCCGCTCCCAATTCACCCGTTCTTGGGGTTTAAAATCACCCCCCAGTCTTCAAACTCCAAAACTCCAACCATATTGTATATTATTTTCCAAAACAAACTGGCTGACATTCATACAGATAAATATGTATAATGAAGATGTCAGTTTGAGTGAAGTTTATAGCTTCTCCTTCTTAATTTCTAAATTGGATATGGGTTTCCTGAATTCCCAGGATTTCCTCAGACCATTATTGTTGATGTTTGTCCAAGTAATAATGCCAATGCCCTGAAATGCACTACATGCACGGTCTGCCCTGTCTTCAAAAGCTCAGAATAGAACTCTGTGAAGCTAGCTCTGATAAATGGCCCCTGTGACTTCTTAAGATGTGGCCTAACTGTTGCCTTTGGCTTGTTTTACTGTCTGCAATGTCTTCCTTGAGCTTCACGATTTGAACAACATCTTTCAGATCAGAGAGTTCAAAGAGAAGTTGTTTCTCTTTTCACCCAGTTTGTTACATTTGTAAAGGACAGAAAGCACCAAATAATTTTGAGTAGAGTGGGTATTAGCCTAAGTACACGGTCACAGAAGTGATGTTTTATGAGAAATCATAATCAATATAAACATTCTGTGAAATGGTGATTACAATTATATTATCTGTGGGAGTATCTCTCCTTTTACATTACAGTTAAACTTGAGAAAGCAAATAGCTTAAATAACTTACACTTAGAATTGCTTTAACAGATTTGTACAGCATGGACTGATGAATGCAGTTTTCTCAGACCTGGGGCACAATTTTAAAAGGGAAAAATGGGTGGGTTGGGGGTGGTGGGGCATTCAAAATCGCAACCATTTAAACTGGGAGCAGCCTTCCCCCTGGGCTGCTCCATGCTGTAATTTGTTCCATTGGTTGCAGCATCTGCCAGTGGAGGACTGCCCCTTTAACTAGAGAGCCTCCAGCTGACAGATCGTACTGCGCATGCGCAGCCCGCCCGACGCGCAGACCAGCAGCGCAGAGCCCCGGAGGAGCAGGTAAGTGATTCCAATTAGTGGATTGCCTGCTACGATCGCGCGGGCAACCCACTAATTTCACCGGGCGCGGAGGCCACGCACCCGAAACCCAACCCGCCGGAAACCCGCAGGCCTGCTAAAATCAGGCCCAATGTATTTGGTTGTGAAGCAAATCTTCTGAAGGAAGAGCCAAGTGAAAATGAAGAGATTCCCCAGAGAGAGGGATAGAAAATCTGAAATTCAGCCAGAGATCTTCTTGTTGATGAAGGCTCCAGAACAGGTTGTTTGTCCATCATTTTAGGTAGGAATAACAAAGGGAATAAAAACAGAAAATGGTAGTCCATCAGCATCTGAAAAGAGGAAAGATAGCTTAACATTTTGAGTAGAGATGCTTCATCAGAACTCAAATGGCAAAGGGGGCTGGAGGTTGGGTGGGTGTGTGGAAGGATAAATTAAAATGAGGACAGTACGGGTGATAATTTTACTTCTGACTCCATGACTGGAGGGAGCTACTGTTAAAGAAACCAATGTCAGCATCATTGTTAAACAGGATTAGTGAGCGGTCTGTACCAAATCTGAAAGAAAGTTTTCTTTGTAAAGGATGACTTTTTTGATTTGAAATAGTTTTAGCAAATTTATGAGGCATTTATGAGAAACTGAGACATTAAACAAAGCTCAGCTATAGATACGAGAGTGTTATAAATTTGGACCTGCTTTAGATATCTTCTCTGATTCAGTGCCATCAGGCATTACTGTAAGCAATTTCACATCCCTTTTGTTCTGGAGTTGGCTCACAGTTGCCAATATAAACTTATACAGTAATGTAACCCAGCAAATATAAAAATGTGTTCTCCCTTGACATACAAACTGGATATTCATGTCGTTGACATTTGCCCTAATATTTGATTCTCCAATCTCTCAGGAAGTAGACTCTTTAACTTTAGAGAGATGGGACCAGAACAAAACATTAAGCTGTTTTATTTCTCAGACAGAAAATGAACATAAAGAGCAACAGTTATGATTGAATTGACTTAATTCAATCAGTACAAGTTGTCTTCATGTAATAATATAAAATAATGAAGAAGTTATGCTTCCCCACATCAATGGCTTGTCTTGCTTAACTTAAATAAAATAACTTCTAACTATCCTCTTGCATCCTTACCTTCTGGCCAATAGCCTGCCCTAAAAGATTTTTTAAAAATAAACTTAATGTTTGTGTGTGATATTGTCCATATTTTATCTCTTTGTATTGCCAATTAGAGGAGAGGCCTATGCCAGACAACCACTAACAAGCATCTGGGGCCAATGACTTCCCAACGCAGTGGGTGTGAGCTGTTTAGCGATTACTGAGATAGGTTAATAAATTGTATATTGTTTTCAGTCTTTGGAGAAACAGCCTCAATGCCCCAATATTAGCATTTTAACCATCTTTTTAAAAACGTCTGTCAGTACACTTTGCTTTAAATCCCCAATGTTTAAATGTATCTCTTTTCCAAACCCTTTCTGTGGAAAAATGGTCAAAAATGTTCCAAAGCGTGACAGATCTATAGGTAAACCTCTACATTAACTAAACTGATAAAAACAGCAGTTCAGACCTGGCTGTGTATGAGCAGCTATGCTCTGAGCTTTGAAGGAAGCAGGAGCAGCGAATAGTGTGTGATCAGTATAACTTGATTAGTTTAACCGACAGAGTATTCAATACAACTCACTCACGTTGACAGCTAAACTATAATACGGGCATAACCCAATTGATAGCTATTTTGCTTAGGGGGACAGATCAGCATCCTTTCCTACACGGCCTTCCCTCTTGCCTCTCCTCAATCATCCAGCTGGATGGGACTGCCCTTGCCTGATCCCATTCTTATCTATCCAGTCGCAGCCAGAGAATCACCTGCAATGGCTTCCCTTTCCACTCCCATACCGTTACCTCTGGAGTTCCCCCAAGGATTTATCCTTGGCTCTCTCCTATTTCTCATCTACATGCTGCCCCTCGGCAACATCATCCGAAAACACGTCAGATTCCATATGAACGCTGGCGTCACCCAGCTCTACCTCACCGCCACTTCTCTCGACCCCTCCGCTGTCTTTCATTTGTCACACTGCTTGTTCGATAATCAAAAATTTCCTCCAACTAAATATTGGGAAGACAGAAGCCATTGTCTTTGGTCTCCACCACAAACTCTGTTCCCTAGCCACCAACTCCATCCCTCTCCCTGGCCACTGTCTGAGGCTGAACTAGACCGTTCACAACCTTGGCGTCCTATTTGACCCTGAGATGAGCTTCCGACCACATATCCACTCCATCACCAAGACCGCCTCCTTCCACCTCCGTAACATCACTCATCTCCACCCCTGCCTCAGCTCATCTGCTGCTGAAACCCTCATCCATGTTTTTGTTACCTCCAGACTCGACTATTCCAATGTTCTCCTAGCCGGCCTCCCATCTTCCACCCTCCATAAACTTGAGCTCAACCAAAACTCTGCTGCCCATATCCTAATGGGTCAGCCATTTAGGACTGAGATGAGGAGAAATTTCTTTACTCTGTGGGGTTGGGAATCTTTGGAATTCTCTACACAGAGGGCTGCAGATGCTCAGTCATTGAGTATATTCAAGGCTGAGATAGATAGATTTTTGGACTCTAAGGGAATCAAGGGATATGGGGATCGGGCTGGAAAGTGGCGTTGAGGTCAAAGATCAGCCATGATCTTATTGAATGGTGAAGCAGGCTCGAGGGGCCATATGGCCTACTCCTGCTCCTATTTCTTATGTTCTTATGTTCTTATAACTTGCACCAAGTCCCGTTCTCCCATCACCCCTGTGCTCGCTGACCTACATTGGCTCCCGGTCCGGGACGCCTCAATTTTAAAATTCTCATCCTTGTTTTCAAATCCCTCCATGACTTCACCCCTCCCTATCTCTGTAACCTCCTACAACCCTACAACCCTCCGAGATCGCTGCGCTCCTCCAATTCTTGCCACTTGCGCATCCTCGATTTTAATCACTCCACCATTGGCGGCCGTGCCTTCAGCTGCCTAGGCCCTAAGGTCTAGAATTCTCTCCCTAAACCTCTCTGCCTCTCCACCTCTCTCTCCTCCTTTAAGAGGCTACTTAAAACCTTCCTCTTTGACCAAGCTTTTGGTCACCTATCCTAACATCTCTTTATGTGGCTCGGTGTCAAATTTTGTTTAATAATGCTCCTGTGAAGCGCCTTGGGATGTTTTACTACATTATAGGCGCTATATAAATGCAAGTTGTTGTTGACACAGAGATAATAAATTGCTCATATGCAACTCTTCAGAATGCACATCTGTTGCAGAGTTAGTAAAAGATTATCTTATGAACTTTTAGTTAATCTGTGATGCATAAAAAATTATTAATCATGGGTTTGCTCATTCCTGGGCCCCAGCCACATTCTGTTAATTTTGCCCCAGTTGTTACTTTTCAGGGTATCCAAGATAGATGACAGCTGAGATGTTAGGTGAGCAGGTCTGTATTTATGTGGATTAATACGCTCAAACAAAATAGGCAAATTTCCTAAAACAACCTTTCTTAATTTGTTTCAGTTGATGCGGACTGACACTATGGTTGATGATTCCTACCATCTCTTCCACAAAATCCTGCAAATAAAAATTGCCATGAAGTACTTGTGCCACAAGGTGCAATACAGAATGTGCTTCTACCATTCTCAGGATGTGCTTCTACTGATAGATCAGAAGCTGCTCTAAAGTACAGCCCTTCTTATGTCAGACACAACGGGGATAGCAAGACATTCTTCTTTAGAAGGGTATATGGAGTTGTTGGGGGTAATTTTATCTTTCGGCATCGGAATACAACAGACGATATTGGATGGGTTGCCTGTTATACACCCTACCAGATTTTCCTCTCCATTTAAGTCAACAGAGAGGAAAATCAGGCGCGGTGTGTAATGGGCTTCCCCTCCGATATCACCTGCTTTACATCATCGCCGAAAGTCAAAATGACCTCCAACAACTCCATATACCTTTCTAACGAAGAATGTCTTGTTATCAAAAAACAGCAGCAGGCTTTTCAAAACCAACATATTGGTGCTTCTAATCCTGTTCATGCATCAACACCAGGCCCATCGGATTTAGAAAAGTTTTATTAATTTCTATCACCATATATGTTTTCTTGTGCATAATTCTGGGGGCTAGGTTTTATGTTAACGATTATTGCTGAATCATTCTAGGTTTAAGTCCATTCACTGACACATTTGACCGGGCTATATCATCTACTGATAATGTCTTCATGTGCAGGGCTTGATTAGTAATTTTATTACATTCCTTATAGCAACTTTGGAAGTTTTTCTCTAATATCTATAATCTCTCAAACGTATTTAGGACAAATGAAACATGATGTCAATCTGTGCAATCCTTTGTTAAATATTTGAATGAAAAAACGCATATGGCTATCTAATGAAAACTGTGTGACAAATTCACTTCAAAAATCCCTTTATCTGCAGTTTTTAAGGAGGCACTGTATTCATAGAAAAGCGTTTGCAGACAAAAAAGTTTGCCAAACACACTAGGCAGTGACATAAGTCACCACAACACATCACTGCTTCACTTGTTACAATATTGTCATGACATGGCTCCTGTGGGTTTGCTCCCTCCTAAACAATAAAAAGATTACCATATTTTTCTGTGAAAGTAGTGTCGCTTTAAATTACAGATTTTTTTACAGGTGTGAGTTCACTTTTTTTCATCAGGAATCTTCACCTTTCCTGCAGACAGCCCCAGGTGTTACAATACTGATATAACCTCAAGATATCAAGACCACTTATTTGTAATGGAGAAAACTCACCATTTATAATAGAGAAATTGCAGACACAGAAGTTTCTGAAACAACATCCAGAGAGTTTTGACAGACCACTGTAACTTGCCAGTGCTTCTGGCAATCAGCCAAATCACACATTCTGCTGTAGCACAACAAAGTAGGAGATTCTACATAGATCAAAATTAGTTTCATTGTTGCTTGTCACCCCGCTTGTTGAATGCTGCCAATGTTATTATAATTTTTGTCAATATGCTGAGTCATATTTTGCAAGTCACTATTGGCAAGCCTTCCCTCCACCTCACTCCCATGTTTATCCTCATTCTACTAGATCACCTCCTGACTCCCCAAAGCCTTTCCACCATCTACAAGGCACAAGTCAGGAGTGTGATGGAATACTCTCCACTTGCCTGGATGAGTGCAGCTTCAACAACACTCAAGAAGCTCGACACCATCCAGGACAAAGCAGCCCACTTGATTGGCACCCCATCCACCACCCTAAACATTCACTCCCTTCACCACCGGCGCACTGTGGCTGCAGTGTGTACCATCCACAAGATGCACTGCAGCAACTCGCCAAGGCTTCTTCGACAGCACTTCCCAAACCCACGACCTCTACCACCTAGAAGGACAAGAGCAGCAGGCACATGGGAACAACACCACCTGCACGTTCCCCTCCAAGTCACACACCATCCCGACTTGGAAATATATCGCTGTTCCTTCATCGTCGCTGGGTCAAAATCCTGGAACTCCCTTCCTAATAGCACTGTGGGAGAACCTTCACCACACGGACTGCAACGGTTCAAGAAGGCAGCTCACCACCACCTTCTCAAGGGCAATTAGGGATGGGCAATAAATGCTGGCCTTGCCAGTGACGCCCACATCCCCAGAACGAATAAAAAAAAACTCTTTCTGATTAATACCAGCACACTGTAGCAAGCATTAGAAAACAAGGCCTCAGTTGGTCATGTTTTCCACCTCCCTCCAGCCTCTATTCATGCTTTACCTTCCTCTTCATCCCCAACCTCTAACTGTGCTCTACCTTTCTCCTCCCCCTCTCACCATCCAATCCTGCTCTACCTTCCCCCTCTATCCCACTCCACTCTATTTCCACCCTCTGGCCTCCAGCATTGGGGTCCTCCTTTTGTCATACTCCAATTATCCCACCCCGCCCCGCCATTCTCTAATCTCATGTAACCAAATACTGCACCTGGTGTTGACCATCTTGTGCAATGCCATGGGAGATCGACTCGTATGTGTGTATATGTTTTTTTGAGAAGAGCAATGGTGCGAACACTGGCCCCTACATGTAATAATTACTTTAGACAGAAACAAATCTTGAACGTATGTAAATTTACATATAAATATATGAGAGAATGCAACTCCAATTGGTGGTTCTTCATGCTTAGATAAAGCCATCTTCTGATAATCATCTTGTAACCATAGCTTTTGCATGAAATCGTTTATTTTTACATGGGAAAGTTTTCATGTCAGGACGGGGACAGAGTGATTTACTACTGTTACATCATTCCAATCTGACGTTTAAAGTTTTTGAGCCTATGTTGCCATTTATAGCTCAAATAAAAACAACTCATCCTTAAATCTCCCTCTTTCATGGTCAGGAAACAGCTAGGCTCCACCTAACAGCTCACACCAAGGACACAGCTGAGATCACGTAATTGCAATGTAGGGAATCACATATGAAAACCTGCGTCATACATCAGGATGTAAACAGCAGTTTGTTAGCACCGCTGTCAACGGGGAGGTGAAAACATCATTGGCACCAGTGCTAAAAGAAACCTGCAATTTGCTTTGGTGTCAAGCTTAACATTGGTTTTGAACTACTGCATACATTGTTTATCCTGTAGTAACAAGTCAAAAGAGCTCATTCAATTTGAAATAGCTAAATACGTGAAAATGGCAATACCATGATGGGTGCACACTGTTAAGACAGCACAATCTTCGGGAAAAGGTTTGGCAAATAGTTTATTTGTTTGCTTTCAAACACACAGCACTGTTACATAAATTGCATCGAAAGCTCTTCTAGCTCTTCTCCCTCGCAAACAAAAAAAGTACGCCAAATAATTTTCCCCAAAGATACTTCCTCTTTAAGAACAAAGCAAGGTGAAAAAGAGAAATGAAATAAGCACATTAATAATGCAACACAAAGCTTCAGAGCCATTATTCAAAACAATGCTATTTGCTAACAGCAGGATGGAAGTGCTCCTATTGTCCCAGCTGCACACTAAAACCTTTTTACTTCAGACAAAAATGAGAACCATTTCAACCCTGTAAAAGTCCTGTTATTGTGTTTAATATGGTAATAACAGACAAGGGACACGATTTTAAAAGGGAAAAATGGATGGGTTGGGGGCGAGGGGGCAATCAAATTTGTTGTTTTTGGGAGCGGGCAGACATCCCGGCTGGAACCCGCACATTTTTGAATGAGACTCAGGCAAATTTATGTGCGTGCGTTCAGCAATCACCAGGAAGTCCCGCCCCCACTTAAATCTGGTGGGCCGATAATTAAAGGAGCAAATCTACTTCATTGAGGTACTTAAGGTAGTTTATTGTTTGTGTATTGGATAGTTAAAAAGATCTTAACATTGCCTGGGCCGCTTTCCCACAGCTTCCGATTCACGCCTGCTAAAACTCAGCGGGAAGGACCAGGTCAGTGAAAAATAAACTAAATAAATTAAATAAAATTACATTTCCCATTGCAAACAAATTAAATAGATGTACTTTAAAAAACAATATTGCCTGGAACCCCTCCCCCACTCTGATCCTGATGTCCGATGTGTGCCCTCTGATCCTGATGTCCGATGTGTGCCCTCTGATCCTGATGTCCGATGTGTGCCCTCTGATCCTGATGTCCGATGTGTGCCCTCTGATCCTGATGTCCGATGTGTGCCCTCTGATCCTGATGTCCGATGTGTGCCCTCAGATCCTGATGTCCGATGTGTGCCCTCTGATCCTGATGTCCGATGTGTGCCCTCTGATCCTGATGTCCGATGTGTGCCCTCTGATCCTGATGTCCGATGTGTGCCCTCTGATCCTGATGTCCGATGTGTGCCCTCTGATCCTGATGTCCGATGTGTGCCCTCTGATCCTGATGTCCGATGTGTGCCCTCTGATCCTGATGTCCGATGTGTGCCCTCTGATCCTGATGTCCGATGTGTGCCCTCTGATCCTGATGTCCGATGTGTGCCCTCTGATCCTGATGTCCGATGTGTGCCCTCAGATCCTGATGTCCGATGTGTGCCCTCTGATCCTGATGTCCGATGTGTGCCCTCTGATCCTGATGTCCGATGTGTGCCCTCTGATCCTGATGTCCGATGTGTGCCCTCTGATCCTGATGTCCGATGTGTGCCCTCTGATCCTGATGTCCGATGTGTGCCCTCTGATCCTGATGTCCGATGTGTGCCCTCTGATCCTGATGTCCGATGTGTGCCCTCTGATCCTGATGTCCGATGTGTGCCCTCTGATCCTGATGTCCGATATGTCCACTCTGATCCTGATGTCCGATATGTCCACTCTAATCGTTGTTCCCCCCCCCAATTTCTATCTTAACTGCCGATAAGGTCTCTTTCTCTCTCTTCCCACCGCCCCCCCACCCCACCCCAGATGTGTAGCTCCTGTCGGCAGCCAGCCTATCAATCAGGCTGGCTGCCGGGCGCGAAACCCAAAAGAGGCTTTTATTGGCCTCATTCGCAAACCGCCTACTTCCCTTCCGGATTTGGCGCCCGCTAATCAACATTCCCCCCACCCCCTGGACTCTTCCCGCCCGCATATTAAAATTGTGCCCCAGATGTCTAAATACAGAAACTGGATTGAATATAGTACCAGATAAAACTGTGCTGTTCCCTTGGTATTCCTACTTTAAATGCACACTCACAAAGTGATGCTTGTTCTGCACTGATATGAACATTTATCAGAAGGGCACATGTGATGACTATTTTCATTATATCACGACCCCTGTTTAAATCAACAATGACCTCTAGTGTTATTGGATGATTTATATTTTGGACCTAATTAAATGCTTTTGAATCTGAATGTATCATAGGAATAAGTTAATTATAAATGCATTTACAAAGCTCAACCAACTGAAAAGTAAATTACAGTTAGTCAGTATAACTCATTAAAAAGAACTCATAAATTTCACCTGTTTTTTATTTGCTATTTAAACTTTATGACAAATGCAAGTAAAAAGATTTGTTAAATTACTTGTGCAGAGTTCAGTTTTCATTGAGAAAAACATACACTTGAAGAACTGATTTAAGGCTTCATAAAAATGTTAACACCAAATTAAAAGGAATATCCGCCTAGTAATTGGATCGTGCCGGAATCCGCACTTCCGGTACGGAATGAGCGCCTGCATGCCGTCTGCTATATAGGACCCTTAGGTGCCCGTTTTACGCATGTAAAAAGGACGCAGTGCGATCCAATTCCCAGGCCTTCTTTTGCCAAAATATTTTACAATACAGTCTGAATATGGGAAATCTTGTTCTGTAATGCTTCTGTCTTAATTGGTGTGTTGGTCAGTATGTACTAATCTATAACAGCCCCTGCTCACTTACCGTATCTCTCAGTGTATTGCCAGTGATACTAACGTAACATTTGTGATAGTTAACAGAATGTGGAAACTTTAATGATCAAAAGTTCGCATTTTCCTCATGGTATTAAATCCACTGGATGTTGACTAGCACACTACCTAAGCCGATTATGATATTTTCTGAATTTGTTTTGAGCATGAAATATGATCTATAAATCATGCTTAATTGATGCAAAGTAATGTTTTATATAAAATTTTATATAGCAAATCATCAGTGACAAGGGAAAATATATGATATTACATTTTATGTAGTAAAATGATGAAATTAGTAGTTAATGTCATTAGTAACTTATATGGCTCAATTTTAAAATGAAAGTTCAGGTGCGTTAGGGGCGGTGGGGGGGGCAAAGAAAATCGTGATTTTATTTGGAGTGGGCAGGATTTCTGGCTCCAACCCGCTGAAGAACGTGTACCACCCAGTGTCATCTGGGTGCGCACACCGTTCCTGAACCTGGAAGTCCCGCCAGCTTGTAATATTTAAAGCAGCAAATGTGAGGTACTTAAGATAGTTTATTTTTTGCCTTTTGCACAGTTAAAAAGATTTTGACCTTAACTGGGAGGCTTTCCCATGGCTTCCGATTGACGCCTGGTGAAACCGGGCGGGAAGGACAAGATCAGTGAAAAATAAACTAAATTAAATAAAATTACGTTTTGCATTGTAAAAAAATAAATAAACATACCTTACAAACGATGTCACCTGCACCCCCACCCCTCCGATGTCCGATGTCACCTGCACCCACCCCTCCGAGGTCTGATGTCACCTGTACCTCCCCTCCGATATCTGATGTCACCTGCACCCCCCCCTCTGATATCCGATGTCTTCCCCCCCATTCCGATCTTTGTCGCCACCCACCCCCCCAGTCTCTCTCCCAATGGCCGATGAGGTCTCTCTTTCTCCACCCCCTCTCCCTCAGATGTGCAGCTCCTGTCGGCAGCCAGTCTGTCAATGAAGGCTTTAATTGGCCTCATTAGAGTTGCGATCGCAACCTGCCTACTTCCCTTCTGGGTTTGGCGCCTGCAAATCAACCCCCACCTCGGACTCTTCCCACTGGCATATTAAAATTGTGCCCACAGTCTTAGATAAGGTGCATCTCTTGATGATTAATTTTATTGAAATGAACCTTCAGTAGGCCTTCACTAGGCCAACATTCTTTGACTAAAAAGGCACATCATGTGAGGCTGACCCTACAATTTTAATAGACAGTTTCCTAGAAGTAAATGGAATTAGGGGTTACGGGGAGCGGGCAGGAAATTGGACATGAATTTAGATTTGAGGTTAGGATCAGATCAGCCATGATCTTATTGAATGGCGGAGCAGGCTCGAGGGGCCGATTGGCCTACTCCTGCTCCTATTTCTTATGTTCTTATGTTCTTACAATGCCATTATCTTGACTACCGGGGCCTCTAAGGAGGTCTGACTGATGATAGACGTCACCTGCATAACGTCAGATTCCACATGTACATTGATGACACTCAGCTCTACCTCACAACCACCATCTCTTTTGACCCCTCCACTTCCTCTGTGTTGTCAGTCTGCTTGTCAGACATCCAGTCCTGAACGATTAGAAATTTCCCCAATTAAATATTGAGAAGACCAAACCATTATCTTTGGCCCCGGCCACAAACTCCATTCCCTTGCAACCGACTCCAACCCCCACCTGACCACCGCCTCAGACTGAACCAAACTGCTCACAACCTCGGTGTCCTTTTTGACCCTAAATTGAGGTTCCAACGCCATATGCTCTCCATCACAAAGAGTGCCTACTTGCAGCTCCGTAACATCTCCCGTCTCCACCCTGCCTCAGCCCATCTGTTGCTGAAACTCTTGTACAACAATAACAACAGTTGCATCGAGATTGTTGAAGGGCAGACAGATTGACCTGAGAGAGGGCGAAAACCTGCTTGGCTAACTGAATAATATAATAAAAGAATATTATGTTGTTAAGCAGCTGATGTAAGATAAATGGCACAGCAGGCATGATATATTCTGATCTTTTTTGGGTAACTCCCTCTTTCCAATTGATATAACTTAGCAGGGTGGGGGAGGAACTCTTGTGTTCCTGTATGTCCTTTATGCTGCAGTTTTATTGCAACGAGTGATTTCACACTGGTTCAATTTTAAGAATGTTGCAAGCCCACAGGACTGAGCAATACTGCTCTCAAATCAGGGCAGAGCAAGCTGCATACTTATTGTTTTACATACCCATGCAAGAGTTCTGCTTGCCAGCACCAAAATAGCAATAGGACGTTTAGTGTTGGTAAAAAGGTCGGCTGCCCTGCCTGCCAGAAACAAATTTAAAATTTGGGACCTGTTTCAAATCTGCCTCCACCACCTGCCCAACACCTCCTCCCCCCAACAGCCACATTCATTTCTGGTCGCTGCTCCCGGATATAATCTTATCTCAAAAATAGCCGATGGTATTTTCAGTGCTCACAGACAATAGTTTCATTTATTTTTGACTTTAGCCCATAGGCCCAACAATATAACATGGTGTCTTCCTTCCCCTTCACATTCCTCCCCTTCATCTGATGTGGATCCAGCTCTCCTCTGGCAACCTTTGATTATCTCTCCCAATCAGGGCCTCTAACTCTCTTCTGTCCTTTAACTTTGGTCGACTTTACCCCTCTCCCCTCTTTCCCCAGCCTTCAGTACTGTTCTGTCTTTCCTCCCCCCCAGACCTCTAATTTAGCTCGACCGCCCAGCCCCAGCCTCCATCCTGCTTTACCTTCCTACTCCCCTGTCCAATCTCTAACCCAGCCTCTGACCCTGCTCTACGTCCTGCATGCCCTTACCCAGCTCTGTCTACCTCATTTCCCCCCCCCCGCCCCCCAGCATCTAAACCTTTTCTGGCTCCCCTTACCTTCCCTTCCCCTCCCCGGCCTCTTACTCCAATCTACCTTCTCCCCCTTGCTTCTTCTGGCCTCCAGTGTCACAGTTGTCCCTCAGCTCTGGTCCAATTAATCCCCGCCATGTAACCCTACTTGATCTAAAGACTGCACTTGGTCTTGATTCTCCATGTGCAATGCCATGGGAGGTCAACTACTAAATAAATAACTCAGTGCATGCAATATAGTGGACAGGCCAGACCTGTAGGAGAAGAGCAGTTGACAATCTATAAGTGCATAAATTTTTTGTCCAATAAAGAACATGAGTGATTGGCATCAAAGTAGTCAGGGGCAGAACTAAGGTCAAAGGGTTAGGGGGGTCAAAGTCTAGATTTTGGCTGATGTGACACAACACAACCACGATGATTCCTCCAACATCACATTGCCAATTGTATCTTACTCAAAACCGCAACATTCGGGAGTTTAATAGTTAAGTGAGTAAATTATTTACAGTCAGTTTTGGTCATGTCATGACTTTTAAGATTAGCCAACCTCAAAGTGATTTGGGGGTCATGACCCCCACCTGACCCCCACACTGGCTCCACCACTGAAAGTAGCAATGTGCTCAATTGCTGATCAGGTTTAGACAGAATTCAAGGTAGTTCAGGGGAATCTGGGGTCCTCAAACACCTAAATCTGGCCTTGCGTATTTGGAGTAAAATCTAAACCTGAATAATATTTCTGGCAGAGCATGAGGAAAGTGACTAGTAGAATGGCAGGAGGTTGACTCCAGAACAGTAATGAAACACATCGAGGTAGAAATTGGTCATCGTTGTGCCTGTTTTCCGAATGACCAATTTTTCAAGGCTATGGCCTGTGCCCCAAGGACACCTGAAAAATGTTCATATTGGCCTTGGACAATTTTCAGATGTCCACGGCGGTCGCCTAAAATAGGCGTTAAGCTCCTTGTATAAACTAATGAGGGCCAAACGCCTGTCTTGGAACCACTTAGCGAAATTGGGCTGCCCTGAGCGGAGCAGATGGCTGGCGCGGGTGCGACCTAGCAAGCGTCTGTCACCAAAAAGGTAAGTTTACATTTATTTTTAATTCGTGTGGAGCCAGGAGGAGTAGGAGTGCCCATCCTGGCACTTACCTGAGGGCTGCTGCCCGCGAGGCAGACAGCCCAAAATTGATTTTCTGAAATGGGTGAGCTGCCTGTGAGGCCCAAGGCCCAATTTTGGGTTGGCCTCAGGCTTGCTTGTTGAGATGTGCAGCTGCGATCCTGGATCCAAAAACAGGTGCAGATGAATTTCTACCCCATCTACTTTAATAAATATACATTGCATAAATAAACAATCCCTTCGATGTAATTATTTAGATTGTTTCTCCTTAGTTCCCAAGTTCATGCTTTAATTTGCAAGATGGTGATAGAAACATGTGATCTGCAGCACCAAGTGGAATCCTGCAGGTGCCCTTCTACAGCTGGATTTACACAGGGAGCTAGGTGCAAATCTGAGTAAACAATGGGCCATAATTTTCTGTGGCTTGGCATTTAATGGTGTCTGCCGTTGGTTAGACTTGCCCTTGCACATTTAGGTTTTCAAATGTTTTGCGTGGCAAGTTGCTGGAGGAACTCGCGATGGAAACATCGCAGCGAGGGAAAGAGGGCATCTGGGACCTGAGTGAACAACTGTGTATCTCCTTAACCATTCAGATTGCAGGATTGTGAAATAAACAGCGCATGGACTGAGAAAGAAGTGTGAATTAGAGTGGGTGAATTCAATGTCAAATCAGGTACAGAGAGAGAAATAAAGGGAGGGAAAGAAAGATTGGATTAAGAGAGAGAGAAAAAAGAGACAGAAAGGAAAAGTAAAAAAGCAAGTTTTTAAAATTTAAACTTTTACATTTTTGAAACCTCCGACAACAATTAAAACCTGAAGGAATGAGACTCCAAACTTTTAATGGTTCATTTTCAGTGCCAGAGAGGTTGACTGGCAATAATTAACACTTATCACACCATTAAAAGGGTATTTACACCAAAATGGATAAGACTTAACTTTCTGTGGTGAGTTTAGTTTATATCCACCGTGCAAATACAGGAACATCGCACCACTCAATGCATTTTAATGGTGAGGCAGACAACAAGATGTCATTTTCGTGAAGCTAACGGAAGACCAGCGCAACACAGACCTTTGGATATTTGAGTTTAACCGTGCATCTGCCCCTCGCCTGAAGTTGCTGTACCGTTTGTGCATAAATAACAGTGAGTGCCATTAGCCTCACTGTTATTTTGACAGGAAAATCTGGGCCATCAAGAATTTGTTATTGTACTTTCAATTTTCTCTTGATTTGCTATATGGTAGATGATGGTAAATGGGAACCTGATTGGTATAGAGTCATAGAATTATATAGCACAGAAGGAGGCCATTCGGCCCATCGTTTCTGTGCCAGCTCTTTGAAAGAACTATCCAATTAGTCCCACTCTCCTGCTCTTTCCCTAAAGCCCTGCAAATTTCTCCTTATTCTACAATGCATTGCAAATGTCTGACTATACGCCTGACTTTATGCAGTCAGTTACATTATCTAAAGATGAAAATCACATCTTCCAACTGCATTATTTCAATTGCAATATCCTGACATTAAACACTGAAACAAGCAGTGGTGGCATGCAAGATTCCCAAACTGACAAAATCACTCGTTTACTGGTTTTACAAAAAATCTCATGCCCATCCCAAATACTGGACTGAATCCCACTATTTTAACACTGCAGATTCAAGGGCACAATGTGAGGAGACTATTTACGTGTTTGAGAAATCTTTTTTTTTCATTCCAGCTCCCAATCGTGTTCCTGACTGGTAATGAGCGCCATCTGCTGGTCATCATCTGTACTCTTGAACAGCTGACAACTAACTGAGCAACAATAGATATGAAACATAGGGCTCGATTTTCGGACGTCCAAGACGGCGGGTTCGTGGTGGGGAGGTTCTGAAAATCGGGGATTCCCGGGGCGGGTCCGGAGCCCGGCTCCAACCCACCCACTTCTGGGTTCCCCAGTGACGCGCTTAGATGCGCGCGCAGCCCCCGCATGTGGGACTCCCGCCGGCAATTAAAGCCGGCGGGATCCCACTTAAACCAATTAATTACATAGTTCAGGTTGTTTGCAGACCTGATTGACATGATATTTTAGGAGGGGTGGGATTTTCAACTCAACTGAGACTGTTTCCCGTACTGGGGGAAACACTCCCAGTTGAAATGGACGTGTTGCAGCCACCAGCCCGTGGCAGCTGCAAAGGTCCATTTGACAGGTGGTGGGGGGGAGACCCTCACTCATTGCAGGAGGCCATTCTGTCACTTGGGACAAAGTTTGGCCTCCACCACCCTCCTCCTAACAATAAAATTCACCAACTTGCATCTCAACCCCAGTGTGCAGATACATTTACCTACCTTGCATACCCCCTCAAACGTACATCTGCTGGATGGGGGCCGCCATAGCTGCAGTCATGACCTCCCTGCAGGACGAACAGCATCACCAGCCTCGCCGGCCACGCCGTCCACCTCTGACACGTGGAGCTCCGCAACATAATGCTGTGACACATCCACCTGCACAGCAGGAGGGAGGGCAACCGCAGAGAGAGATGCGTCGCAGAAGGCACGACCCTCGCCACAGGGTCCACAGACCGAGGATCAGCTTCCTGGACCTCTTTGAGGAGCAGTGCATACAGAGGCTCAGAGTCACTCGACATGTAGTCGTGGATATCTGCAGCCTCCTTCACGTCAAGCTGCTCCCAGCTGGCCCAAGCACCATCTTCTTACCTGTCGCTGTCAAAGTCACCACTGCCCTCAACAACTTCTCCTCCGCATCCTTCCAGGGTGCCACCGGGGACATCGCCGACGTCTCTCAGTCGTCTGCACATAAGAGCCCTGCAAATATACCTACACCCACTCTGCAGTGACACAATGGGTGGCATCAGTTGTGGGTCTTCATAGTGATCCTCAGGAAAGGGCATTATTGCACAAACCAGACAAGATTCGCAAAGACGTGGCAGTAGTGGTGACAATATAATATGTAATGTGAGTTGATCAGAAATCAAATATAAGTAAAAACCATGACAAACCCTCAAACACCCTTGTACATCCCCTTCATGCTCACAACACGTTTGCCTTACGCTTCCTACTGCACATATGTGATGCATGCCCTGTGGCTGCTGCACAGGTAGTGGCAGGTTGAGTGAGGCTGACCGTGAAAGAGATGCATGAGAGGGTGAGTATGAGATAGAGCCATGAGATTGTATGAGGATTGGGTTGAGTGGTAGTGGCGGGATGAGTACTGGCGAGGTGAGTAAATGCAGGTAAGATGAGGATGAGGTTTGAGTGGGTGTGAGGAGTGATGTGACAGAGTAGTGTTGGCAGTGCAGAAGGAGATGTGGGGTGGGGGCGGTGATGTGGCAGACGGAGTGTAGGGGAATGAGTAAGTTTACTCACTTCGGCGGACCTACTTAGGTCATTGCAGCGCCTCCTGCACTGTATGCAGGTGCAAGATATGTTGGTGGTGCTGGTGACCTCCTCTGCCACCTCGAGCCAGGCCTTCTTGGTAGCAGAGGCAGGAAACTTCCTCCCATCCGCCGGGGAGAAGATCTCTGTCCTCCCCCTCCTCCTCACTCCATCTAGTAAGATCTGGAGTTCGACATCATTAAACTGGGAGCAGCCTTCCCCCTGGGCTGCTCCATGCTGTAATTTTGCCTATTTTCTACAGCATTAGTCAGTGGAGGACTGCCCCTTTAAATAGGGCTCCTCCAGCTGACAGCCTATGATGCGGCTGTGCAGTCTGCCCGCTGCGGAGCTTTCCCATGCGCCCTGTCGACCCCCCACTGCCAACCCGCCTCCCTCCTAAAATTGAGCCCATAAACTCAGAATTAAAAGGTAAGTGTCCCTCGCTATACGTAATGTCAGCAGTTTTACACCACCAATCAACTTATGTAAAATGGTCTTTCTAAAATCACTTTCTCTGGGATACCTTTTACTTCAGCAGAGAAACAAAACCACTGTCAACTTCAATGAACTTAAAAAAAAACTGCTAGGAAATGTGCCTCTTAGTGAAACCAATCTTTATACCAAAATGTTCATTTGAAGACTGATGCAAGGCAATTCAGTTTGATGATATGTGACTATTTTAGCACAATATATTAGGAATTTTATTTAGGTTTTGGAACTGGTCCCTAACAATCAGACAATCATGTATTTTATGCTTTAATATTAATTTGGCAGGTCATTTTTTGGGGCTTTTTATACATTGTTTATTGGGTGACTGAATAACTTCAAAACCATAGACAATCAAATAAGAGGCACGTGTGGAATATATTGTAGCAGCTGCAACGAATCTTATTCCAATTTGTTTCGAATTTTATTTGAATTCCAGAGGATAGCCTTTTCCTGACCCTTTAAAAAATATGGCAAAGAATTCGATCTACGTAAAGAACAATCCACTACAACATTGTCAAGGCATCTGAATCCAGAGCTTAGATTCAGCTTCCATAACACTGCAGTCATTTCCTTGCACAGCTTCAGTTAAGACTGTGGCAGGGAGCCTACTTTTACTGCTTTGTCAATACCGCTGTTGAGCTGACCACCAAGAGGTGGTTCATCCACCTTCCCCTGGGTGAAACCTTCTGACCTTTGTTTGACGGTTACTCTGGTTGGAAACTTTCCACTTGGGGACGACAGGTACAAAAACAGAAGCCTCTGCTCCTGAATAGGACAGATTAAAGCACTGTTCTTACCTGCTTTGAATTTTTTGAGCTGTAGCATGTGTGCTTAAACAACTGAAGCTCAATACTGCCTTGAGTCCATAAAGGATGGGTATAGTCTGAAATGATCAAATAGTACGTAAGATACAATGGTCCCAGTGCTGTGGGGTGAATGCTATCGGTGAAAGAACACGGGCCATGAAGATGTAGAAAAGGATGGAGTATTCTAGATGTTGTTTAAATAACCTCAGGGAATTGTTAGTACAAACCTTTCCTCGGGTGATGAAATGGGCTGGGTAGAACCTATGATGGGGTACATTGAAAATGATCTGGGGAAAGAACAGGCTCAGATGGCTGAATGATATCTTCTCATTCTTAAGTCTCATGTTTTCTTATGATCTGAAAACTCAGAAACATTTCAACAGATTGAATATAAAGTGCATAAATTAAAAGAAAACATTAATTTTCATCTTACTAAAGGTCGATGGAACAGCCATGGAAATTTGATTATTTTAAAGTGTTTTTTTGAGGGGAAAATAAAATAAATGGGACACATTGAGAGATAAATGTTTCCTATTGACAGTACTTACTTGGAGAATTACCTTCTCCTTTAATTTGATTTAATTTGAGGAATGCACTATCCTTAACCCTTATCACATCCATTCCACCATTTTGAAATGATGTAAACATGGTAGTTAATTGAAAAGTAGTGGCAATATCCCCAAGACAGTTACAGAGCTTTGTGGAATTGAACAACTGCCTGCTAAATTCCAAAGGAGCTGTCAGTCATGCACATAACTTTAAAAAATCACACAGTTGTTTATATTTGAATTGTATGGCTTCATCCCTCCCTCAAGGTATCTGCTCATAAACCAAACTAACCAGTAGTCCTTACAATATTGTATGGTGTTAGTTTGGAATCTGATTCTGAATGTAGCTGTGATTGTAGAAGGAAGGAAGGATTGAGGGAGGTAAGGAGTGCCACAGTTTTGAGGTCCTAGGATCAGAATGCAGGAGACTGTATGACGTGTTGTAATTTCAACACAGTGGGGATATAGGGATGAGAGTGTGTAAGGTGACATAACTGGAGCTTAAAAGGAACAAGAGAGGAAAGTTGAGAGGAACAGTGATATAACAAAATAGAGAAAGCCTACAATGAGGGAAAGAAGGATCTCCTAGCTGAAAACAAGCTTTTTCTTTTCTTCTGTCCATGAGTGTGAGAGAGGTGCTCAGACAGCTACTCCAGATAAGGGAGCAGTATTCAACTTATGAGGACCAGAAGATAGGGCTACTGGAGACTCAAGAGGTCAGCATTTGTGACTTATTTTCAATTATGTTGTTTTTGCCAAAGTTCATTTACAGATGTTATGAGCTAAGATGCACTTGGCTTCAATGCTGTGGGTCTTTTACGCATCAGTTACTTCACAACACAGATAAAAGGATTAGAGCAAAGGGAGCAGCTGGGCCAGGGGAAAAGAACACAGAATTATCTATGTAACTTAAATTGTGAGTTGCACTGAAATACATTGTCACATGACTTGCATACCAAACCATCATGACAAATGTAATACAGGGATTTCTGCCTTTTTTTTCTATATAACTCACCTTCTAAAAAAAGTGAATTTAAAATAAAATTGCTGGACTATAACTTGGTGTTGTAAAATTGTTTACAATTGTCAACCCCAGTCCATCACCGGCATCTCCACATCTAAAAAAAGGTTTAGCAAACGGTGTTCCACAAAATGAGTATCTCTAAGTTCAGGATAGATATGTCAATGTTGCAAACACTTCGACATATACCCTGTGCATAAAACTACTGATTAATTGGACTTCATTCTAACATGAGGCAATTCTTCTCAGAGAAACATTCAAGATAAACATTTTGCAGTAAAATCATTAAGTCAGTTCCTTTCGCAGTAGCTGTTACTGCGGTTCTGTATAGCTTTAATTCAATTTTTGATGGAGCTATATACATCTGACTTTGCAGAAAAAGAAAGTATAATGAAGTGTATATGTGAACTGAACATTTGTTTGGGGAAATAAACTGGTAACATGGGACTTGCCAATATGTTAGGTCACAATGACTTTATTGATTTTGCCGTTCAAATATCAATACTGATTTGTCATTGACCTTCAAATATCTTGCCCTAACATCCTAGTCACATAATTCTAAGGACTAGGATTTTTTTTTTAACAGAGGGTCTTCTATGGCACTGTTATGATTTTATGAACTCCTTTTCTTTTATTTCAAATGTTCATCCTGTCAGAATGTGTGAGTCAGCCTGCACTGAGTTGTTAATAAAAGTGAAGCAGAGAAAGCAGGTCACCAGTGTAATTGGTTCCATGAGAGGAATTAGCTGAATTGGGCACACAGGCCAATTCCCACCACAAAGCGATCCAATAGGATCACAGCTGCCCCTCACCAGAAGCACTGGAACAGCTGCAAGAGGAAGAAAGAAAGGTTGAGGCAGCTACGTGTTACAGTCTAAGGGCAATTTTCACCTGCCTGCCAGCTCATTCACGCTGAAACTCAGGGTGGTCTGTAGATGAAAATTTTAAAAGAAAATCTCCTGTTCGTTGGCAGCCCGATGCCTGCCTGGTTTAAGTTTCAAGTGGGCCTCAAAATGGGTGCTCAGCGATCTTGCCTGAAACAGGGGGACCCTTATTTCAATATTTAAATTGGGGTGCTACGTTGGTTGTTTGACACTGACACCACTTTCATGTACCAATGGGTGGTGCGTGTGCCACATACGCTCCACCCAGTGGCACACAGTATTGAGTGGCCTAACCAGCGGTCTTTAAAGGCACCACTGCAGGCCACTCAAAAACAGTTCAGTTTCAGATTTAAAAGTGATTTATGTGGGGTCAGTGGCCCCCTTAAAAATCGGTGCCCATGATGCCCGACCCTCCGTGGCCCACCTCTGGGACCGCCTCCCCCGTCCCCTCCTTTCATCTACCTGCACTGACTGGGCACCACACTGGACCCGCTGGACTGTTGTCCATCCCTAATCGGTGATCTGCTCCAGTTACATGAGCAGCTCACCAATGGCATTGACTGCTCCTAGGCCACTTGTCAGGTGCTGGGCTATCATAGATGTCAGCGAGGTTGCCATATGCACCACCGATGCTGCAACAAAGAAAACGTTTCTATAATGTTCTCACAAATGAGGGCTGTGGGCTCCAGAATCACAGTTGTCACACATCTGTGGAAACTGACCTCAGTGCCTGCACATGGGCATGATGTTCCTCAAACTTTTCCTTTCAGTATCTATGAGATCTGGATCCCATGAATTCAAAGCCAGGGGAAACCTATTCCTTGGCTTCTGCTGGGAAGCTGGCACATCCTCACCCACTCCCCACCCCTTCAACTCCCTCATGTACTCTATGATTCATCCAGTGCCACATCTTCATTGACACTAACTACTTCCCTTAGGTCAAAGTACTTGAGCTGGTGTGTGGGAGTGAGAAAGCTGGTGATACAGGAGGTGATACGGAGGGGGTTAGGGCACAAAAACATAAGGCAGGATCTTGACCCAAGAACCCTTACCTGGCTTGCTCCTTAACATCCTCATTTTCTATATCATCATCATAATCTACCAGGAAGAGATTCCTTCCCTCGGTCTGCTCCTGCCCACCATTATTTTCCTCTACATCATGTTCTACTGCCTCCACTCTTTTGCTGTGATGCAGAAAAGAAGGGCAGAAGTTCAGAATAGGTGAGCATAACTCCTTAAGATGAAGGAGACAGTGAAGGTTGAGGAGGATTATGGCTGACTTCACAAGGATGCCACAGTGAATTTCTAGGTCAGCATCCAACAGCCTGCGGCCTGCACTGTCCCACCAACTCTCATGGCTTGAGTGGAGAGCTTAATGGCCTGCTCCTTATAGGGATTCAGCCCTCTAATGTCTGGTATGCCCCCTCCGGTCCCCTGCCTTTCAAAGGCATTGTGCACAAGGTTCACCTGCAACATGGTTCAGTGCATAGGTGAGAGCTAACATGTGAGGATGTTTCCCAGGTGACATTGGAAGAAGAAGTTTTAAGCTTGCACATGTAAGTACTTCCTCCCAGGGAAGCTGGCAACATCTCTTGTAAGATACAGAATTAATGAACCCCTGAACCACAGTGGAGTGTGAAGGAATGACTTATGCAGCTAGTTATTTTAGAGGTTGAGAGATGAAGACAATTCGCCCTCTTAATTTTGCAATATCTAAGTCCAGTTTGAGACTTAGATATTTCAAAATTAAGAGGGCCAATTAGAAATTATGCTTAGCTTTAACTTAGACAGTTGTCTACCACACTGTCCACCAGCGTACTGAGAGGCAACTTAAAAAATACTTAACAGTGTCCCAGACTATTCCAGATAATCTAGTTCTAGAAACGATAACCCCTAGTTAACTTCACTATTCCTTTCAATTACTGTCAATATGCTGCTCTAGTCAGCTCAACCTGTGAAAGGACACTAGAAAGCAAAAAGGATCACACTGCTAAATGTCAGGTTGAGACATACGTATAATGTGGGAAGAAATAAACAACCTTTTCGTGAAAGAAATTGCAAATAGCCCAGGATGGAACTGTGCTTAGCAGTGAGAGGGGAACAGAGGGTACCTCTGAAACTGACTCTGAACTTCACATATACCATGCATCGCTCCTCTCTCAGCATAAATCTCTCAGAGAGATAGTCACCTTGAAAAAGGAGGTAAGTCATAGCATGTGAAGCATTGACAACAAGGGCACTAGGAATGGTGGTAAAGTAAAAGGGAGAGGCAATAAGGTCGAAGTGAATTGCAGCATAGGAGAGGCACCAGCGGTAAGGTGAGATGATTCAGCAGCAAGATTGAAAATACACTTCCCTGCACTAGGAAAGGGGCTGATCTGTGAGCATGTGGCAGCAAGTCGGCAGAACCAGGTGTAAAAAAGTCTTTTCATAATCTCGCGAGATCTAATGGCCAATGGAAAAGGCCAACTTTGGAAATTGTGCAACAAAGATCTAGTACAACTAAGCGTTCAGTGAGACAAGAACTGGATCTACTTTTCAGGCTGTCCTGGTCCTTTTGAACCTGTAGAAAATAGATGCTCCTATGTGTTTCTATGTTTAACTGTACATCCATAAATAGTTAGGAACTCTGTAATTAACCGAAGGGTAATCTAAAGTCCAACATTGCCCACCATTATGCGTTACTAGAGCATGCAAAGATCACTGAAGCTCTGAACTTTTATTTTACTTTGCTTTAGGTATCTTGTACTCATTCCTCCCTCCTCCCCCCACCACCATCACCATCACATCCCAGCAGCAACATAAGCCAACCATGATATTTTTGTAAATACCAAGGGCTAGAAATACCAAGGGCTAGTGTCCGTTGTGTAGGCACCATGCGGCCTCCTGAAGTTCCAAAATGGCATCCGGGATGCGCGCGCATGCTTCTAGCATGACGTGTGCTGGACGCCATCTTGTTAAAGGTGTTTGCGCAGGCGCAGAGAATGAAACAGCATGTAAAGTAAGGAATTCAGTGTGCTAAGCTGATTTAAAGGGATAGACACCATTTTGGCACTTAATGCTGCAGCCAACGACCACAACCAGCTAAACATGTCCTAGACGACATGGAGGACCCCCACCAGCGCTATTTAAAGGGACCATTCAGGATTTACAGATTAGTTTCTGGATTATTGCTTCTGGCTGCTGATGCATTTGTACCTGTTTTTGGAGGTCTTCTATGCTTGAATACTAGGACTAGGGGACCAGGGGACATAATCTAACATTTAGAGCCAGGACTTACAAGAGTGAAGTTAGGAGACGCTTCTACGCGCAAAGGGTGGGAGAAGTTTGGAACGCTCTTCCGCAAACGGTAGGTGATGCTAGCTCAATTATTAATTTTAAGTCTGAGATTGATAGATGTTTGTTAACCAAGGGTATTAAGGGATATGGGGCTAAGGCGGGTATATGGAGATAGGTCACAGATCAATCATGATCTTCTTAAATGGCGGAACAAGCTCGAGGGGCTAAATGCCACTGTCACTCACTGCCTCCTATTATGTGCCACCTTCTCCTTCAAGAAATCGGAACATGTGTCGGTGAGTGTCCTGCAGGATGTTTGGGTGATGTGCCTGCCATGGTTGAATAGCTGCCAGTCTGTGCGACCTGTGACTTGTGGATGTGTGGCTTGCAGCAGTGGTAATGTGTGAGGGTGAGAGGAAGCATCTGATTGAAAGAGTTGAGTATTGATTGAAGGGATTTGTTGGTACGTGGGTGATGGGAGGTGTAGTGTGTGGAGCAGTGGATGTGGCTAGTGGTGCAGTTGGTAGGAGATGCCACTTCACAATTGACCTCACTCACCTTGACCACTTGTGTCAAAACATTGAACTTCTTCCCGCGCTGCATCCATGTGCGTGGTGCCATGCGCCTGGCATTGACTTCGTCCCCTATGGGGGGAGCACATGTTAGGAGGGCCTCTTGCCCTCCTGCGGATGTAGGATGTCCCTCCTTCTGTCCACCTCTTGCACCAAGGCCTCTAGTGCATCAGTAGAGAACCTTGGTGCATGCTCTCTCGCAGGCCTAGTACAAACTCAAATCGGCAGATTGATGGGGTCTGGTGTGCAGATTGGAGAATGTGGGATTTAGTAGTGCACAGCCTTTATTCAATGTTTTAACATAACTCAACAGTTTGTAAACATAGGGATGAGACCTGCATCTGTGTTTCTCGTGTGCAATGTCTGATCTCCGTTCAGACTCCGTGCAGACCTGTATCTTATTTTTTGCAAATAAAAGGTGGAAGCTTCCTTTAAGAGGTGCAGCCTGCCTTTAAGAGATGCGAGCAAGTCACCGGAGATTTGGGCCCCCCAGCTGGTGAGAAGTGGCGAGAACGGAGAAAATAGAGAGACGAACACAGCCAAGCCTCCACGCTGCGCATCAATCAGGTAAATGAAGTTGCAGCATCAATCTAGCGTACTGGCTGCATCAGTACCGCCGGGCGGAAGCGAATCACGCACTGCGATGCCCGTGCCCAGATTCGGGGGTTAATCAATTTACCCCCCAAGTCTTCCAAAAGCTCTGAGAGTAATCAATTGCACCCAATTGGTTCTTAGACAAGGTGCACACACTGAGACCTTTGAGATTATGAAACACTTCTGTTCCATGGCCATGCATGCAGTCTCTGATACCAAGTGGGGAATTTTAACCCCCAAGGTCGAGTGGGTTAGGGGCGGGTGGAAAGGTAAAAATGTAAAACTTCTCAAACCTGACCCCAACCTGCCTCCAACGTGCCTATTTCCGTTTTTAACGGAGGCACGTTTGGTTGTGTGCAAGTAACCTGCTCGTCAGAGGTGGGTCGATGATTATTATCACATGAGGTGCATTTGAAGAGATTTCAACAGGGATTTGAATTTAAGGCCTCCATCACGGGTTTCCCGGGGCTCGGGAAACTCACCGGTGAAACGGAGGTGAGATTGAGTGGCACTTCATGTTCTGATTGCCGGATGTGAATAAAGGCTCAGTGCTTACAGCTGCTTTCTCAGTTCCCTCTGGCAAACATCTTGCAGAGAGTTCTTGCGATCATAGACATGTTTCAGAAGTTTGGAGGTTTTCAGACGGCCATCAGGATGGAGGGGGGGTGGGCGCCATGGGTGCTTTCGATAGGACATCGGACGAGGAAGACAATCACCATCCACGGCAGCAACGTCGTGCTGTGGTAAGATCCGCAGGTGCACAAGAGAGAGGTGCACAACACAGATATGGACAACACGGATCTGGAGAATGGAATGGAGAACAGCAAAGAGGGGAACAGAATGGAGAACAGCAAAGAGGAGAACAGAATGGAGAACAGCAGAGAGGAGAGCAACAGAGGGGCTGAGGTGGCAGGAGGCACTACCCACATTAGAGGGTCTGCAGACAGAGGCTGCGCTCCCTTGTCCTGTCTGAGGAGCAGTGCTTACGCAGGCTCAGATTGAGCCGGCAGGTGGTCACAGACATCTGCAGCCTACTTCAAGGAGAGCTGCCCCCTGCTGGACCTGGTGGCTGCACATTGCCCGTTGCAATGAAAGTCAGCACTACCCTCAATTTCTTTGCTGCTTCCAGTACGCCACCAGAGACATCTCCAGGGTCTCTCAGTCGTTTGCACACAAATGTATAAGGCAGGTAACGGATAGGTTGTTTGCCAGGGCGTCCACTTATGTGAACTTCTCCCGTGACAACAATAGCCAGATCGAGCGGGCAGTTGGTTTCAATTTCACACACGTGGCAATTCGAGGATCACCACATGAACCAAGAGTTTTTATCAACTGCAAGGGATTTCATTCCATCAATACACAGCTGGTGTGGCACCACAGGAAGATGTTCATGCAGGTGTGCCAGTACCTTACAAAGTTGCTGCTGTACCTCAATCATTCTCATGCTCAACGATGGCCCCCAGGGTTCAGCATCTGTGTCCAGCTGAGCAGAGCTTGGAGAGGAGTGCGCCCTCTGAGGCGGATTCTCCACAGCTCCTCCTGCCACCAGTGTCTGCTCGTGCACACTTGTGAATTGTGAATCACCAGGTGAAAACCCAACTAACTGTCTAACAGGACCCACCAAAGTGCTAGTATTTGCAATGGTGCATAGCTGTACGTTCTGGAAGGTGCACCCTCAGAAGGAATGAGGTCCTCTGAGGGATCGTCATCAGGAAAGTCCACAGACTGTTGCTCTACCTGTGAAGGCCCTGGAAGACAAAAGAAATGGATATGAATTAATCCTGGCAAAGTAACAATCTTGACAATCACCATACTCAGGTTTCTCGTTATTCAGTAATTTATGATTTAAAGTCAGTATGTGTGTCAGAGATATTTTTAATTCTGTCACCAGGCATCTGTGAGTTCCCAATCTCTCCAACTCCAATTGACAGGGACACAGATGTGCCACTTATCTCCATGGCCTCCTCCTCCGCATCTGTCAGCTGGACTATTTGTGGTGGGCCACCTCCAGTCCTCTCCCTCTCCCTTGTATTTTGCGCTCTCTTCTCCTACAAGGGGCGAAAGAACAGAACTGTGAGTGACTGCAGGTGATGTATTCACCCGATGGATGCAGTGCATTCGGTGAGGGTGACTATCAGACAGATGCATCACATTGCTTAAGGATTGAGGTGAGTGGCAGCGGTGGATGGATAAATGGGGAGGTGATGAAGTGCATAAAAGGTGAAGGGTCGTTCTGTAAAATTTAAGTAGGTATGAGGAGTGATGTGATGGAGTACTCTTGGCAAGACAGAGTGAGAGTGGGGGTAGGTGATGGGTGTTGTACATCACAGGATGTAGGTGAATCAGCAACTGTACTCACTGTTCCTGACCTGGTTAGGTCACTTAACCGCTTCCTGCACTGCATCCAAGACTGGGGCACTGTGCTCCTGCTGCTCACCTCCTCAGCCACCTCCAACCTCGCCTTCTTGGTGAGAGCAGCAGATTTCTTCCTCCCATTGCTGGAGAAAATTATCTCCCTCCTGCTCCTCACTGCGTTCTGCACTGGGATCAATAAATCTGGTTGCTGGCCCTGCTCATCCTGAATCCAGCTTCACTAACTCTCACCGTCTCCTTCCAAAAACTCCTGGCTCCTCCAAATTCTATTTTTGCATTGGCCCTTTAAATAGTTGAGTTGAGATCGCGTCATGCGGGTGTTCATTACGCCCGCTGTCGCAGCTTGGAGAAGTGAAACCAGGAAGGAAAAAGCTAATTAAGCAATCAAGTTGAAATCGGACATTCCGACCCCTAATTATATTCTGGGTCCACCCCCCCTCTCCCCTGGCTCGGAGCATACCTTTGCATTAATATTGCGGCCCAACTGTACAATCACAAACTCTGGTTGTTCATTTTGATGGGTTAGCTCATGACTCATGCATACTGCACATGCATTCGCCCACACAAGATTACAGGAGGTGGATGTCGATTAAATACAATTGTGCCTGGCAGGCTGTTGTAGGATTGTGTGGGTAGTGCATTGTTTTTGTGATTTATTTTCTCTTTATTCTCAATTGGGCAAAGGATACAGCTTCAAACCTTGGCTAATGATTCTCCCCTCTCAAAGGCATTAACCATCCTAATTTTCCCATTGCTAAAAGGCATAATGATATGCACCACACTACTCCATTAATGTTCAAGAGTGTCTGCAATTTTAGTTAGGTGCTTAAACCAAGGTGGCTGTGAGCTATAATATACTCCACCCTAACAGCAATCTCCAGGTTCCCAGATATTACACAGATTCCTGTTTGACAGGAAAACCTACTTAAAATTTGACCAGCAAAAGGAAAAATAATGATTAAAATCAGAGTTTGAGACCAACCACTAAAAAGAAAAACATTCAGTATCAAATAAAAGATTTACCTTCTTTATAATTCTCCACATCTAATGGCCTTTAGGGAACGAAACCTGCCGTCCTTATCCAGTCTGGCCTATATGTGATTTCAGATCCACACCAACGTGATTGACTCTTAACTGCCCTATGAAATGGCCGAACAAGCCACTCAATTGTATCAAATTCCTACCAAAAAGAATAAGAAGAATAAAACCGGACAGACCACTTGGTTGCGACGTGGGCATTGAATTCAGACATGACAAAGGCAGACCCAGCCCAGTCGACCCTGCAACATCATCCTCACTAACATCTGTGGACTGGTTTGGAGAGCTGTCCCACAAATTAGTCAACCAACAGCCTGACATTGTTATGCTCACAGAATCATATCTATCAGCAGACATCCCAAACTCCTCCATTCCTGGATATGTCCTGACCCACCGACAGGACAGACCCACTAAAGGAGATACAGTAGTTTACAGTTGGGTGGGAGTGGTCCTGGGAGGCCTCAACATTGAGTCCAGATCCCATGAAGTCTCATGGCTTCAGGTCAAACGTGGCAAGGAAATCTCCTGCTGATTACCACCTACTGTCCTCCCTCAGCTGATGAATCAGTACTCCTCCATGTTGAATATCACTTGGAGGAAGCACTGAGAGCAGCAAGGGCACAGAATGTACTCTGAATGTACTTTAAGCCCACCGACCGAGCTGGCCGAGTCCTGAAGGACAGAGCTACCAGACTGGGCTTGCGGCAGGTGGTGAAAGAACCAACACGAGGGAATAACCTACTTGACCTTGTCCTCACCAACCTACCTATCTCAGATGCATCTATTCATGACAGTATTAGTAGGAGTGACCTCATGGAAACGAAGTCCCGTCTTCACACTGAGGACACCCTCCATCATGTCATGTGACACTACCACAGGGCTAAGCGGGATAGTTTGAGAACAGATCCAGCAGCTCAAAACTGGGCATCATTGAGTTGCTGTCAACTGTCAGCAGCAGCAGAATTGTATACCATTGCAATCTATAACCTCATGGCCTGGCATATCCCTCACTCCTCCATCACCAACAGGCCAGATGACCAACTCTGGTTCAATGAAGAGTGTAAAAGAGCATGCTGGGACCATCATCAGGGGTAGTAGAAAATAAGGTGCCAATCTAGTAAACCTGCACCACAGGACTACATGCATGCTAAACAGCGGAAACAGCATGCTATAGACAGGGCTAAGCAATCCCACAACCAACGGATCGGATCAAAGTTCTGCAGTCCTGCTGCATCCATTCACAAATGGTGGTGGGCAATTATGGAATTAATGGGATGAGGAACATCCCGATCCTCAATGATGGTGGAGCCCAGCATGTGAGTACAAAAGACAAGGCTGAAGTGTTTGTAACCATCTTCAGCCAGAAATGCCGAGTGGATGATTCTTCTCGGCCTCCTCCCGAGATCCCCACTATCATAGATGTCAGTCTTCAGCCAATTTGATTCACTCACCACGATATCAAGTAATGCCTGAGTGAACTGGACAAAGCAAAGGCTACAGGCCCCGACAACATCCCGGATGAAGAGCTGAAGACCTGTGCTCCAGAACTAGCAGCCCCTCTAGCCAAGCTGTTCCAGCACAACTACAAAACTCACATCTACCTGACAATGTGGAAAATTGCCCAGGTATGTCCTGTCGATAAAAGCTGAACAAATCCAACCCAGCCAATTACCGTCCTATCAGTCTACTCTCAACCATCAACAAAGTGATGGAGGCAGTCCTCAACAGTGCTATCAAGAGGCACTTATCACCAATAAGCTGCTCACCGATGCTCAGTTTGCATTCTGCCAGGACCACTCGGCTCCAGACCTCATTACTGCCTTGGTCCAAACATGGACAAAAGAGGATTGCAGAGGTGAGGTGAGAGACTCTGCCCTTGTCATCAAGGCAGCATTTGACCAAGTGTGGCATGAAGGAGCCCTAGTAAAACTGAAGTCAATGGGGATCAGGGGGAAAACTTTTCAGTGTCTGGAGTCATACCTGTTCGCTGATGATTCAAAAGTGTTTGGCTCTATTCGTTATTTCTCAGCTAATGAAGCAGTCCGTGCCTGCATCCAGAAAGACCTGGACAACATCCAGGCTTGGGCTGATAAGTGGCAAATAACATTCATGCCACACAAGTGCCAGGCAATGACCATTTCCAACAAGAGAGAGTCTAACCGCCTCCCTATGACATTCAATGGCATTAACATTGCCGAGTCCCCCACCATCAACATCCTGGAGGTCTCCATTGACCAGAAACTCAACTGGACCAGCCACATAAATACAGTGGCTACTAGAGCAGGTCAGAGGCTGGGTATTCTGTGGTGAGTGGCTCATCTCCTGACGGCCCAAAACCTCTCCACCACCTGCAAGGCACAAGTCAGGAGTGTGATGGAACAGTCTCCATTTGCCTGGATTACCACCAGACTGTTCACAACCTCAGTGTCCTATTCAATCCTAAGCTGAGTTTCCAACCCCATATCCTCTTCATCACAAAGGCTTCCTATTTCCACCTTCATAACATTACCCGCCTTCACCCCTACATCAGCCCATCTGCTGCAGAAACCCCCATCCATACCTTTATCACCTCCAGACTCAACTAGTCCAATGCTCTCCTGGCCAGCATCCTACCCTACACCCTTCAGCTCAACCAAAACTCTGTTGCCCATATCCTATCCCTGAACAAGTCCAGCTTATCCATCACCTCTGTCCTCATGACCTATATTGACGCCCAGTCGCACAAGGCCTCAAATTTAATTGTTATCCTTGTTTTTAAGTCTCTTCATGGCCTCACCCATCCCTATCTCTGTAATCTACTCCTGTCCTATAGCCCCTGCCCCAAACTCTCCATTCCTCTGACTCTGACCTCTTGTGCATCTCCCCCAGCGCCCCACGATTGGCAGCCACGCCTTCAGCTGCCTAGGCCCCACACTCTGACATTCCACCACCTCTCCACCCCCTCTCCTAATTTAAGATCCTCCATAAAACCCATCTCTTCAACCAAGCTTATAGTCACCCAAACCAAATACCTTCTTCTTTGGTTCACTGCACATTTTTTTCTTTACTCTTCTGTGGAGCACATTGGGATGTTTTTTCTGTGTTATAGGTGCGATATAAATGTAAGTTGTTGTTGTTGGTGGAAAAAAGATGCAGCGGAACAATTGGCACAAACACTTATGAAAATCCAAGTGCCAGCAACTACTCCCCGAAAGTGAATAAGAGCGGTCAAAAAAATGGCTGAAATAAACTTACCTGAACATGGCAATGCCATTTAAATGAATTTCTGTATACTTTTGATAATCTAGTGATCCTGGATACATGGGGATCCTATTTTACATGGGCATAATTATGAATGGACGTCTCTGCCCACATTTTAATATTTAAATTAAGCTCTCATCTGTCTTCTTCAGTGGCTGGAAAATGTCACTTGAAGTAACGTGGGTAGAGATCCAGGTAACAGAGTAGCTTCCCCTGCCCAAAAACAAACTTGGGACTTCATGCTTCACACATTTGCATTGCCATTTAATTTCATAAAGTTCAATATGCACTGGAATACACTGCCTGAAAGGATAGTGGAAGCAGATTCAATAGTAACTTTCAAAAGGGAATTGGATAAATACTTGAAGGGGAAAAATTTACAGGGCTTTGGTGAAAGAGCTGGGGAGTGGGACTAATTGGATAGCTGAGCTATCAATGGAATCCCTCTTTCACGATTGCCCAAATGTCCTCCTTCTGAGCTGTATGATTCTATGATTCCATAAGCTTTAAGCACTCCACTTTCTGTTGTTTCACCGGTGAGTGATTATTTAAATTGTTAATCCTTTCTGTTTGTGCCTATAAGAAGGATAGATTTATAGATGTGCTTGAGTAATCTCTTTAATATATACAAGGGTTACATGGCCAAGGAAAAGCAAATACTTCTGTTAGAAATTTATTTTAAGTATTTAAATCAATGCCTCTTTGTGTTTTCAGGACATTTAAATCCCTTAGGTGTTTTCCATTATTTCCTGCCAATAGATAAATGAACGGATATTAGTGCAAGAAGATTCTGGAGTGTAATCCTTTTCCTTACATTTACAAAGAATAGTATTTTATGTCTTGACTGTTTACCAAGTGGGAATTAGTGAAAGCAGGTCAAAAGTTAAATATCACCATTTCGCAGTACAACCTGGCTGAATATGCAGCAGGACAGATATTTCATAGGTCATCCCAAGAGTCCACTTTCAGCTGTACAATACCTGTTTTTGAACTGTTTCCACATAAAATTTAGACAATTTAGATTTGCTTTTGTTCATTATAAAAATACAAGACATTTCAAATAAACAAACGGTGTTGGTATTTATAGCATTGCAAATATTTGGAATGTAAAATCAACAACCACAGAAGTAGAAAAAGAAAACTAAAATGACAGTGATCATTCCTTTTTTCATGGGAGTGGTCATAGAATCATAGAATGGTTACAGCACGGAAGGAGGCCATTCGGCCCATTGAGCCCATGCTGGCTGATTGTAAGAGCAATCCAGTTAGTCCCATTTCCCTGCTCTTTCCCTGTAGCCCTGCAAAGTTTTTCCCTTGAAGTATTTATCCAATTCCTTTTTGAAAGCCACGATTGAACCTGCTTCCACCACCCTTTCAGGCAGTGCATTCCAGATCATAATGTTCATTGCATAAAAATGCTTTTCCTAATGTCGCCTTTGGTTCTTTTGCCAATCACTTTAAATCTATCTCCTCTGGTTCTTGACCCTTCCGCCAATGGGAATAGGTCCTTCTTATTTACTTTACCTAAACCCTTCATAACTTTGAACACTTCTATCAAATCTGCTCTTAACCTTCTCTGCTCTAAGGAGAACAGCCCCACCTTCTCCAGTCTGACCGTGTAACTGAAGTCCCTCATTCCTGGAACCATTCTAGTAAATCTTTTCTGCACCCTCTCTAAGGCCTTCACACTCTTCCTAAAGTGCGGTGCCCAGAATTGGACACAGTACACCAGCTGTGGCCGAACCAATGTTTTATAAAGGTTCAACATAACTTCCTTGCTTTTGTACTCTATAGGGGTGATTTTAAACCCCAAGAATGGGTGGGTTGGGGGCAGATGGGAGTTGAAAATAGTTGTTTTTTGGGTCGCAACCGCAACTCGGCTTTATTTCGGGGTTTAACGTCGGCGCAGAAAAGTACAGGCTTCCCACTGGGAATGCCAAGTCCAAAAATGTTGCGGTTGCGACCCAAAAAAACAACTCACCTGTTCTTGGGGTTTAAAATCACCCCCCTATGTCTCTATTTATAAAGCCCAGGATCCTGTATACATTTTTAACCGTTTTCTCAACTTGTCCTGCCACCTTCAAAGATTTCTGCACAGGTCTCTCTGTTCCCGCACCCCCTTTAGAATTGTACCATTTAGTTTATATTGCCTCTCCTCATTCTTCCTGCCAAAATGTATCATTTCGCACTTCTCTGTTAAATTTAATCCGCCCATTCCACCAGCGCGTTTATGTCCTCTTGAAGTCACTGTTTACTACTCTTCCAAGTTTTGTGTCATCTGCAAATTTTGAAATTGTGCCCTGTACACCTAAGTCCAAGTCATCAATATATATCAAAAAAAGCAGTGATCCTAGTGCCGACCCCTGGGGAACACCACTATATACCTTCCTCCCGTCCGAAAAACAACCGTTCACCACTACTCTCTGTTTCCTATCACTTAGCAAATTTCATATCCATGCTGCCACTGCCCCTTTTATTTCATGGGCATCAGTTTTGCTGACAAGCCCATTATGTGGCACTTTACCAAATGGCCTTTGAAAGTCCATGTACACAACATTAACCACATTGCCCTTATCAACCCTCTCTGTTACCTCATCAAAAAACTCAATCACGTTAGTTAAACACGGTTTGCCTTTAACAAATCCATGCTGGCTTTCCTTTATTAATCCACACTTGTCCAAGTGACTATTAATTTTGTTCCGGTTTATCGTTTCTAAAAGTTTCCCCACCACCGAGGTTAAACTGATCGGCCTGTTGCCGGGTTTATCCTTGCACCCTTTTTTGAACAAGTCTCCAGTCCTTTGGCACCACTCCCATATCTAAGGAGGATTGGAAGATTATGGCCAGCACCTCTACAATTTCCACCCTTACTTCCCTCAGTAACCTAGCATGCATCCCATCCGGACTGGGTGACTTATCTACTTTTAGTACAGCCAGCCTTTCTAGAACCTCCTCTTTATCAATTTTTGGCTCAACTACCACCTCTTTTACTGTGACTTTGGCAGCATCTTCTTCCTTGGTAAAGTCAGTTGCAAAGTATTAATTTAGTATCTCAGCCATGCCCTCTGCCTCCATGCGTAGATCTCCTTTTTGGTCCCTAATCGGCCCCACCCGTCCTCTTACTACCCGTTAACTATTTCTATGCCTGTAGAAGACTTTTGGATTCCCTTTTATGTTAGCCGCCAGTCTATTCTCATATTCTCTCTTTACCCCTCATTTCTTTTTTCAGTTCTCTGTACTTTCTATATTCAGCCTGGTTCTCAATTGTATTATCAACCTGACATCTGCCATACTCCCTCTTTTTCTGCTTCATCTTGCTCTCCATCTCTTACATCATCTAGGGAGCTCTGGCTTTAGTTGCCCTACCTTTTCCCCTCATGGGAATGTACCTAGACTGTACCCGAACCATCTCCTCTTTAAAGGCCGCCCATTGTTCGATTACAGTTTTGCCTGTCAATCTTTGATTCCAATTTACCCGGGCCAGATCTGTTCTCAACCCACTGAAATTGGCCCTCCACCAATTAAGTATTTTTACTCTAGATTGCTCCTTGTCCTTTTCCATAACTAATCTAAACCTTATGATACTATGATCACTGTTCCCTAAATGTTCCCCCACTGACACTTGTTCCACTTGACCCACTTCATTCCCCATAAAGGACTTGTTCAATCTAAACCTTAATGAAATTGATTAGTTTAATCACCTGTGTTATACCATTGCTCTAAATTGGAAGGCGCAGTGTTGTTCCTCTCGAATGAATGGTGGGTGAATTTGAGAACATTAAATTATATGGAAGCTTCAAATGAAGCCTCCAGGTAAGCCTAAACAAGATTTTCCTGCTGCTGTTGTTGCAGTTATCTATGGTCCACGATTTTGATGTATTGAACCATTTGTTGGGTGTGCTCAGTGAAGTTAGATTTGTGAGCCAATTTACTGGTGTGGGCAGCAACAGAATGGTTTTTGTGATCTAACAGATTGGTTAGGTATAATATCTTTCCAGCATTTTCCATTTTTATTTCAGATTTCTAGTATTTTTTTCCTTTTTATCTCTCCTATTCTCTTGCTTTTTTCTGTGTATCTTTCTGATGCCTTTAACTGCCTTAAATATTTTCCCACCAGTTTATTCTTTTAATGCCCTTATATTACCTCAGTGAGATGACCTTTGTATATAAGCCATTGGTTTTCACCTTTTCAAAAAGCCTATTTTCTGGTCATTCAACCCACTACATCCTCTCGGTGACAGGAGTCAGAGTTCCTGATTCATGGGTCCATATGTTGTTCTCTGCTCCTTTTTTTTTGTTCTGTCCCATTTAATTACCAGTTTCCAGCTCTGATGATAGGTCTACACCTGAGATATTAATCTGTCTTTTCTCATTGCAGATGGACCTATTGTAAATCCAGCAAATTTTATGTTTTTATTTCAGATTTGCAGCTTTTACCTTTTTCCTTTTATATATGGCTGTGATCGTTCTTGAAGATGATTTACAGGCAACGATAATCTAAAAAAATAATATGATTCTTTATGTCAAAATAAAACCTACTCATCCTTACTACAGAAAAAAAATTGGAGTTGCATCTTGCCATATCTATTTGTATCCTGACAGACCTTGTCATAGTGTCTCTGTGATATCCATAAAAGAGTTAATCCCTGTGAATGGTCATCTCATTAATGAAGGATTCCACAGCAGAATTACATTTCAGCAGAGGCTGCTTTATCTGCTGCTCTGCAACCATAGTTTCAGTGAAATCCTTTCATTTTGGTGTAGAATATTAATGTGCATAATATATTTGTATTCAATTTCTGCTTGGCTGGAAAGCCCACAGATCGGAACATAGGTTCTTCACAACAACTAAAATGAGTGCCTAGAAATGTTGCAAAGCTCTATGGTGCAAAGGCCTAATTGTTAGTGATTCTTTGGATTCCCAAAAGTACCTTTTCTTCTTCAGCAGTTGATAATTCATTGACAAGTTGATCACTGACGGACAGAGGTTAATCTGGTGAATAGCATGGAACTTCTGTTACTCGTGAACTAAGGGAGGAATATTACAATAATATATTAATGGAATTTAAATGAATCTTCCATTATTATTAGCAGACTCTCCAGGCACCTGATAATGTAATTTTGAAAGCTAAAGAAAAAAAATGTAATAACTGCTCAACTAATGTCACTGTCAGGCTGCAAATTATGAACATTAAATGGAATGATGTAATATTAGGACAGGTGTCCAGATTAGGATTATCAGGGTTAAAATGTATGTGATTCTGTAGGTTCCATCTCCCATTTCTCTCCCCTCTCCCTGAAAAAAGATCACCACTTGGCCCCAACCTTCCAGTCATTATAGACTAGAAATTATTGTGGGTGACATTAATGCTTGAATGATTAACATCTTTGTCTGATTCCTTTGTCTCCTATTTTAGCAGAGACATTAACCCATTTAAAATAAATACATAAGGCCTACTTTAAAGTAACAACACAAAGAAATACCATATGAGGGCATTAAGCGTTCATCTGCTAATATTGTCGTCAGTAATTTATAGGATTGACCATTGACCAGAAACTTAACTGGACCAGCCACATAAATACTGTGGTTACAAGAGCAGGTCAGAAGCTGGGTATTCTGTGGCGAGTGACTCACCTCCTGACTCCCCAAAGCCTTTCCACCATCTACAAAGCACAAGTCAGGAGTGTGATGGAATACTCTCCACTTGCCTGGATGAGTGCAGCTCCAACAACACTCAAGAAGCTCGACACCATCCAGGACAAAGCAGCCCGCTTGATTGACACCCCATCCACCACCCTAAACATTCACTCCCTTCACCACCGGCGCACAGTGGCTGCAGTGTGTACCATCCACAGGAACTCGCCAAGGCTCCTTCGACAGCACCTCCCAAACCTGCGACCTGTACCACCTAGAAGCACAAGGGCAGCATCCCGACTTGGAAATATATCGCCGTTCCTTCATTGTCGCTGGGTCAAAATCCTGGAACTCCCTACCGAACAGCACTGTGGGAGAACCTTCACCACACGGACTGCAGCGGTTCAAGAAGGCGGCTCACCACCACCTTCTCAAGGGCAATTAGGGATGGGCAATAAATGCTGGCCTCGCCAGCGACGCCCACATCCCATGAACGAATAAAAATAAATTATAGGATTATAGTTTGTGCTCATAATGTAACTGCACTAGTTACAATCTGCGCTGCCTTGAAGCTAAGGTCAATCCCATTGGCCTCTATTTTAAACCCCCCTCCCCCCCTCCCCCCCCACCTCCGATGGACAGGAAAATGTTGGGTGGAGGGTTAAAATCTTAAAAATTGAAATTCTGCCTCCAACCCACCTCCAAACCACTGCATTCCTGGCTGCTATAATATTAACAGCAGCGATTCAGGCCCTGGACGAGGCTCCCGCTAAAAGCACGCAGTGGCCTACTTTAGATTCAAACGTCGCGGCTGTAATTTTACGGTCCATGCAGAGGGAGCCCCCACACAGACACATGGCAAGAGGAGCCGACTGGCCGGAAGAGGCCCAGGTAAGTTTCAAAACTTTCCCTCTCTTTGAACTCCATGTGGGCCAGGAGGAGCAGGAGTGTTCCATCGAGGCCCCACCAGGAATCCAGTAGAGATGGCTATCATTCTAAAGGTGCTTTATTATCTACTTTACACTAATAAAATTGAATAGCCAGCCACCATTCATTGTCCAGGTTCACATGTGAGCAATGGCCCCATAGAATCTGTGGTATTATACCCTGGCATGAGTCATCACCTTCAGAAAAGAGGAGAAAACTTGCAATGAAAACCAATAACATTGGTCTCCTTTTATAAGGGAAATAAACTGAACATTTAAAGGCAATTCATTTAAATTGAATTTTTTTCTTTTTTTGTTATTATATTAACATTCGTAGGATAATAATGCACCATAGAAATCTATTCTCCTGGATCCTGATAGTATGTATTTTGTGTTCATGAAGGTGAAGATGTCATTGCTGCACAAAGCAACAAATATCAGCATTGAGCATCCCAAATTTAGGTATACATTGGTTAGGTACATCACTGGAACCCAGTGCGATATTTCCATCTAGTACACTGACTAATCTTGTAATAGTTTGAGGGAGGCAGCCAATTTAGAGATAATTAATTTATGGGTTTTTTTTTGTTGTGGAGTTGCATGCATTAGGATCTGGCAAAACATTGGGGATGTTTTAAATTTAAAAGCAGCCCTCCTAATTAGTATTTTTCAACCATATGAAAAATGATCAAAGATTACATGCAGAAAATATTCTGGCAGTGACTAAAAGAACCAGCTGAAGTCCAATCAGCATCAAGAATCAAACTGAATAGAGTATATTTGATTGGGTAACTGTGCAAGACCATTTTTATCCTATTATTGAGAAAGATCATATAACTCATGGGTGATGAACTCACAAATTAGCTACAGAAGCATTCCGCAATGTGGGATTAAATCAGGTTCATGTCCAGATGAAGCACTGGGCCCAGACAAAATACACCTGAGTATTAAAGGAAGTGCAGATAAAAATTAACAACAGTTTACCTGACACGTTTAAAAAATTGTTACATTTATGAGAAATTTCTCAGGATTGCAGCTGGATAATGCCATTTTTTAAAAGGGAAAAAATACCAATAGTCAGTTTAATATAAGATGTAAGGAATATCACTTCCTCAAAGAAGTTGTGATGTGGAGATGCCGGTGATGGACTGGGGTTGACAAATGTAAAGAATCTTACAACACCAGGTTATAGTCCAACAATTTTATTTGAAAATCACAAGCTTTCGGAAGCTTTCTCCTTCGTCCTGACGAAGGAGAAAGCCTCCGAAAGCTTGTGATTTTCAAATAAAATTGTTGGACTATAACCTGGTGTTGTAAGATTCTTTACATTTGTCAAAGAAGTTGAGAAGATTTGAGCAGGAGTATCTGCCCTTTCAGAATCTATGTTGACTGCCGTTTACTAATTAATTATTAAAGAAATATTCCTCAAATTTACACCTGACAATCAATTTCATAATTTTACATGTAATAGAAGTGAGACTATTGGGTCTATAGTTACTTGTGTCTATTTTGTTGCCCTATTTGAATATGGCATCACACTAGCCTTTTTAAACTACTGGTATCTTCCCAGTGCCCAGTAACTCCCTCGTGACAATTGTCAATGCCTCACAAATCTCCTCCTAGTCTCCCTCAGCAGTAGTTAAATACCATCTGTCTCTAGTAATGTATTTGTTTTGAGCCCTTTCAGTCTATCCAGGGCTTCCATCTCATTTATATCAAAGTAATTGATTTATTCAGGTTATTGTTTGTGGGGTGGGGGGGGCACGTTGTTTATGTCTTCCCATGTTAAAACTTGGAGGAAGTAATCATTCAGAATATTTACTATTTTGTGTTCATTCTCAGTTTGGAGGCTGTTTGCATCTTTCAGTGCTGTCACCTCTTCTCTGACTGCCCTCTTACTGTTGTAGCACTGAAAGAATTCCTTACTGTCATGTTTAGTCACTGCTGCTCTGCTTTTTTTTAGTTCTCTCTTTGCCCCTCCAATCGCTCTTTTAACTAATTTCTATATGATCTTATGTTCATTCCAGTGACCCTCTTTCCCTTTATAATTACTTATAGTATACATATTCCAGTAGGAACATGGAAATCAAGTATCTCATGGAACTCAGTAACATTGAATTACACTAGTGGTTGTTTAAAAGACACATATAATATTGCTGTGCATGTTTGCTAACTCCTAAGTGAAAATACTGAAGTATTTTTGTTTTGCACTCAAGTTGATTATTTGCTCTGAAGCAAAAGCCTCACTGAGTTATAAGGAAACAATCCAAGCAATGGATTCAGATAAATGACATAACAAGGGAAATTCCAAGTGGTTTACATTCATCTTCTTTTCCTGAAGATTGGATTACTGCTTTAAATTTGCTAAAAGGTACTTGTTATAATATCTATAAGGTTAGGAATTTTGCTGACAGATTCTTATCATTGCAGATACACATTACTGTTGCCATTTGAAGATATTACGAGGCATAAGATCCAAAGTACATTGATATTACATTGCAGGACCTAGATGTGCAGTATTAACTGGTTAATTTGAGTCAAAATTCACCTTCTTGAATAGATTATAATTAAATACCATATCCATGACAATGCATTTATATTGTGCGTTCATGACTGTGGGTGATCTTAAGTGTAATTGACTGCATAGGTGACTAGGTATGTGGGTAAGAGACTGCCTAATTGTGTTGATGGGTGAAACTAATGGGTGAACAACTGTGGGCTGGTGAAACGTTGACTATGGCTGATTGTATGGATGGCTGAACACTGAATGCAGGGGGGTGGATGGGTGAAAGGCTGTGTGGGAGAGAGTGTGTATGACTATGCAGTGGAGGTGTTTGGACTGAATTTTATTGAATTCATTTTGTTTTGTTACGGTAATATTATTGACAGAGAGGTGGCCTCGATAGCTAGTTCATCTCCAAAGGACAAGAAGCAAAGTCATATAATATCTATTTAATATTTATCTATATTATATATTAACATTCATAACTGGGTCAGGACATTAGATTTCAAAATATTTTGAAAACACTATGAGAAAATTCATTATTAAAGGGTCCACATTTGCCTAGAATATTTGTCATGTTTGGATGTGGTGCTATGATTGCTGTTTCAAATATTAAGTGCTTTGCTTGTGAACAACCGTTATATGACTGTCTCCCTTTATGTACATCTGTTCTACTTCTATCCCTCTTAAAGCAAAACCAGGTCAGTAAGAGCTGAAAATATTGGAAGACTGGAGCCTTGATACCATGAGTTCCACCAGGACCACTGGGCTCCAGACCTCATTGCAGCTGTGGTGCAAACATGGTCACAAGAGCAGAATTGTGAGGGTGAGAGTGACTACCCTTGACATCAAGGCAGGATTTGACCGAGTGTAACACCAAGGAGCCCTAGTAAAACTGATGTAAGATCATAAGACCATAAGAGATAGGAGCAGGAGTAGGCCTTTCGGCCCCTCGAGCCTGCTCCGCCATTCTTCTAAACTCCAATGAGTATAGACCCAACCTGTTCAATCTTTCCTCATAAGACAACCCTTCCATACCTGGAATCAACCTAGTGAGCCTTCTCTGAGCTGCCTCCAATGCAAGTATGTCCTTCCTTAAATAAGGGCTCCAGAACTGTACGCAGTACTCCAGGTGTGGTCTCACCAGCACCCCGTACAGTTGTAGCATGACTTCCCTGCTTTTATACTCCATCCACCTAGAAATAAAGGCCAATATTCCGTTTGCCTTCCGGATTACCTGCTGCACCTGTATGTTGACATTTTGTGTTTCATGTACGAATTCACCCAGATCCCTCTGTACCGCAGCATTTTGTAGTATTTCTCCATTCAAATAATATTTTGCTTTTTGATTTTTCCTCCCAAAGTGGATGACTTCACATTTTCCCACATTATATTCCATCTGCCAAATTTTTGCCCATTCGCTTAACCTGTCAATATCCCTTTGCAGACACTTTGTGTCCTCATCGCAACTTGCTTTTCCCCTATGTCAATGGGGATCAGGGGGAAAACTCTCCAGTGATTGGTGTCTTACCTGGTGCAAAGGAAGATGGCTGTGGTTGTTGCAGGCCAATCATCTCAGCCTCAGGACATCTCTGCAGGAGTTCCTCAGGGCAGCATCTTAGGCCCAACCATCTTCAGCTGCTTCATCAATGACCTTCCCTCCATCATAAGGTCAAAAGTGGGGCTGTTCGCTGATGATTGCAAGGTGTTCAGCTCCATTCGCAATTCCTCAGATAATGAAGCAGCCCAAGCAAATTTGTCACACTGTAATTACACCCTCCCCCAGTGGAGGCAATACACCACCAGCACTGGCAGGATGGTGTAATAACAACATCAAAGAAAAAACTTGCTTTTCATGACCTCAGGATGTCCCAAAGCGCTTCACAGCCAATGTGAAGTGTAATCACTGTTGTATTTTAGGGAAACACATGATGTTTATACAGGTAGTTTCTATTATAAATGTGGACATAGGAATTTATAATGGAAATATAAAAATAAGGACAGAATGTATGATTTTAAAATGGGCACTGAATTACATCTGTGCACCTGGGTTCAAGTCTCACCCACCTGTGAGCCCGCTACACCTGAAAATTATACTTGTTATTGACACCCTGTGTGCAGTGCCATGGGTGATTGATTAGTACATATGATAAATATAAATGCAATTATCTATCTAGCGTCACCTCTTGGCCTCAAATTACAGCTCCATAGTTCACCAAACTGCTTCTCAAAACTTGCTTGCCTTCTCTACCATCGCAAGACATGCTTAAAAACAAGTATATAACAAAAAGATTGTTGCCAACATGAAGAGTTCTCTGGAATGGAGAAATGCCAACATACAATCTACTAACCTGTACGTGCTATCTTGCATTCCTGTAGCATGTCTTGGGAGGAATGAATTGTATATGCATGAGCTCCTCAAAGAAAAAAATCTTACTTTGCTAGCAATGCCAAACTTCACACATCCATGCGATAGAAATAAAAACACAAACAATGGCTCTGGACTTGGAAAATGTGCGTAGAGGAAGCAAAGTATCCTTTATTTCTACGAGTGGACTTAAGCATGTAATGAGCTTGCACAAGTTATGAACATCCCTGGAAATGACAGTATGCCAAAATACTTTCCCTGTAAATTGAACCAAGAGGAGATCCTATTTTAAGTTCCAAGGAAAGGCTGGAAACCATATCTGACACAGCAGCTGAGTTCCAGCAAGCAGGAAATAATAATGGACTTAAAACTGCAATCACTGGGTAGGTACAGACAGAAACCCTCTATTATTACCTCATTCTATTACCAAATCATAGTGGCTAACTAGAATAAGGGTCATGAAGGCAGAGTTAAAATACGGTGGATCAAGCAGAGCAAAGCCAAAATAGGATCAGGGCTCCTGTCTAGTCCAGGATACAAAGAAATCATAGAGCTAAGCCGACCCAGATGTTGTATTCTAATCAGATTCAGCATCAGGGTTGAAACCCACAGCAGTGGCCTGCACTATGCACTAGAGACATGATTAATGTGGTTATAGTACACTGTACAAATGGGGACCATGTTGTAATTAAAATACTTTTTGCTCAGATTGGATGCATGGAACTAAGGTACAGATCAGAGATCTTCTGCATGCAAGATAAGTGTTTAAAGTGCTTTGTTTGAATTAAGAGATGTGATTTTACTCCAGGTTAGCATTTCAACTGACAAAATTGATTTATATTGTATGTGTGTATGTTGTGCCTATTGCTGCAGCCCTATTTTGTCTTAATAAATAGCTTTACAATTACATTTTCTTTAAGTTTAGTAAAAAAAATGGGTTTCCTTATGCTTTGCATTACTTACTCCATCAACATGTTCTTTTAATTTATATATATATATTCATTTTTGTTATAGATTGGTCGAAAATAAAATGTCTAATTTGCTAAAAGCAAAATATTGCAGTTGGTGGAAATTTGAAATAAAAATAGAAAATGCTGGAAATACTCAGCAGGTCAGGCAGCATCTATGGAGAAAGGAAAAAGGATAGGATAATGTTTCAGGTCTATGACCTTTTATCAGAAATGTTTGATTTGCTCTTCCTTATAATAGCAGATGAATGCCTTAGTAGTATTCATAACAGCCAATTAAATCCTGATTAAGAACAACACAAGCTATGATCATAAATCACTTTAAGGAATTTTATTATCAAAAGAGCTGTTGCTGCACACCGCTGCCACGAGATGGTGCTACAAATGAATACTCAGCCCGCAGACGAGCTGCTCTGAGCAGGACTTTGGGTTTTTTTTTGGCAAAATAAAAAGCACTTCCACAATATGTCAGTGTTGCTTATTAACACGTTACGTTCTGCTCCACATGATTGCAGCAGAAAATTTGATAACTAGGAAGGAAAAAAAATTGGTGCGACCGTAATGCCGTCCAATCAATCAACCCCCCCCCCCCCCAACCCCCGAAAGACTCGGGGCGTGTAGTTCTGCCCCTTTTGATTGATCTGCGGCTGGGTGCTCCGTTATGGAACTCCAGTTCCCGGGGACCCTGCGGGCTGTCAATCAGAAGGGCGGCTCGTCCAATGAGGTGCGCGCTAGGCGGATCCCCGGGCCGGGCTCGCGCACTGGGCTCTGCTGTAGCGATTGGGGAGGGGGTGAGAGGCACTCGGTGCAGCACCGTTAACAAGCAGCGAGAGGGAAACCAATTCATGGCCACCCGAATATACAGAGAGACGCAGACCTAAAACACTGATGGTTTCAACGTGAGACTGCAAGGGAATATAAACAGACACGGGTAAGGGTTTTTTTTTTTATCTTCCACACACCCCCCCCCCTTTTCTGCTCCATCCCATTTGAAAAATGCCCTGTAGTGGGAAAGGAAAGTAGTGATTAACAGCGCAGAGTCCGCTGTGTGAGAAGAAGAGCCGGAGGAATCCGCTTTTTGAGGCTTGCTGGCACGAAGTTATTGATGAAACTGCTCCGGGGAAAAGTACATTAAGTAGGCATTTGGTTCGTAGACTAAGAGGTGGCTTGGGCCACTTACCCAGTGCAGCCGCATGGTTTTCTGTGCCCCTTCTTCGCCTCGCCCCCCCCCCTCCTCCCCCCATTATTGTTGCCTCTACTTTAAGTTTTATGAGAGCCTTGAGCGCGTTCAAATAATTTTTTTTAACTTCTGCCCATTATGCCAGATTTAAATCGGAACAGTATGGTTTCATCCTGCGCACTGGTATGATGAGCATTGACATTGCTCCACATCTTGACACGGGGAAGGCCGAGAGGGATGGCAATGCATTGATCTCATTTTGCCACAGTGGCATTTCTTGTTGCCTGGAGATTAGCAGAATAGTTCAAAGCTGATCTCTAGTGTATCCAGCAGTGATATTTGTCACATTGAAATGAATATAGTTTGAAGACTTCTTTTAAAAATGGGTTAATTGTGGCACAAAGATTTGGGCAAATAATGTTGTGCGACAGCAGCACCGGCTCTGCTTTGCAGTGAGGTAATTTGAACAATGTTATCTTGCTTACATGTGCTGGGTTACACTCTTTTATGTGGTCAGAGGCCTTCTGGTTTCCTTATATTTGAGGTGTCACTGAGCTATGTGCTATATGTGTGCAGCGGTCTTCTGAGTTTTGGAGGAGTTGTGCTTAGTGTGCGTCCTGTTTCAACCAGCTGCACACAGAAATCTAATTGCAAGTGAACATATTCTGTTATGAGGGGGAGGAGGTGGGGATGGGGAGATCGGATATGCTGGCAGTTAGATTAAGTTTATGGTGCATTGTCAGTTTCAGCTGTTATATTGGAGCAAACAGCATTATTGTGCAGCGAGCTCACTACCCCCTTTATTGAAAGCATGATTGGCGATTTTGATTTTTTTTTGTGCTGACATCTGTGTAAATTCATCACTGGCTTGATATATTTAACAGTGTATGTATACTGCCTTTAATTTAGAATTTGCTGTAAATTTTGTTTGGTAATGCTCCTGTGAAGCGCCTTGGGACGTTTTACTACGTTGGAGGTGCTATATAAATGAAAGTTGTTGTTGTAAATGAGGATTCACTATAGTCTTTCCTGCATTCATTCATTTATTTGCTTCTCCATTCAAAATGTCACCATGTAATTAAGTTTTTTTTGAAAAAATCTTCCCTTTACTGCAGCTTTTCTACATCCCTCCATCACATAGTCACTTTAATTTCATCAACTCTTTCAAACATGATTTCACCATATTTCTTTGTTATCTTTCCTCATTTAACCAGTTTCAACCTGTGTGGCTTCCATGTGTATCCCATCAATCCGAAAGGACTTTTCCTCCATCCCAGCTACTCCTGTTAGGTTTGTCATTCTCACACATACTAACATGTCTGCCTCTTCTCATTATCATTTGTACCTCTAATTCTTCATCATCGCTACTTCATTCATATTCCTTCTTTGGAATGCTGGTCTCATTGTCGATTTAAACTGAACCTGGGGAGCATGTTTGTTTAGTTGAAATCACTCATTGTGTAGTAATAATCATACCACATGTAATAATATCTCCATGGAGATAAAATGCCAATTGAGATCAAGGGAGGGGGGGGGGGGATTTACAGTAACATCACTGCTTTGCGAACTGTTTGTGAAATTAGATCCTATTTAAACCTAAATGTACTTTTACTATTTTTATTTACTTACCCAACCCCAAGTTTAAAAAATACACGTTTAAAAATGGTGGAATATGATCTATATCTCCCTTGTGATGCTGATCATTACTCAAATATGACTGTTTATTGCCAATTCATGGGATGTAATTCTTATCCCATGGCTCCTTGTTATGCATCTTTTATTCTACTTTGCTTAATAAGCTAATTCAAACATCTGAATTGTTGTTGTAATTGTTTGCAGCTTTGTGTAATGTTTTCAAGCTCGACCTGAATAATGACTATAGAGTAAACAAATTATCGGACCAGTGACTTTATTATTTTTTTAAGTACCTGTGTCTTTACACGTTGGGGGAAAAAAATCAGAAAATAACACCTTGTTTAAAGGCAAGTCGACAAATAGTGTCAAAAATTGCCTATTAGCCAGCAGTATGAGTATAAATGATTCCTTGGATAGCACTGAGAAGTAGGATGTTATGTTTATATTATAGGTGACTGAATTTAATCTAGATAATTTTGTAGAAATCTATTGCATGTTAATTACATTGTTCAAATTTGTATACTGGAAGAAGCTTTGGATTACATATTTGATTTCAGGAAATGTACTGCAGTAAGAGGATTCAACAATTTACGTTGTTGAGATATGTTCTGAGAAGTCTGTGACATGTTACTTTTAAAAAAAAATCTGACCTGTTCGATTATATCTTGTCAGACAAGTTCACTTCATTTTTTGGCACATTTCCCACAGATATTTGCCTTGTTGTGATTTTTTTTTCTTTTAAGGACGAGCACTCTGGTTCTCAACTGCACCATCAGCTAGTGAGCAAAATGCTGATGATGTAAATGTCTTCAATTTTGCTTTGGCATTACCTTCCCAGCTGTAGTGCAGCAACATTCTGCCAATATGTTAACATTAAAATGCTCACATGGATAATAGAAATAAATAACAGGTCATGGAAATTATTGGCATTGCTGATAATTTTTGAAACTGCTTTAAAATTTAATTTATAGGTTTTAGTATTGTTCAATATTATTTAACTCATCAATATTTTCTACAACTGCACATCCATTCTCTACAACCGTAATGCTAGTGGGTTTTTCTGTATCTATCATGCTGGGACAGAGAACTGTTTAAATGAGGACAGTTGGCTTATTTTGTATGGAAAAATAGGTTATTGTGGAAAATCCTGGAGGTAGGTTAGGTACGTAAGATATCGTGGAACAAGGAAAGGTTATTTGGCCCTATGAACCCATTTCTTTCACAGACAAGGTACTCTGTCCAACCCATTTAATTTCTTGAGGAAACGTACCAGAAAGCTTTCCGTTGCCCCACAAAAGGTAAATCAAGCAACCTGCAAAATGCCTCTCTAACCTTACACTATAAGCCTAAAATCAATTTGCTCTTTGGTATGACATTTTGCATAATCCCAGCATATTGGGAAACATCATGTACGACACAGCATTTTATTAACGCCATCTACTGATCATTCCAACCTGAAATCCAGTCCTTTTTTTTTAAAGCTTAACGTTAGCATAGCGTTTAATGTTTTATCCAATATTCATTACTCTGTGAATGCAAAATATTCTAATCTCATGACTGGAGATGCTGGAAATCTGAAACAGAAAATGATGGAAACCACTCAGCAGGCCAGGCAGCATCTGTGGAGAAAGGGAAAAAAGTTAACATTTCAGGTACAATCCTTTGTCAGAACTGAATACCTGAAACCTTAACTTTTTTTTCCATTCTCCACAGATACTGCCTGACCTGCTGAGCAGCATTTTATGTTTGTGATCCTAATTTCAAGTCTTGTTTGAGGTTTTTTAATTTTGTACTTTTTAAAATTTTGTGCTTACAGTCGAAGTTAAATAATTTGCTTGAATATGTATATTCTCCTTTCCTCTTGATATTTTAGAACCCGGATCTTGTTTTTGGTCAGTTTTTTTTTCTCCAGTGAAATAAGTTTAGTTCTGTTGGCCTCTCTTCACAACTTAGAATTCAAAGTCTAAGAACTATCCTTTTTCTTTAGCTCACCAGTGTTCTCCCTCCTCCTGAAGGTGTTGATTCCTTATCGAGATTTAGTGCCTTGAGCATCTTCAACATCTCATCCGCATTGCCATTATTCCTATGTAAACGCTGACAGCAAGTATAGGCAGGCTGTTTGACTGCAGGGGGCATCATGGATGAGTACGTGCCTGTCTTCATCTAACGTCCTCCAGCAAGGGTTGCTGGATAGCAATTAGAAGTTGGATCAATTTTCTCCTCCCCTAAACTGGGGTGAGAAGGCCAGTTGTATTGCCATGACTGCTGCTCTGGCTGAGATCAATTAACTTGGCACAGACCAGAGATTGATTCTAGGATCTTCCTGGGCCTTTATGGCTCAGCTGCTCGCAGGTTAAATTCTTTCAGCAATCTGAGAGTCTAAGAATCATCCTCGTTGCTCTCGCTGAATCCTCCCAGTGTCATAAATGTACTATTCAAGGTTATATGTTCAAAATTTCACGAAGTGTCCAAATTTGGAAAATTCTGATGATTACACAGAATTAACAGCACAGAAATGGTCCTTTTTGTCCAACTGGGCTATGACTGTGTTTGTGCTCCTCACGAGCCTCCTCCTATGCTACTGCATCTAATCCTATCTGCATATCTTTCTCCCTCATTCACTTATCTAGCTGCCCCTTAAATGCATGTGTAATGTTTTAGTAAAATGCCCTTGGAATGTGTCCTAGTAATATAGCCTTGTTGATAACTTCGCATTGACTCTATACTTTTAGTGAGCCACTAGAAGATCTTCCTTAGAGAGGGTGCAACGAAGGTTCACTAGATTGATTCCTGGGATGAGAGCGTTCTCCTATGAGGAGAGATTGATTAAAATAGAGTAGAGAAGAATGAGAGGTGATCTCATTGAAACATAAGATTCTGAGGGGGCTTGAAAGGGTAGATGCTGAGAGGTTGTTTCCCTTGGCTGGAGAGTCTACAACTAGAGGGCATAGTCGCAGGATAAGGGGTCGGCCATTTAAGACTGAGATGAGGAGGAATTTCTTCACTCACGGTTGTGAATCTTTGGAATTCTCTACCCCAGTGAATGCTGAGTCATTGAATATATTCAAAGCTGAGATAGATAAATGTTTGGACTCTAAGGGAATCAAGGGATATGGGGATCGGGCAGGAAAGTGGAGTTGAGGTTGAAGATCAGCCATGATCTGATTGAATAGCAGAGCAGGCTCGAGCGGCCGTATGGCCTACTCCTGCTCCTATTTCTTATGTTCTCCCGTGGCACTGCAAATGGAGAGTCAAGACCCAGTGCAGACTTGCGGTTAAGTAGGGTTATAAGGATAATTGGACCAAGGCGCCCAGACATAATTCAGACTCCATTTTGAAGTCATGCATTTTGCCCTATTTTAAAAAAAAAATTCTATTATAAATTCCTTTGTCCACATTTATAATGGAAATTGCCTATGTAAATTTTTTACGCTATGATTACCCCCTCATCCAAGAGGTGGTACTGCAGTCCCTCCACCAGGGAGCGGGGAGAAAGGTGTATCTTTGAAGTTAGCCGTTTTAAAGTTACATATATCTGGCCCCACGGTCTCATTATTTCTGAAACCCAGATTCTGTTGAACTTGATTTTTATGTGGTTGCTGTCCATTTAAGGATGCCACAACTTCCAGTTCTTGTATGTTGCCTGTGTAAATATATAAATTGGTTAGAGGGGGGAAAAAAACCTAGATCTGCAAGCAAGACCCTAAATGAAATAAAGTTAAGAAACAAGGAAGAACAGATGTAAGAAATCTTGTAGGGAGAAAGAGGAATGGGCTTGCTGGACCAAATACAGGAACATACAGGAACATGCAGAAACATGCTGAAAGGTTGGTCAGAGGGGCAAAGAGAGGCATGGAATAAAGCATTGTCATGGACACAACCAATAGTGTTAAATGCTTTCATTACTTCAAATGTAAGAGGGCGCTCAGAGAAGAGGTGAGAACCATTAATGATTCCCTGAGGCTTCAACAGATGATGAGCATAAGAGAGTTCGTATTTTGTGTGATTACTTCCTCCAAATGTTCACAAGGGAAGATGCAAGTGGCATGCCCTCCCTAAGCAAAATTGATGATTGATCTAAACGAGGTGGGAGTCTTAGCCTAGCTGAAACAGCTCAAAGTAAATAAATCCCCACGGATGGATGGTCTTTATCCCAGAACGTTGGAGAAGCCACGCAGGAGATTTGGGTGTCATTATGAGGGAATTACTAGGGAGGTAACAGTAGATTGAAAGTAGGTTAATCGGTGCCCATTTTCAAAAAAGGAGATAAAGCAGAAATGGGCAACTGCAGACCTATTAGTCTTACCTCAATACTGTATAAAAATATTGGAATTGATAATCGGGAGTAAATTTGAGGTTTACTTGTATAATCGATCAAAAGGCAGTCAGCATGAATTCAGAAGGGAAAGATTCTGCCTTGACTTCTTGGAAGAAGTGATATCCCAAGTCTACTCTACAAAGACCTACTGTGTGGTATGCCTTGACTTCCAAAAGGCACTTGACAAAGTTCCACGTGAAAGGCTTATTAATTAAGTTGAAGCTATGGGGATTCCTGGAAAATCTTTAAAAATGGAAAAGAAATTGCTTGAAGGGTAGAAAATAACTGGACAATGGGTACTTGTTAGAGGAGGTGTGAGTGCGTGCGAGATTTGCAAACGATGCCAATCTAGGATGTGCAGTGGATTTGGACGAAGTCTCTCAGAAATTACAGAATGTGTTGGACGAAATGTGTATGTGGGTAGAGTGATGGCGGATGACATTTAATGCAGACAAATTTAAAGTACCGCACATTGGGAGGAAAATGGGCAGCATGTACTCCAAGAATGGCTTTGAAATAGGTACGGATAAAGTTTAAAGAGAACCGGGAGTCTCAGTAGACTCGATGGTCAGCATGTCTAATCAGGGAATGTAAGAAAGCTAAAACAATGGTAAACCTTGAGTATTACTTTGAATGAAATTGCAAGAGTAGAACAAGTGGACATAGGTTCAATCTCGTAAAAGGCAAATTAGGACTGATATCAGGAGGTTCTGCTCAGAGTGATCAATACATGGAGTGTACATCGATAGAATAGTACAGCAAGAACTCTGGAATTATTAAGTAACATTAAGATGACACAATGAGGGGCATGTAAGGTCTTTCTGGATGGATGCACTAAGATGGGTCAAATAGTTTTCGTCATCCATAATTATCTTGTGATATACATTTCTCCTATGACGGTAAGTCAGATGAATTGTTTTATAAGGACAGGAGCATTATATTGTGCAAAATAGAATGTAAGTGTGTGTCTCCTTAATGTTGGGAGGTGTAATTGCCTTGCATTCTTGGAATGAATGGTGGGTTCACTTGGAGGTCAAGTTGCAGATGACATCACTAGCTTTCTTTGGTTGACAGGTTAATTAAAAAGTTGGAGGTATTGTGGAAGCAGTATATTCGTGGAGAGAGAATTGAAACACAGTATTTTAAAATGGTTTTGCTTCCATGAGAGTCAAGTTCAGGAAGAAAAAAGCATAAATGATCAAAGTTGTAAGAGTAATTGCTTTAAAAAGTTGAAAACATTCCTACATTTACAACTTGCTTGGAACTGTTAAATTGTTTTAGTTTGTTTTAGCTTCTCCATAGTCTGTTAGAGTGCTTGGGAAAGTGGAAGGATGAGCTTGGATTGAATTATATGGGAAGAATGATCAAATCTGGGGGTGGAAAGTACTGTGGGTAGTATTGGGGTAATTGGAGAAGTGAGTAATCAACTTGAGCAGCATGGGGTAGTAAGAATTTGTTTGAAGTAAGTGGGTAATTTTGGAAGGAGTGTTTAGTGTATAGGTGAAGGGTACTGTGTATAGGCGTAGTGAGTAGCTGAAGCGGTGGATAGTGAGTACGGGGGAGAGGGTAGCTGAAGGGGGAAGAGAGAAGTTTCGATGGTAGCTAGTGGGCATGTGAATAGTTTGTAGATGGGTGGTGGATGTACGAGGTAGTAATAGATATCAGTGGGGAAGTTGACAGAGGCCAGAATGTGGCATGCAAGACAGGTAAACCTAGCAATTTGAAATAAATATAAATGGAGAGGTTTAGCATTCGGTGGACAAAGGGCTATGGAGGGCTGGAGAGAAGAAGACCTACGTGGACCGAGAAAGCCATCGAGGAGTGCAGAGGGAGCATTGCCAAAGTGGATACTGGCAGCCATGGAGGAAGAGCAGGGCTGAAGCAGCTGGAAATACATAGTGGAACCAAGTAGATATGAGAGGGAACCAAATGGAAATAAATCAATTTAAATGAGGAAGAATGGAGAAGGAGAAGGTAGAGATAGCAGGGCTGAAGCAGAAACGGAGTTGAGGAGCGAGATCAGTGAGGAAGCAGAAAGTGCTCTTTATTCGCAGAGAACACGCTTCACCCAATTTAATGAGTAAAATAATAGCTTTTAATAGGCAAGCAATTAACAACTTAGGTTCGAAAAATGGGATTTCTCCAAATAAATTATTATTTATGGGTTGTTGCTGATAGGTCCGTCCAACTTGTTTTTTTATTTTTGAACTTGGCAAGGATTATTTACAACTGAGTTGTTTGCTAGGCCATTTTAGAAGGCATTAGGAGTCAACCACGTAGTAGGATTGAATTCACTGGTAAGCCAGGCTCCCTTCCTTGAAGGATATTAGTGAGTTAGTTGGGTTTTTATGGCAATCCAGAACCATTCATGGTGCTATTTCACAGTTTATTGAATTAAATGGTGAGATTTGAACTCAACCTCTGGGTTGCTGGTCCAGTACTAGAATCACTAGAATACTTGTTGAATGCAAATATTTAACTCTTCAGCATTTCTTATTAAAGTGCATTTAGCAACGTTTCTTAAAAATGTAGTAAGTGAACTTTGAAAGACTGTAAGTACACTGAATTACCTAATTTATTGGTTTAAAGTATTGAAGTACAGGAAAAATAATATAAAAATACAACTTCGGTATGAATTTAAAAGCTCAAGTTATACTTGATGTTCGTAGTATCTTAAACTAAAATAAACCTCGTGCTATTATACTTCAATACCATTTTGAGACTTGTAGCTGCTTACATTGAAGTAGGATGGTAGATTTGAATTTGTCTGTTGCCTCCATGTTGCACATATGTCCAAATGCCAGTTAAGTTTAACATTGATAAAGAACTGATGGAGTGCTCTGCAAGGAGTAGTCGGCTCCTTATTAACATGAAAAGGGCAAAATCATGCTTCAGAGTTTGCTTTGCAGCGGTTGCCTTTACACTTCACACCCGAGTTGTAACAAGTATGAAACCAATTGGCATTGACACAAAATATGCAGGTATCATCAGTATTGAGGTAAGACTAATCGGTCTGTAGTTGCCCACATCTGCTTTGTCACCTTCTTTGAAAATGGGCACCAATTAACCTATTTTCATTCTACTGGTACCTCCCTCCCTTCCCCTGTCCTAGCCCTGAACTCGCACCTTTCTCTAGTTTCTCTCCTATCTCTCCATATGTCCTTTCTGAGCTCATCTTGACCACGAGACCCACCTCCTGTTCCCTTGACCCTATTCCCACCAAACTACTGACCACCCAAATTCCTTTCCTGCCCCCATGTTACTGATATTAATGGTTCCCTCTCCTCGGGTACTGTCCCCCTCCCCTTCAAATCTGCCGTCATCACCCCCCCCCCCCCCCCCCCCCACCCCTTCAAAAAACCCAACCACGATCCCTCTGTCCTTGCAAACTACCGTCCAATCTCCCTTTCCTTTCAAGTCCTTGACAATCTTTTCTGCAACTCTATGTTTGAACATAAGAAATAGGAGGAGGAGGAGGAGGAGGAGGAGTAGGTTGTGCGGCCCATTGAGCTTGCTCTGCCATTCAATAATATCTGGCTGACCTTCTACCTCAACTCCACTTTCCCACCCTATCTCCATATGCCTTGATTCCCTTAGTGTTCAAAAATCTATCGAATCCCTCCAATCAGGTTTCTGCCCTGCCATAGTACTGAAACTGCCCTTATCAAAGTCACATCACATCCCATGTGACTGTGACCATGGTGAACTATCCCACCTCATCCTTCTTGAACTGTCTGCAACCTTTGACATAGTTGACCACACCGTACTCTTCCACCGCCTCTCCACTGTCGTCCAGCTAGGTGGGACTACTTGCCTGGTCCCATTCTTATCTGTCCACTTGTAGCAGGAGAATCACCTGCAATGGCTTCTCTTCCTGCTCCCGCTCAGTTAACTCTGGAGTCCCCAAGGATCTATCCTTGGCCCCCTCCTATTTCTCATCTAATTGCTGCCCCTCGACGACATCGTTCAAAAACACATCAGATTCCACATGTACGCTGACGACACCCAGCTCTACCTCACCACCACCTCTCTCGACCCCTCGTTTGTCACACTACTTGTCAGAGTGAAAATTTCCTCCAACTAATATTGGGAAGACCGAAGCCATTGTCTTTGGTCTACGCCGCAAACTCCGTTCCCGAGCCACCAACTCCGTCACTCTCCCTGGCCACTGTCTGAGGCTGAAACAGACCATTCACAATCTTTGTGCCCTATTTGACCCTGAGATGAACTTCCAACCACATTTTAAAAGTACTGTGTCAGCATGATACAAATGAAAACAAATCATCAAAATCATGTATTTTTAAAAAAAGCCCTTCTCAACCGTATGATATTTTCTGTGTGACATGTATACAATTGAGCCAAGCTGAAAAACAAGTGAACCAGAGGGTTAACAAGCATTTTCAACTGGTATTCTTTGGTCTAATTTTCATTTTATTCTATTTATTTATTGAATTAATTGAGCTGAATAATTTAACTATAATTTTTCAAAATGTGTGGAAATACAGCAGCACTCCTATGGAGTCACGCAGACTAGGAATGTTCCAGGTTCAATCCCTCATCTGCACCGACTTCGCTGATTTGAGCTGGGTGGCATTGGAGGCGCTACAGTTAGCTTCAGAGTCACTTGCCTAGGATTTCTTATTTATTATAGAACAAAGAGATCTAAGAGTACAGGTTCATAGCTCCTTGAAAGTGGAGTCACAGGTGGATAGGGTGGTGGTGAAGGCATTCGGCATGCTTGGTTTCATTGGTCAGAACATTGAATACAGGAGTTGGGATGTCTTGTTGAAGTTGTACAAGACATTAGTAAGGCCACACTTGGAATACTGTGTACAGTTCTGGTCACCCTATTATAGAAAGGATATTATTAAACTAGAAAGAGTGCAGAAAAGATTTACTAGGATGCTACCGGGACTTGATGGTTTGACTTATAGGGAGAGGTTGGATAGACTGAGACTTTTTTCCCTGGCAAGTAGGAGGTTTCGGGGTGATCTTATAGAAGTCTATAAAATAATGAGGGGCATAGATAAGGTAGATAGTCAAAATCTTTTCCCAAAGGTAGGGGAGTCTGTAACGAGGGGGCATAGATTTAAGGTGAGAGGGGAGAAATACAAAAGGGTCCAGAGGGGCAATTTTGTCACTCAAAGGGTGGTGAGTGTCTGGAACGAGCTGCCAGAGGCAGTAGTAGAGGCGGGTACAATTTTGTCTTTTAAAAAGCATTTGGACAGTTACATGGGTAAGATGGGTAAAGAGGAATATGGGCCAAGTGCAGGCAATTGGGACTAGCTTAGTGGTATAAACTGGGCGACATGGACATGTTGGGCCGAAGGGCCTGTTTCCTTGTTGTAAACTTCTCTGATTCTATATGCGCTCTATTACCAAGACCGCTTACTTCCATCTCTGAAACATCACCCGCCTCCGCCCCCGCCTCAGCTCATCTGCTGCTGAAACCCTCATCCATGCCTTTGTTACCTCTAGACTCAACTATTTCAATGCTCTCCTAGCCAGCCTCCCATCTTCCACTCTCCATAAACTTGAGCTCATCCAAAACTCTGCTACCCGTGTCCTAACTCGCACCAAGTCCCGTTCTCCCATCACCCTTGTGTTTGTTGACCTACATTGGCTCTTGGTCCGGGAACACCTCGATTTTTAAAATCCTCGTCCTTATTTTCGGATCCGTCCATGGCCTTGCCCCTCCCTATCTCTGTAACCTCCTCCAGCCCTACAACTCTCCGAAGCCTCTGCGCTCCTCCAATTCCTGCCTATTGCGCATTCCCAGTTTTAATCGGGCCACCGTTGGCGGCTGTGCCTTCTGCTGCCTAAGCCCTAAGCTCTGGAATTCCCTCCTTAAACCACTCCGCCTCTCTACCTCTCTCTCCTCCTTTAAGACACTACTTAAAACCTACCTCTTTGTCCAAGCTTTTGATCACCTGTCCTAAGATCTCCTTATGTGACTCAATGTCAAATTTTGTTTGATAATGCTCCTGTGAAGCGCCTTGGGACTTTTTACTACGTTAAAGGCGCTATATAAATGCAAGTTGTTGTTGCAACGGAGATCCTTTTTATAGTCTTTAATCAAACATTTTAGTTATGTAGGTACTTTATTGTAATGTGTCTTCCAATATTAAGTTTGTCCTACCAAACCCAAATTGACCAATAAATAGACTTTTTAGTAAAAGAAATAAATACATTTTGGATGTACAGGGCTAAGTTCCAGCGTTGCCTGGGAAAGTTTAAAGGCCGGAAAGAGTAGACTTTGTTCTACCGTAGCTCTAATTTCTAAGCATGGTGTGTTTGAAAGGCAGCGACAGTGTGAATAATTTCCGAAGTTTGTAGTCTCCGTTACAGGGCTCAGGTTTGATGTGAGCCTTCTGCTAAATACTGAATTGTTTTCAGTGTTGTGAGCCAAGCTTTAGCATAGAGCAGGCACTTCCTTTGAGGGCCGCGGTTGATTTCTCAGCATCCCTGCATTCAGTCCTAACATTGCCATCGGTCTTCCTTTGATTCTGATAACTTTGCTAAGAACATTTGCTAATGATACAGCAGCTGTCAGCAAATTTGTACTGAGTTCAAAAAAAATAAAATTTGAGCCCAAGTAGGTGACCGTGTCAGTTCCATGACTGATTTCCCTTATGTAATGAAAGCGTTTGATTATATTCTTTGTGATTTGGTGTTTCCTCTTTCACAGTGCTTTGTCTGAACTACCCGAGCCTGTTATGAGTATAGTATGCTACTTCCTTGTCTGATGACTGAAAGATGGCCTGTACTCTTAAAAGTAAAAAACTAAGGTGGCTTCATGACTGGAATAGAGATTTTGATATTTATTTTAGTTTTGAGGAGAAAGAGTGTAAATAAAAGTTAAGATGTACACAGTCTATAGAGGACTAATCATTATTTGGTTTCCAAATGAAAACTATTCCAGCTATGACTTACTTGACTATGTGCTGAGACATTGTAAGCTCTAGGAACTTGTTTAATGTGCCCTTATGCTTTATTTTCATATTTTTTTTGTAATAGCTCATTATTGTTGAAAATAAATGAAGTCATTGTTTAATCCAGGATATTGGTAAAGCAATATCCAGTGTAAGTGCAATGATGGTAACTATCAGCAGATTTTACTGCAGTAAGGACAAAGTAACAAACCTCTCTCAACATCTCGAAAAAAGGTTTGTGAAAGTGATAAAATACACTAAACTAATTGCAGGCCTCCCATTCTTTGTGGGACTAAGGGAGGAATTTGTTTTTAAAACTGTCCAAAAAAGATAGCCTTGGTGTGTAACTGGTTAATTGTCCTCCGGAATCTGAGAGATGCATGCTCTGAAATAAAAACAGAACATGTTCGAAATACACAGCAGGACTGTTGGCATCTGAAAAGAAAAATCAACATTCTGGGTGGAGTTCTTAGTTGTGGTAACGGTGTGAGCAGTTCACGAGAATACTGTGTCATACAAGAAGCCTATCTCAGCCCTGAAGCACATTGGCTTGAGCCTGATTTTTTTTTTATATAACTTATCGGCTGCCTGTTGTGGTTTACTGTACAATCTGTTATGAAGAAATCGTCAGACATATTTGCCTCACATTTAAGACCAGCAAAATTGCATGTAAATGGGAAAATTGGCAATTATATTATTGCAAGAAGAATTTGTCATTATTCATGATCCATCTGCTTCAACATTTTACCGGTGTGAGCATTTCTAATTGGGCAGTAATAAAGCAGCCAATCTGATGGAATATGGATGATTTTAGATGCAATTAAATGACAACGTGCAAAGTATGTGTGATGCACCAATTATTTTATTTTGACAGTACTTTGCTTTCAGTTTCGTAGTATAAGTCACTTGAAAGCCCTGCTCACATTGCAAATGACTAATGAAGATTGTTGTTCTTTACTGTGGTAATATCACAGCAAACATCATTGCCATCATTGTTTTCCAATATATGTTTTCTGAAGGTTGCAAATATGTGGAAGAAAGTAGCAGTTAGGCCTGAAATTGATTGTCATAACTGAGAACTACCAGTGGAATGTGACCTTTGTGCTTTTGTGCAGCAATTCTTTACTGGGGAGAAGTTTTTGATTTTCATTGTGTCACTAGGCTTATTCGTTTATTCGGATAAATTGCACCTAAGCCGGTATGTGTGATATACTTTTTGTTCAATACTCTTAAATCATCACCTCAAATTACTTATACCACCATCAGACCTAAAATCACTAGTATGACAATGTAGGAGTTCACTGTTTCCTTTAGGCATTGCCTACCTACTGCTGTGTTTCACAATTCAAGTGAATGGACATTTCAGACATTTACACTGCTTTACTGAAATCCTAGTGACAATACAGGATTGGTTCTTATGTAGTGAAGCATAATACAGTGAGTTGAAAAGGGTCTGGCCCAGGTGGATTGGAATCAAAGATTAGGAGGTAAAACAGTAAATGAGCAATGGGAAGCCTTTGAAGAAGAGAGAGGTTGAGTACAGACTAGACACATTCCCATGAGGGGGAAAGGAAGGGCATCCAAAGCTAGATCTCCCTGGATGACTAAAGATATAGAGATTAAAATGAAACAGAAAAAGGAGGCTTATGATAAATGTCAGATTCACAATTCAGTGGAGAACCAAGATGAATATTAAAAAGTACAGAGAACTGAAAAAGGAAAAAAGAGATTGTATGAGAATAGATTAGCGGCTAACATAAAAGGGAAGCCAAAAGTCTTTTGTAAACATATAAATAATAAAAGGGTAGTTAAAGGAAGGGTGGGGCCAATCAGGGACCAAAAAGGAGATCATCTTGTGGAGGCAGAGGGCATGGCTGAGGCACTAAATGATTACTTTGCATATGTCGTCACTAAAGAAGAGGCTGCCAATGCCACAGCAAAGGAGGGGGTAGTAGAAAAATTGAATAGGATAAAAATAGATAGAGGAGGTAATAAATAAAAGGTTTGCAGTAGTCAAAGTAGAAAAGTTACCCTGTCCGGATGGGTTGCATCCTAGGTTACTGAGGGAAGTAAGGGTGGAAATTGTGGATGCTCTGGCCACAATCTTTCAATCCTCCTTGGATATGGGCGTGATGCCAGAGGACTGGAAGATTGCAAATGTTACACTCCTGAGAGGGATAAACCTGATAATTACAGGCCAGTCAGTGGTGGGGAAACTTTTCGAGACAATAATCCGGGACTAAATTAATTGGCACTTGGAAAAATATGGGTTAATAAATGAAAGCCAGCACGGATTTTCTAAAGGCAAATCGTGTTTGACTAACTTAATTGAGTTCTTTGATGAAGTAATGGAGAGGGTTGATGAGGGTAGTGTGGTTGATTTGTGTATGGACTTTCAAAAGGCGTTTGATAAAGTACCACATAATAGACTTGTAAGCAAAATTGAAGCCCATGGGATTAAAGGGACAGTGGTAGCATGGATACAAAATTGGCTAGGGTGCAGCAAGCAGAGAGAAGCGGTGAACGGTTGTTTTTCAAACTGGAGGGAAGTATTCAATGGTGGTCCCCAGGGGTCAGTATTAGGACAGTGAGGAGGCAGTAACAGACTCCAGGACAGACACATGGCAGATGAAATTTACCGTAGAGAATTGTGAAGTGATTCATTTTGGTAGGAACAATGATAAGAGGCAATATAAATTAATTGGTACAATTTTAAAGGGAGCGCAAGAACAGAGAGACCAGAGGGTGTACAAAAACAAATCTTTGAAGGTGGCAGGACAAATTGAGAAGGCTGTTTAAAAAGGTATGAGATCCTTGGTTTTATAAAATAGAGGCATAACTGTATAAAATCAAGGAAGTTATGCTAAACCTTTATAAAACACTAGTTAAGCCCCAGCTGGAATATCGTAGCCAATTCTGGGCACCACACTTTAGGAAGGACGTCAAAGCCTTAGAGAGGATGCAGAGGACATTTAGTGGAATGGTACCAGTGATGAAAGACTTCAGTGATGTGGACAGACTAGAGAAACTGGGATTGTTCTCCTTAGAGCAGAGAAGGTTAAGGGAAGATTTAATGGAGGTTTTCAAAATCATGAAGGGTTTTGATAGAGTAGATAAGGAGAAATTGTTTCTAGTTACCGATCCTTCTGTAACCAGAGAACACAGATTTAAGGTGATTGGCAAAAGAACCAGAGGTGACATGAAGGGAAAAAAAATTATGCAGTGAGCTGTTATGATCTGGAATGGTGGTAGAAGCAGATTCAATAATAACTTTCAAAAGGGAATTGGATAAATACTTGAAAGGGGAAAATTTGTAGGGCTATGGGAAAGAGCAAGGGAGTGGGACTAATTGAATCGTTCTTTCAAATCCCGTACAGGCATGATGGGCTGAATGGCCTCCTTCTGTGCTTTATCATTCTATAATTCTATGAAGTGTATGGACAATTCAGACATTTTACATTATGCTTTACTGAAATCCTAGTGACAGTACAGGATTGGTTCTAATGTTGTGAAGCATACAGATGCTGCAACGGCGGTACTGGCATTGTGTATTCATTGATATACCAGACTCCTGGTGTAAAGTATTTGCCATTTATTTTCATGTATAAACAAGAGATAAAGCAGCAACGACCTTGGAACTCTGTCTACTGTACATGAATATATTTTTAAAAGGACCCACAATAGTTCTGTATAATGTTTTGCAAAGTGTGCTGCACTCCCCTGTGTCGGTAACATTGCACCTTACTTGTCAGGGTGTGCATATAGAAATGAAAGAAAGTTTGACAGTTATTGGAAATGTTGTGCTCACAAGCATCTGGAAACACTTTCATGTATTTAAAGAAGCAATCTTTTTTTCTTCAGCTTGCAGATGTTTAAGAATTTGGTTTCTACAGAAATGTGGGGAAATAAAGCCTGAAAATAGAATGAAAAGCTTCTAATTTGTAAAATGCTACTTAATCTCAGTGGTTTGTCGGATGGAATATCTGCCCCTTTTAACTTTGAGAGATTATTTTGAAAGTAAAACAACATATGCATTATCCTTAAAGCTGAGTGGCAGGCATCAAACTCAGCAAATGTAGACAGTATTGCTGTTTCATGTACACTCCTGTACAGATCCATCTCAATGTTTTTGCCATCTTTCTTTGTTAATACAAGTAAAGATCAAGTAATAGTGTAGTAATTTCATTCATTGGTTGCTGCCTGCAGTACATACAAACAGGATATCTGAGATGCAGCAGATTTTAATGCCATTGCTGCATATGTGTTTTCAGTAATATTCTGGATCCATTGGTGAGGTACGGATTGGAGTGGAGAAATCAAGCCATCCTAGCCTTTTCCCAACACTGAGTAAACTCTGAATAGCAAAAGTATTAGGGAAAAAATGAAACATCAAAATATTCAACTTTTTGAATTTAGTTTTATTAGGTGAAAGTATTGTTGACCGGAGGTTACAGGTTACGGTTATTGACTTAGCACAAAGAGGAGAAGAGTCAATTCTCTCTCAACTCTCAATTCGCTTTATTCACGCCGTTAGATCATGTATAAGCTATATGTATGTCTGGTTAGATATAGACATGCAGTTTGCAACAGGTTATACAGTTTTATACTAGGATCTAAACTCACACCCACTAGGTTTCTCTGACACTCCGAGTGGTCACAGAATATAAAGGATAATACCCGAAAAGGAGAGCTGACGCTCGCCAGGCGTTCCGTTCTCTCTCTCTCTCTCTCTCGACGTCGTCTCTACGTTCCTGACGTAGGGTCTTCCACTTCCGCGATGGTTGGTCTCCGGAGTCTTCGCTCTGGCTTCACGCCCCAGATTCTTCATTCTTATTCCGAATCTTATCTCTTCAAGCTGTGCTGTCTCTCTCTCCCGTTGGTTTAGGCTTGCTTGCCTAGTCTGTGTCTTCTCCTCATTGGCTCTGTCCCAAGGACTTGGGTAGCATTACCTCATTACTCCTTTTCTAAATAAGGACTTGTGTCTTATCACATCTCCTTTTTTGTCTTTCACAAAACTTAGCTAATTCAAACCGGTTCCAGCCAGCTCAGGCCAGCGACTGAACTCAGGTTACTTCAGTTCAAAAGTTGCTTTTGCCTGTGTGTCAGCAGCTGGGAATCTCAGTAGTTTCTGCAACCCCTGGCAACAGTATCTTGCACAGAAAAACAGGTTTGTGGCCCTATGAGAGAGATGCCATCTCAGACCTATTCAGGCTCGTTTGTCAGATGGCTAAGTGGGCCGTTTGGTGTTGTTTTGAGCCATACGAAACAGGAAGGTCCAAGGATTGATCCCTGTTCTGTGCTAAGTTAGCTGACCTCAGTCAGGGAAGCAGGTAGTGAGACTCCAGAGCCAGCTTCAATGCTGCTCAGTTAGGGAGAGGAAAATCAGCTCTTGATTATTATCCAGTAACCATGCAGCAAAGTGTACATGTGCGAATGTCGGGTGAGAACATGATCGGGCTTGATATCACACCTTCACTCACTCTGGGGTCCCACATAAAGAATAGCAACTTGGGTAGTGACATACTAGAGATGTGTAGGTTCCTGTGGAACCATCTGAGCACATGTCACCACCATCAGGAGAAAAGCAAATTTGAGGAAGGATGATCTATTCACACTTCCTTTTATGTCTTAAGATTAATGAAGAAAAGCATGCTGGCTGTTTGTAATTTCAGGACGCTGGACTTTTTTCAGGTTTGCATTAGAGGAAGTTCCTGCAGGAAGAGACCATGGATACAATATTAAGGAGCGGTGTGTGCGAGTCACAGCAATTTCTGACCCAATATGTCATTGGATTTTACTTTGTGTAATGTGATTTCTTTACAGAACTCACTTAGTTCTTACCAAGTAGACATTCTAAATTCTGAGATGGATCCAAGATGTCAATAGTGCTTAAAGCTTCACGACTCCACAGTTGCTTAAAAAATGTTTCCATCGATGAGTAATGGCAAGTAGGGACTACAGAGAGGCATCGGTTTAAAAATAATAATTTCTATCTAAAGCCATGTGTTCTGAAGGTAGTCACAGTTTTCCATTAAATGTTAATTTCAGGTGTAACACACTGCTTGACCTCCTTTCTACACCTGGGGTTTCTTTTGTCATACAGTCAAACACAAGGTGTAGAGCTGGTCGGAAATTGTTGTGATCTGATGCTGAAAGAACATTTGAAGTGGTCTGGCTCTTCAGCTCTTTCCTGTGCATTGGAGAAACTATTCGGAGCAGATGCGGCTATAAAACATCAACAGGTATTTCTGTCGAGTTGGTAAAATAATTGCTGTGCAATTTATAAATTTCTTTTCAAAACATCTTACTAAACAAGAGTAGTCTGTTTAAAGTACATTTGGGTGGGGTGGGGCAGATGCTGACTCGCACAGCGAGTTAACATACTACTTTCAGCTGAGTTATCAGTTCAAATTCATTCTAGAGTAATGGTGTGAAAACTATGGTGGGGAGGTCCTATGTCTCAACCTAGTTCTTTGTGGGCATGTGCATACAGCACAGAATTTCCCCTAATTTGGCACTAAAATTGGTAAAGGACAGAAGAATGGCTGATGTGAGGAATGGAAATGACACGCTGCATTATCTGGCGCTCATGCTAGATAGGAGATCAAATTGGGGCACTGTGCAGTTTTCAAGTATTCTTGACAATGCAGCTGATTACTGTACCTTCCCCAGTGGCTAGTGAAAGTCTACATAAGCCAGCAAGAGCATAATCACTTTGCTGCTACGTATAGAAGAGTTGAGTTACTCATTTCACTGGTGAACAGTCCTGCACATCCAGTCATGAATGGTGGTGGACAATTAAACAACTAACAGGAGGAGGAGGCTCTGTAAACATCCCCATCCTCAATGATGTCTTTTGCACGTGAGTGCAAAAGACAAGGCTGAAGCGTTTGCAACTATCTTCAGCCAGAAGTGCCGAGTAGATGATCCATCTCGGCCTCCTCCCGATATCCCCACCATCACAGAAGCTAGTCTTCAGCTAATTCGATTCACTCCACGTGATATCAAGAAACGGCTGAGTGCACTGGATACAGCAAAGGCTACGGGCCCCGACATAGTGCTGAAGACTTGTGCTCCAGAACCAGCCGTGCCTCTAGCCAAGCTGTTTCAGTACAGCTACAACACTGGCATCTACCCGACAATGTGGAAAATTGCCCAGGTATGTCCTATCCACAAAAAGCAGGACAAATCCAATCGGCATTTACTGCCCCACCAGTCTACTCTCAATCACCAGCAAAGTGATGGAAGGTGTCGTCGACAGTGCTATCAAGCGGCACCTGCTCACCGATGCTCCGTTTGGGTTCCGCCAGGACCATTCGGCTGCAGACCTCATTACAGCCTTGGTCCAAACGTGGAAAAATAGAGCTAAATTCCAGAGGTGAGATGAGAGTAACTGCCCTTGACATCAAGGCAGCATTTGACAGAGTGTGGCACCAAGGAGCCCTAGTAAAATTGAAGTCAATGGGAATCGGGGAAAACTCTCCAGTGGCTGGAGTCATACCTAGCACAAAGGAAGATGGTAGTGGTTGTTGGAGGCCAATCACCTCAGCCCCAGGACATTGCTGCAGGAGTTCATCAGGGCAGTGTCCTAGGCCCAGCCATCTTCAGCTGCTTCATCAATGACCTTCCCTCCATCATAAGGTCAGAAATGGGGATGTTCGCTGATAATTGCATAGTGTTCAGTTCCATTCGCAACCCCTCAGATAATGAAGCAGTCCGTGCCCGCATGCAGCAAGACCTGGAAAAAAATCCAGGCTTGGGCTGATAATTGGCAAGTAACATTCGCGCCAGACAAGTGCCAGGCAATGACCATCTCCAACAAGAGAGAGTCTAACCACCTCCCCTTGACATTCAACGGCATTACCATCGCCGAATCCCCCATCAACATCCTGGGGGTCACCATTGACCAGAAACTTAACTGGACCAGCCATATAAATACTGTGGCTACAAGAGCAGGTCAGAGGCTGGGTATTCTGCGGCAAGTGACTTACCTCCTGACTCCCCAAAGCCTTCCTACCATCCACAAGGCAGAACTCAGGAGTGTGATGGAATACTTTCCACTTGCCTGGATGAGTGCAGCTCCAACAATACTCATGAAGCTCGACCCCATCCAGGACAAAGCAGCCCGCTTGATTGGCACCCCATCCACCACCCTAAACGTTCACTTTTTTTCACCAGCAGCTCACAGGTGCTGGAGTGTGTACCATCCACAGGATGCACTGCAGCAACTCGCCTAGGCTTCTTTGACAGCACCTCCCAAACCTGCGACCTCTACCACCTAGAAGGACAAGGACAAGGGCAACAGGCACATGGGAACAATACCACCTGCACGTTCCCCTCTAAATTACACACCATCCCGACTTGGAAATATATCGCCGTTCCTTCATTGTCGCTGGGTCAAAATCCTGGAACTCCCTTTTTAACAGCACTGTGGGAGAACCTTCACCTCACGGTCTGCAGCGGTTCAAGAAGGCAGCTCACCACCACCTTCTCAAGGGCAATTAGAGATGGGCAGTAGATGCTCTCCTTGCCAGCGACGCCCGCATCCCATGAACGAATTTTAAAAAAACAGAAAATATCACTGCCTTTGATGATAAGCCCTTTCATCATTATGAAGTAAGTGTTAGCCTGGCTCAGTTGTTATTGAATCAAAACATTGCAAGTTCATGTCCCACTCCACTACTTGAACACATAAGATAAACTGGTGGGTCATTGCAGTACTGGGGGAGTGCTACGTTTTTAGAGGTACTGTCTGTCAGATGAAATGCTAAATCAAGGTGCAGTCTGCTGGTTCCTGTGGTTCAAGTGGATGCCAAAGATCTCATGACACTATTCGAAGACTATTAGCAAGCTCTCCTGGTGCCCTAGCCACCATTCCTCCCTCAAACAGCACCACCAAAAACAAGCTAACTGGTCTTTCCTGTTTGTGGAATCTTGCTGTGTGCAGTATGGCTGCTGTGTTCATCTATACAACAACAGTCACTGTGCTTCAAAGTAATCAATTGTCTATGAAGTTCTCTGGGATGTTCTTAGTGAGAGCTATGATAAGGTCTATATAAATGGAAATTCCTTCTAAGGGTGCAACCATGGTGGGAGAGGGGTCATTTTCCTCGCCTTCCCCAAATGATTTTGTGATGGATTATGTCCCCCCCCCTCCTCCCTGTTCCAGATCTCAGAAATTGCCCCTTGATGTTTCTCTCTCCCCTCACCCAACTCTTAATATATGATTGTGTCTCTGCCCATTGAATCCATCTCTGTTGGTGAGGTGTATGACCTCTGGTAGCAGCACCTTCTTTATTTACATTGCTGGCTTGCAAGTGGGTGCAAATTGTCAAAGTAAATGCAGCATTCCTGCCATTGGCCTTGCTCTACCACACCTGACACTGGGTGCCTGAAATGGTAAAGTGTTGCATTTGCCAACACTAACGGCGTTCACCATGATGACCATGTAAATTAGCCAAAATAAAACACATGTTAATGAACTTTTCTTGATGCGCTGGTCATACAGAAGCTTATTCCTCTAGCTCAAGAGTGTCTAAACTTTTTTGATTTTGTGAGCTACATAGGTTCTACATGGATCCTTGTGAGCTGCATATAAAGTTTAAATCAATGTTCCCATCATTTTTAATGTACTTCAAGCTGCAGATTTTAACAGATCTAGGTGTTCTGATATAGGATTTATCCACCATGAGGCAACAATACCACCGACATCCTTATTCACACCTCCACAGCCAAGAAATTAGAACAGGACAAATGGGAAAAATATAAGTGCAAATAGGCTTTGTGGATCAAATTGACAGGGTTCATGGGTTCGATATAGCTCATGGCCTGTAGTTTGGACACCCTGTTCTAGCTGGTTGAACATGAAGTGCACTTATGATAATGACTGTGTGAGAGTGTTAATAATGGGGCAGCAGGTTTCAGGTGACACTTTGTCAAAACCATCTACAGCCTACTCACTTCCAGTAAGAATCAATTTAGCTTTTACTGCTTTAATGCATAATTAATGTGACAAAGTGATTACAACACAGTAGGAAGTACATTCAGTTCGTCCATTCCCAAATTTTGTTAGTAATTAAAAGGAGAGTTTTCTCACTTTTAGTTCTGTTCTAGATAAAAGCAGTAAATTCCATTTTCAATCTATTTCATTGCTGGATCTTATTCTACTCCCTAATTTTTTTAATAAAATAATCAATCTCCAATAATAACATAAAAGTGGGCTGTAATGGGTAGGGATTAACTTTTTACTATTTGCTTTTTTTTGCAAACATATTAAAAGGATGAGAAAAGACAATCAGATCCATCACACTCCATCTCGCTAACTATGAAACCTTGCATGTTCGCCTACCCCCTAACAATGCTATCTCCTGGGATAGGCAGAAACCCAGAGGAGGGGCAGGGGGAGGGGGGGAGGAAAGCTGGGTAATTCCTCTCTGATTCCTAAAGACGATAAAGCAGCTTGCATGAGACCTTGGTAGCCCATAAACTCCTCATGGTCACAACTATTCCGTTGTATAACTCTTCTTTCAGGAGCTTATTAAATTCCCTCTTAATTAACTGCAGCAAATTTTACCCAATGCATGTGTAAGTAGTTTGTTCCAGAGGGCGTTAACTCACTGTGAAAATAAATATTTTGTGCCATCTAACCTAACTTTTTGCCTCCAGTTTTTATAGGATGAATCTCTAATCCTACCAACCCTTTCCATCTCAAATAACCTGTCTAACCAGACTAAGTCGAAAGCTTTCATTTTAAAATCCTTAATCATATCCCTTCTATGCTTGCTTTTCTGCAAAGTAAATAACCCTAATTCTTGGAGTCTGTTCTCTCAATTTGCAATCTAAAGTTAACTTTCATCCTGGTCGTCATCCTTGGTTACTTCTCCAGCATCTCAATATTTATTCATTGTGCGGGCATCAAAAGTGGGCATAATATTCCCAAGGGCAGACATACCAGAGGCTTATATAACTTCCCAAGTGATTATAAATCACATCTTAATAGCCGCTGGACAACAGATGCCAAACTCACGCGCCTATAATTACCAGGGTCTGATTTCTTCCTCATAAATAATGGGACCGCATGAGCCTTCCCCCAATCCATGTGTACCAACCCAGACCTCAGTGTACTATTGAATATATGAGCCAGTAACTCACATAAGACATCCTCCATTTCCTTTAGCACTCCAGAGTAAATGAAGTTAGATCCAGCAGGACTATACCTTCAAACGCACTAATCTAAAACCATTTCTAAAAGTGGTTCAGTCTCGACAAAAGTCCATTAATAGAGAAACTGTTTTTATTTCTTAATTAGTAGGGAAATGCACCTTTGTGGGAACATTCCAAATATCTGTTGTACCAGTGGAAATGGTTGAGTTTATTAATTAAATGAATGGGTTGGAAATGATTGTATCGTGTTTAATCTTCCACTACATCACTTCCGATGATCTCTGCTGGTGAGAGGTGCAGGTTTCAAACGATAGCGAGTAGCATCAAAAGTTCCCCAGAGTGTTGCACTGCTTCATAGCCATTGATTGTGTGTTGTTACTCTTATTAGGAGGAAGGGAGCATAAGGTTTTGTTAGATATTTAAGCCATGGAGTAACATGTGGGTTTCCACCAGCAGTTTCTCACATGGTGAGCTTACAATATCATCAGTCTTGTGTTGGAGAGGTATGGAGGCTGGGTGCAGTGTTTGGCTCTTGATACCAAGACACGGGAAATCTCTTTTCTAAAAAAAAGAGACTTTGGAAGGAAAGAAAATCATATTAAGTGCTTAACAGGATAGAGGGAATTCTGTGCCTTGTGATACTGTAGTCTCAAGACAACCTCACTTGTTGCACTACTAATTTATGAATGCCTCATAGACCCCTGGTGTATGAGAGTGTTGACGCTGTTCTTTCAAAAATAAGAACTCTTTTCGACCTGCGTTATAGATTATTTATTGCTTTTTCAAAGATTGGTAGATTTTTTTTTCAAGCTGTATTATGTCTGGATTGGATAGCTATGCAGACCTGGCTTCCATCTTTAGGTGAGCTCCTGCTGGTTCTTGGTTTAGTTAATTCCCGGAGCGGAAGCGCTTATCTTTGATGGGGAGATTGAAAAGATGTAAACTCGATTAATCCTAATTCTATCATTTCGTTCAGTTTGGAGTGGACATGCCAGCCTTGAGGTGTGGCCCAGAATTCCCCCTTGCACCTGGCTGAAGGAGGAAATGTGAAGGTATGATGGCATCATGCAAGAGGTGGTGGGAGGGGTGGGGGGCACTTACGCAATCACCATCTAACCTCGTAAGTTTTTAGATGTCATGCATAGAGGAAAAACCTTGTTCAAAAAATCTGAGTCTCTCCAAAAGTCAGCATATAAGTAGCCTTATACAGAATACTTTAATCCATGTGTGTAGATTCTAGGTTCAGCAGTGTATATGTTCTCAATAAGCCAAGATCTGAATGAACCCACTGGGCACACCTTTTCACTGTTAGATCATATTTAACCAATTGCAATTCATAACTATGTTCAACATTTTTATTGTGATTAAAAGAACTGAAAAACATTCATGTAATGACAGTCCTGCAGAACTTTTTCTTGCGAGAAAGAGCTGCTTTTATTTGAGGCAGTCGCAGTTTGTTTCTTAATTACTGATTGCGAAAGTTGTTGTTGTTATGCATTTTGTTCAGAAAGTAAATTTCTATGAAATGTGCCAGAAAAATACTCCACCGAAGTTCAGTATTACAGTCGGTGTTCAGTCCAGCAATTTATTTTCTTTTTATTAACGATATTAGGTTTTCTTAATAAAATGCCAATTTATTTATTATGTCATTAAATTTGGTACGTGGGGCACGTGTTTCATTGAAAACTGTTAAGTATCTGCACTACCTGTTACTCCTGTACGTGGTGCTGTGGTAGGCCTTTTCTTTGTAAAAGATGTCACGTTGTGTGACGCATAATAGCTGCTATTTTAGAGTGACAGAATATAGCTATGTAATTGCACAATCTATGATGTGGAGATGCCGGTGATGGACTGGGGTTGACAATTGTAAACAATTTTACAACACCAAGTTATAGTCCAGCAATTTTATTTTAAATTCACAAGCTTTCGGAGGCTTCGAAGGAGGAAGCCTCCGAAAGCTTGTGAATTTAAAATAAAATTGCTGGACTATAACTTGGTGTTGTAAAATTGTTTACAATTGCACAATCTAGTCACTGATTCCCACAAATCACTCAAATTTTCTGAACATTTTTAATCTGCCATTTTTCCTCAGTAACTGAAATTTCTAATGTCTAAAGTAAAGCTTTAAACAAAATAAAAATACATATTTCACAATAACATGATTAAGTTTGTCCACTGAATTGTCTTTTAATGCCTTCATTAAAATTTTTACTTGGAGGCCTCAGTTGTTCACGAAAGCCTGCACTTGGACTTGAAATTATAATCCAGAGCTGCGACGATATGAGCTGAATTTGGATTGTGCAGTCTGAGCGTGTGCAGTGTGCTTAATTTCCCAGGTTGCATCAGTACCATTCAGTCAGCTTTACCGATTGGATATTTTTCTTTATCTCCTAGTACTTTCTGCCCAGTAGCTTTTCTTCAATTAATTTTGAATGCAAGATGACAAATTTCAAAAGCTTTACTTAAAAACAAACTATGACTTTTGTGTATGTGAGGGAAAAAAATTACACTTCTGATTGTGTACCTGTTAGAGCTTTAGTTTTGTGTTCTATAAACTTCAAAATGTATATTTAGCTAAAGACAACATACTTTTTTCATGTACTGTTGCTTCCTTTTTCCACAAAAACACCAGTTCAATTTTGAAGCCAACTGATTATCTCACCTGTGTCCCGTTGACACTTCGAACTATTCAGTGCTAATGGATTATACTTGTGAGACAGTGATTATGATGTCTAACACCTAATGAGACAGAAAGGGAGTGAGAGACAGGCAAACCGAGACAGGCAGGCGGGCACTTTTTCAAACTTAATTTTAAAAAAATCAAGTTGAATTTTGAAAGCAAAAAACGACTGTGAGGGGAATGGATAGGAAAGTGGGGTGGCAGGAGAGGAGTGAAACTGTTTGACGGCGAGGCTACCTTCAGTCTGTCAGCATTCACCCGTGAAAGGAGTGAGTGGGATTAGTGGATGGAGAGATACGGGTGAGGTGACTGTCGAGGGATCAAAATGGAGGTGAGGATACAGGGTTAAGTGGTTATTCAAAGATGAAGAGATGAAGTAATGATAGGAGTGAGGGGGTGGTCGGAAGGGAAATAGGGAGTGGGAAGGTGATGGGGTAGAGGACGTGATGGGAGGGAGGAAGCACATAATTGGGGAGGGGATGGGAAAAGAGCCACAGAGGGCCACATTTTCCCTTCAACCCCATCCCAAATGCAGCCTGCAGCATTTGGTGGCTCCTTTCCCTGCCACACAAATCAATACCGGCTTCCATCTCCAAGGGGGAAAAAAAACTAAGTGGACAGAGAAAGAAGCAAAAAGAAGAGTCTTGGGGAGAGAAGCAGAAGAGGAGAGTATGAGAATCAGCAACATAAAGACATCAACTTCATTTGAGTTAAACCTGCACCTAGTCACTATATCTTCTTAAAATAAAGCTAACCTGTTTCTGGATCTTCTCCCCCACTCCCACCCTTACTACTCTACTGCCCATATCCTATCTCGCATCAAGTCCCACTCACCCATCTCTATACTGTCCATGCTGACCTACACTGGCTTCTGATTCCCCAGTGCCTCCAAGTTAAAATCCTTATTATCGAGTTTAAATCCCTTCCTGGCCTCACCCCTCCCTATCTCTACCTTCTCCAGTCCCATACACCCCCCCCCCCCCCCCCCCCCGCCCCCCCATCAAGAACTCTCCATTCCTCTGACTCAGGCCTCTTGTCCATTCCACCCTCCTTTTGCCCCATCATTGGCAGCCCTGCCTTTAGTCGTCCAAGTCCCACACTCTAGAATTCCCTCCCTAAACTCCTCCACCTCACCAGATCTCTCTCCTCCTTTAGGATCCTCCTTAAAAACTGCCACTTTGAACAAGCTTTAGTCACTCCTAATATCTCCTTCTCTGGTCGATGTGATTTTTGTTTGATTATGCCTCTGTGAAGTGCTCTGGGGTGTTTTTCCATGTTAAAAGTGCTGTGTAAATGCAAGTTGTTCTTGTTGTGGTTGTTGATGTCACTATTTCTCTCTAGATGGACGTTCTTGTAAATTGGCTGTGTTTATACACACAACTAATTCTGTAACCAGCTTGATCATCTGATTTAGATAGCCAAATATGATCTATCCAGCCATTTATAAGATCTAAGAATTCAACTGTAACATTGAGTAATTTTGAAGATAAAAGTAATAAATTCCCCACTGCCATTTAAAGGTTTTGTAGGGTAACCAATTTTCTGCAACAAAATATTTTTTTTATTCGTTTATGGGATGTGGGCGTCGCTGGCGAGACCAGCATTTATTGCCCATCCCTAATTGCCGTTGAGAAGGTGTGTTGAAATATTGCTCAGATTTCAACTGTATGTGATGATTACCTGTATTACTATGTTGTTTGGCAGAGAGATTTGTATAAAAGGAACAGATGGAAGATGGGTGCCTTTTCTAAAATTGTTATATTTTAGCTAATTAATTATTCATTTTCTGGTATTGTGACCATAGAAGTGCTAACAGAAATGAAGATTGCTGAGAACTTTTTTAAAAAAAACATTTGTCTAACAGTGCAATATGTTGCTGTCATTTTAAGGTAATCAGCAATAGATTATTATAATGGAATAGTTCTGTGAACCCAGCAACAAACTTCTATACTGCACTGTGTGGTTGCAGGCACTTTTTTGTTAAGTATGTTGTAGCAGGAATAAATTGTGCTTTTGCTTACTTGTTTCTGATAGACATTCTGTGACTGTGGTATGTTATCCATCATTGTTCTCCTCGACCTCTCTGTAGCCATCTACACAGTTGATCACATGATCTTCCTTCAGTGCCTCTCTTCCGTTGTCCAGTTCCTTGGGACTGCCTTTGCTTCATTGCAATCTTTCTTATCTGATCATAGCCAGCGCACCTCCATCAAGCTTCTCTTCCCACTCTGGCACTGTCAGCTCTGGAGTCCTCCAAGGAATCATCCTGAACACCCTCTTCCTCGTCTGCCTGCTGTCCCTTGGCGACACCATCTGCAGACATGGGGTCAGCTTCCACATGTACATTGACAACATCCAGCTGTACCTCTTCACCACCTCACTTGACCCCTCCACTGCCTCTGTGCTGATTGTTTGTCCAACGCAGTCTAGGATGAGCTATGACTTACTCCAGCTAAACCTTGGGAAGACCAATGCCGTTTCTTCAGCCGTGCCATCAACTCCATCTCCTTTCCTGGTCACTCTCTTAGGCCGAACCAGAATGCTCGCAACCTTGACATCCTGTTCGACCTTGAACTGAGCTTCTGATCCATATCCTCTTCATCACAAATACTGGCTATTCCCATTTTTCTACATTACCAGTCTCCAACCCTGCCTCAGCCTAACTGGCACGGTATCACCATTGGTGGCCATGCCTTCAATATACTGCTCTGGAATTCCCTTACTACACCCCTCCTCAACTGTACCTCCTTTAAGATCCTCCTTAAAGCCCATTTCCATTTTGGTCACCCTTTTAATAGCTCCTTCTTTGGCTTGGCATCCATTAGTTTCTTGCATCAAGCACCATGGGATATTTTTCTGCATTTAAAGTACAATGTAAATGTGGTGATAGAATTTGGGTTTACTCTACATGATTGCAATACCATCAGTCCATTTTTTAAATTAAGCCTCTGTGGAGTGCTTTAGAAGTTTTTTACATTAAAGGCACTATATAAATGCAGTTTGTTGATGAGTGCTGTGGACAGTTCTGGCATCCATATTACAAAAAGGATATAGAGGCACTGAAAGTGCAAAAATGATTTATAAGGACTGAGAGGTTATAACTATCAGGAAAGATTGAACATGCAAGGGCTCTTTGATCTCAAAGATAAGGCTGAGGGGTGACCTAATAGAGGTCTTTAAATTATGAAGAGGATGGATAGTGTAGGCATAGAAAAGATGTTTCCACTTGTGGGGGAGTTCAAAACTAGGGGACATAAATATAAGATAGTCACTAATAAATCCAATAAGGATTCAGGAGAAACCTCTTCACCTAGAGTGGTTAGAATGTAGGACTTGCTTCCACATGGAGTAGATGAGATGGATAGTATAGATGCATTTATGGGGATGCTAGAGAAGTACATGAGGGAGAAAGTACATGAGGGAGAAAGGTATGTTGGGGCTAAACGAAGTAAGGTGGAGCATAAACAGGGGCATAGACCAGTTGGGCCAAATGGCCTGTTTCTATGCTATAATTCTATGTTTTGTTTTATTCGTTCATGGGATGTGGGCGTCGCTGACGAGGCCAGCATTTATTGCCCATTCCTAATTGCCCTTGAGAAGGTGGTGGTGAGCCACCGCTGCAGTCCGTGTGGTGAAGGTTCTCCCATAGTGCTGTTAGGTAGGGAGTTCCAGGATTTTGACTCAGCGACGATGAAGGAATGGCGATATATTTCCAAGTCGGGATGGTGTGTGACTTGGAGGGGAAGGTGCAGGTGGTGTTCCCATGTGGCTGCTGCTCTTGTCCTTCTAGGTGGTAGAGGTCATGGGTTTGGGAGGTGCTGTCGAAGAAGCCTTGGTGAGTTGCTGCAGTGCATCCTGTGGATGGTACACACTGCAGCCACAGTGCGCTGGTGGTGAAGGGAGTGAATGTTTCGGGTGGTGGATGGGGTGCCAATCAAGCGGGCTGCTTTGTCCTGGATAGTGTCGAGCTTCTTGAGTGTTGTTGGAGCTGCACTCATCCAGGCAAGTGGAGAGTATTCCATCACTCTCCTGACTTGTGCCTTGTGGATGGTGGAAAGGCTTTGTGGAGTCAGGAGGTGAGTCACTCACCGCAGAATACCCAGCCTCTGACCTGCTCTTGTAGCCACAGTATTTATGTGGCTGGTCCAGTTAAGTTTCCGGTCAATGGTGACCCCCAGGATGCTGATGTAATATGTTTTTGTTGCTGTGTGTGTTTATTTGAGGGGCTTTTATTGCAGTGTTTTCACACTGGGGTTTACTCTGGCCGCTTTCAAGGCTCAGATTTCTTCATGCCGCACATTATAAGAGGATGTTTTTGGGCAGGCGAGCAGCGGTTCATAATAAGCCACCGAGAAGTGCCAACTGCATAACAGTGCTCACAAGTTAGTTTGGCCGTGACACAGATGTAAAGATCTGATTCCCAATGTGTGTGGTATTTATATAACTCAGATGATTCATTTTCATCAAATTTGTACTTCATTTTCCCTGTCATCCATCAATTTCAGCTTGACTTACCAGGCACGGGTGTAGTAAGAGACTATGGAGTGATGTACATGGTGACATTGAGTGAAACTGCCTTAAGTTCGCAGAAGATATGTGATGTACCTTTAAAGAGGAAGCATGTTCTACTGAACTACCACATTCCCTAAACAGTATAAAGGAAGGTGCCTGTATAATTATTGTAGTCTCTCAGAAACTCTTGTTGCTTTGTATTATGCTTTACAACTGTTGGTTAGAGGCTGTTCCAGAGCAAACATTTTGTGGAGTACTACTGTTTTTTTTTTAAATGAGGATAGTGGATTATTAGTTGCTTTATCATAGGAAACGCTGCTACGAGTAGGAATCCAGAAAAAGGCTTGGTCCTTGTGGTAGTTATTGGTAGCTTCAGTGTCCTACACTTTCTACTTAGTGATGGTAAATTGTAGTCACCTTTGCAGAGAAAATCAATCTTTTTTTTCTTAAACTATTGAGGCCCAAATCTAGTGCCAGCCATTGTATTTGATGAGATAGCTGAGTCTGTGTAAGACTTTGACCTCTCCAACATCAAAAAGACATGGCCAGGCTCTTGGGATTATCACTGAAAAAGTACTACAAAAGTTGCTTGTGCATAAGCGGAATCTCTATGTTTATGTCAAGAACACGAGCTGTTCTGGTGCAATATTTTGTAGTGATCCAGGGCGACTGCAGCAAAACTTCAGTGTCCTTCCTGCATGTGGAACCTTGTTTACTGGAATGCCAACCCTTTTATATAAAAGTTTAAATGCACATTTAGGCATCGCTTACTGAATTTTGTGTTGGGCTGTAGGAAATCCTCGTCTTGCCTGTTGGTGCCGAAGTTTCACTTCTTAGTCATTCTGTGCTATCGGCATCTGTCTTTTCTATTATTGCTCCTGGCTGTATCCTGTTGTTTTTTTAAAAAAGTTAAAACTAAAAGTCATATAGAGAGGGCATGCATTCTTCCACTTTTTTTCCCCTTCTGAATTTGAGCTAACAATCACATTTGAAAATTTATCAAAAATCAGATTTTATTTTAGGAAATGAGTAAAATCTGAAAATTTGAACTGTTTCAGGGTACAGTTTGATTCAATCTGCTTTTAACCCATTCCAAGTAGATGGATATAAGATTAAGACTGAAATCACTTTGTGCTATTTACATCTTGTGACTATCAGCATTTTGGTGTAATTCAAACTTATGATATGACTCAACATGTTGCAGATGTGGTTTGTTTAGTCACTGGGGAAATCCTTTATGGAAGTTCAGAAATTTTGAAAAAGGAGGAATAAGTTAGAAATCACTTTTTAAAAAAAAACATTCATTTGGTTCCATGTCTTTTTTTGCAGAGTAAGTGTAACAAGCTGCTTTTGCATTTACAGTTTAAATGTTGTATATTTGACAAACATGTCTAACAAAGGTGGAAAAAAAATTCTGCGATTTTAAAAAGAAAACCACAAATGCTGGAAGTCTCATACAGCACCAATGCAGTCCAATATGAAGTTTAAAATTGCACAGCACTGAATCGCTGGACTGATCCACTTGTGTTTCTGCTGCGCGCTGCAAGAGCAGTAGTGCTGCACTGTGTATAAAAGCTTCCTTGGTGGGAAAACTAGTTCTTTGGGTTAACCAAAGGCGCTGCTTGGCAACCACATCTTTTGTTACAACTATACAGTGACAAAAAGCTTTTTGAGCCTCATAATCATTGCCTTCAGAAGCCTACCATTGTATTGTGGAACAGTAATAAAGATAGTAACTGCAACACAAAGTACGCAACAAATGCGGCTGGGTAGCAGCTTATGCAATGGCCCAGAAATTCAGAACGATTTTCTAGTCTGCACTCTCTTTCTGAAGAATAGATTTGATAATGATTTATGGCTGTAAAGACCAAATAACAACTTGACTCTAACTATCCCGAAATAAACTGGCAAGAGGAGATCGGTAAAGGAGAATAGGGAATGGAGATTTTACAATGTGTGCAGAACTCCTTACCCAGTATGTAAAAAGCCCAACAAGAGAGAGGAGGCACTGCTGGATCTAGTAATGGGACATGAACCAGAGCAGATAAGAGAAGTAAGCAGAGGGAAACATCTAGGTAATAGTGATCACAACATAATAAGGTTTAAGATAAAGATTCAGAAGGACATGAGTAAAACAAAGACCAAAGTTATAAATTGGAAAAAGCTGATTTTCAGGGGATGAGAATGGAACTAGGGAAAATAAACTGGAAAAATTTATTGTTGAACAAAGAAATAGAACAGCAATGGGAAACATTTAAAACAGTGATCAGTAGAGTCCAGGAGAAATATATCCCACTAAAAAGCAAGAATAAACTAGCCAGTAATGATACACCATTGATGAATAAAGAAATAAGGGCAAAATTGAAACGAAAGAAAAAAGCATACACTAAGTACATAGACAACAAAGGAGAGGATGACAAAAGAGGTTAGGAACATAGGTTAGGAAAGAAGTTTTTAAAAAAAAAACAATTAGGAAGGCAAAGAGAAACTACGAAATTTAATTATCAAGAAATAGTAAAGTAATCTATGGCCACAGTAATAACAGAAGAAAAATCAGGATAGGGATAGGGCCACTAAGGGATACACAAGATAAACTCACAGGTAATGACAGCGAAATGGCAGAAATATGAAATAATTACTTTGCCTCAGTATTTACCAGGGAGACTAACATGGTGGGCATGACATTAGAAGAAGAGATCAAAAAAGATATAAAGACATTTAAGATAGAAAGGGGGGAGATCATTAATAAACTAATCAAACTTAGAGGATCTAACCCTTGGTCCGGATGGCTTGCATCTACACACATTAAAAGAAGTTAGGGAAGAGATAGCAGAGGCTCTATTACATATATATAAAAATTCATTAGAAAAAGGATAGTGCCAGAAGACTGGTGGACAGCTAATGTGATTCCTATATTTAAAAGGGAGATAGAGCCAATCCAGGGAATTATAGACCAATTAACTTAACGTTTGTGGTAGGAAAGATAATGGAATCCTTACTCAAAGATGTAATAGAAAAACATCTAGAAAGCAAAAATATAATAGCGTAGTCAGCATGGATTTCTAAAGGGAAGGTCATGCTTGACCAACCTTATTGAATTCTTTGAAGTAACAAAAAGGGTCGATAAGGGTAATGTAGTAGATGTAATATATTTGGATTTTCAAAAGGCCTTTGATAAGGTACCTCATAGTAGACTCATGACTAAGGTCAGAGCATGTAGAGTCGGGACAAGTAGCAGAATGGATAGCAAGCTGGCAATAAAACAGAAAACTGACAGTAGAGGTTAAAGGTAGTTCCTCAGACTGGCAAAAGGTAGAAAAGAGAAGACTGAGGGGTGATCTGATCAAGGCCTTTAAGATTATGAAAGGGTTTGATAGAGTAGACGCAAGTGGTAACATCTTCTCCAGGAGGGAGACCAGAACTATTTTATATTTTATGGCTTGTAGTCACTAATAAATCCAATAGGGAATTCTGGAGAAACTACTTTACCCAGATATGTAACTTGCTATCACAAGGAGTAGTTGAGGCGATTAGCATGGATGTATTTAAGGGGCAGCTAGGTAAACACATGAGGGAGAAAGGAATGGAAGAATATACCGACAGGGTTAGATGAAGTAGGGAGGGTGGAGGCTCGTGTAGAGCATAAAAACCGGCATAGATCTGTTGAGCCGAATAGCCTGTTTCTGTGCTGTACATTCTTTGTAAGTTATTTTAGATTGTTGCTGCAGTGTTACAAAACATGGTATATGAATATCACTTGTAAAACCTCCTTTTGTTGCACACTTTCCAGGGTGCCCTCAGTCCTGCTCTCTGGAACGCTCTCTGCTACCTTTTTACCCACGCTCCACAAAAGCCACCTCAAAACTTGTCTATGTCCATGCCTTCAGTCATGTCCCCAAGCTTTTCTACTGTTCCTCTGTGAAGTGTGTTGGACATTCATTACATTAAAAATGCTATTTAAGAACATAAGAAATGCAAGTTGTTGTTATACTGTTACTTTGGTATTGATCTGCAACTAAAACCACTTGGCATGGATGTGAAAGTTGCAGTCTTGTATATGGAATAGATTTAAAAAGGAATACCATTGTATAAAAGTAATAGTACTGTAACTGCCTCATTGTGTTCAGCACAGAATATATGTTGCACAATACGGTGTGTTTTGACATTCTTGAGATCCCGTTCAGTTATTATCAGGACTATCTAAACTGAAATTGTTCTCTTCAACCAATTATTGGTAGCTGCTCAGATTCAGGCACAATGCATGTACTCAATTTTTGTTTTTTGCACATTATGGCAGGAGTTCTGCATTAGACATTTGCACCAGTTTGAGACTAGTTTCTTAGTTCACAACCCAGCCCATTTCTTGAACTGTGAGCTTTCACTCTGAATGGCAATTAGAGTAAATAACTTCACGGTTTTACACTTCATTACATTAGCTGCAAACACATCTGTAACTCTTCTATATAAAAAAAATCTTTCTCTGCTCTGTTGGGTCCAGTGTGGATGTCAATTTTGTTTAAGCATCCAGCCAAAACATATACTCCTCCAACACAGTTGACTGTTTAGAATGTGAAATCACTATTCCCACGGGCACTTTGCCTGAAAGTGACCAGTACAGTTATGACTAAAACAAATGTTTTTTTCAAACTAATATTTAGTATTTTGGATAAATGATCAAGCCTGGTAGTACCCTGGAACTTTTGTTATCAGGTTTACAATAAGGATTATTGTTTGAGAAAGAGAAAGATGGATGCAAAACAAATATTTTGTTGAATGAAGTTTAATTTATCTGGGAATAAAAACAGTTTATGGTGTTAATAATATGTGGCAAAGTTGTCTTTCATTGTTTACTCTGATAGAAGTCAAGGAGGAAGTAGATTTGTTTTCTGTTCAAGGTAAGCAGGAACAGGAGCAAACGATTAGCAGGATCATGCAGTACATGGGAACACTAATACTTCTGCAGTGATGAGACTTGCCACTTAATGTAAGTGCAAAGCAGCTCCTATGCAGGAAGCAAAAAATGTCCATTGTTTTATTTTCCTCCACTCTCTTCCCTTCGATTCTCTTTTCTGGCTAATCAAAGTCCATTCTTCATGTGTGAGCTGTGATGATCTATTTGACTTGGAGGCTATCATAGGCCAGTATGACCCTGATCTCACTCAGCATGCACATTTCCAGCAAAAGTTACTGGATAGTCAAAAATCCTGCAGTTTTTTTTTTCCCTCTTTCCCTCCATAAATTGGGGATGTTGATGCCAATTAATACTGCTTTACTGATGCCTCAACTGAGAATGGCAAAGTACAAACGAAGGATTGAAACTGGAACTTTCCTGATCAGCCAGTACTTTAAAAAAAAAATTGTCCTTGTCTGAGTGGAACGACATCAGCTCTCATGTCATAAATTCATCTCACATATTTCTGATATATCAGTGAAACCTTGAAGTTTAACACTCTCAGATTGTGATCTGTTGTGAATATTCAAATTTAGTTGGATTTAGATTCAGATTTAGTGAGTCTGGTTGCATTCCCAATTTGTGTTCTCAGCTGCACAATGCTTACCCATTTGGATCATAGTAACCCTGTGAAGGTTCTTGGTATATACCAGTGTGACTTTTCGACACTAATTGTTTATCCTTACAAGTGTGTTCTAGTTTGTTGAACTAGTGCCATTTCTGTTGCAGTTGAGCTCTGCTTCTACTATAGACCCCTGTCAACTGGGAATTAGATTGAGATTCTCCAAATGTTTTCATGTGACATTAAGCAATTATCTAAGAAATTAAATTTTAAATAAAAAAAATTGAAAATGCTGGAAACACTTATCAGGTTAAGCAGCATCTGTGGAGAGAACAGATGACAATGTTTCAGGTCTGCACACTTCCACAGAATAGAAGGATTTTACAGATGAACAGATTTAAAAAGAAACAGAACAAAAAGAATAGGGGAGCGAAAACACAGAAACACACACAAAAAGAAATGAAATTGAATGACCTGTAAAATGCTTAAGTGGAAAACAGGCGATGGTTAAATGGCAAAGGTGATATTAGCATGAGACATCGTGAGAAAAATCCAAGAAAAAGAAGACATTTACAAGACACAGACAACACGTGAATAGCTGAAGGAGGTGGGTTGAGAGGCAGGTCAAAAAGGAAGCATGTAAAACTGGCAAAGTGAAGCAGAGTGCAGCTGCCCCAGGAGCCTGGGGGTGGGGGGGGGGCGGAAAAGCATGTTGACACCATGGGTGCAAGCCACCCCACCAGCATGGTGCTCCGACAGAGAGTCCTTGCCCCAAACACCAGCATTTCCCCCCTCTCCCCCCACACCCCTAGAAACATTTGTATACCCATTTCCAGCACTTCTTGCTGAAGGGAAAGTGGGAGCTATAGTTAAGGCCTGAAGTTGTTAAGGATAGCGGGCTGCAAAATGACCAGTAGAAAATTATGGTGCTGTTCCCTGTGCTTGTGTTGAACTTCATTGGAACAGTGATGGAGGTCAGAATGGGAGTGGGACAGGGAATTGAAGTGTTAAGCAACAGGAACTCAGGGATTTTAATCCAGTCTGTCTCAGTTGGATTTTAATTGAATTATCTCAGGAGTGAGAGGACTATATTCAAATTCAGTATTCTACCCTGTCTCTTCCAAAATGTGAAATTATAACAATACAGAAGGGAAGACAGTTGAAGAATTTATAATGTAAACAATTTTACAACACCAAGTTATAGTCTAACGATTTTATTTGAAATCTACAAGCTTTCGGAGGCTTCCTCCTTCCTCAGGTAAATGTCAGGAATTCCTCGAAGCCTATGCATTTATAAATCAGAGAACAATACATGGTGATTATAGACTGCCCCTGCAACTGCCCGTTGCCAAGGCAATCACCGTGTTCAGACAGAGAGGTGTCACCTACAGAACCCCCGAATATACATTCAACAAAAAAAACAAACAGGAAAAAAAACAGGGAGAGAGAGAGGCAGAAACATGCGGAAGGCAGAGAAAGCCAGCAAATGACCCGTTATATTAAAAACAGATAGCTTTTGTTTGCTGGTGGGCTTACGTGTAGCGTGACATGAACCCAAGATCCCGGTTGAGGCCGACCTCGTGGGTGCGGAACTTGGCTATCAATTTCTGCTCGACAATTTTGCGTTGTCGTGTGTCTCGAAGACTGCCTTGGAGTACGCTTACCCGAAGGTCGGTGGCTGAATGTCCCTGACTGCTGAAGTGTTCCCCGACTGGGAGGGAACCCTCCTGTTTGGCAATTGTTGCGCGGTGTCCGTTCATCCGTTGTCGCAGTGTCTGCATGGTTTCGCCAATGTACCATGCTCTGAGGCATCCTTTCCTGCAACGTATGAGGTAGACAACATTGGCCGAGTCACAGGAGTATGAACCATGCACCTGGTGGGTGGTGTCCTCTCGTGTGATGGTGGTATCTGTGTCGATGATCTGGCATGTCTTGCAGAGGTTACCGTGGCAGGGTTGTGTGGTGTCGTGGACGCTGTTCTACTGAAAGCTGGGTAATTTGCTGCGAACAGTAGTCTGTTTGAGGTTGGGTGGCTGTTTAAAGGCGAGTAGTGGAGGTGTGGGGATGGCCATAGCGAGGTGTTCGTCGTCATTGATGACATGTTGAAGGCTGCAGAGAACATGGCGTAGTTTCTCCTTCGGGTAAGCGTACTCCAAGGCGGCCTTCGAGACACACGACAACGCAAAATTGTCGAGCAGTAATTGATAGCCAAGTTCTGCACCCATGAGGACAGCCTCAACCGGGATCTTGGGTTCATGTCACGCTACACGTAAGCCCACCAGCGAACAAAAGCTATCTGTTTTTAATATAACGGGTCATTTGCTGGCTTTCTCTGCCTTCCGGATGTTTCTGCCTCTCTTTTTTTTCCTGTTTGTTTTTTTTGTTAAATGTATATTCGGGGGTTCTGTAGGTGACACCTCTCTGTCTGAACACGGTGATTGCCTTGGCAACGGGCAGTTGCAGGGGCAGTCTGTAATCACCATGTATTGTTCTCTGATTTATAAATGCATAGGCTTCGAGGAATTCCTGACATTTACCTGAGGAAGGAGGAAGCCTCCGAAAGCTTGTAGATTTCAAATAAAATTGCTGGACTATAACTTGGTGTTGTAAAATTGTTTACAATTGTCAACCCCAGTCCATCACCGGCATCTCCTCATCATGGCTACCATCGACACCACAAACTGCCGGCTCACAGTGGAAAGGATATCCAAAAAGATCGCGCATATAGACACAGACATCAAGTTTTTACAGCGCTGCAAGAAAGCAGACAAGATCCCGAAAGGACTCCAGATCACGAACCCACTCAGGTCCACATACAACTCTGATTACGCTGAGAGACTCTGCCGTCGTACCTCTCGCACACGCCGCAACCTCGAAACTAAGATAGAGTCCATACTCTCAACCTGTACGCAGGACACAGCAGACCAGCTACGAGATACCGCCAAACAGACGAGGCAACGAAACTACGCTGCCTACATGAAAACCAAGAGCAGGAAGCTTGAGAAACTCAGCATCACCACCAGCATCGACCAAGCCTCCCCTGGTACCACGGTTGCAACCACAGGGAAGTCTATCGTCAATTTGTCCGACCACACCCTTCAACCAGACGAAATCGAAGTTCTCAGCCGAGGGCTCAATTTCTGCCCCACTACCAAAATGGACCCCGTTAGTCTCGCGGCGGACACAGAGGAATTCATCAGGAGAATAAGGCTCCGGGAATTCTACCACAAACCCCAAGATTTCAACAGCGAACCCAATGAGACAATTAATGATCCGGAACAGCAGACAGAGGGATCCGCGGTACAGCAACCGAAGAGGAAAGAGTCAAATTGGACTCCTCCGGAGGGTCGCTGCCCTCAGCTTGACATGTATGCCCAAGCTATCAGGAAATGCGTCAATGCCAGATTCATCAGGCGCACTCAGAAGACAGTCCAGAATGTCACCCGAGCACAACGCAACGCCATCAACGCTCTCAAGACCAACCGCAACATCGTCATCAAACCAGCGGACAAAGGAGGAGCCATCGTCATACAGAACAGAACGGACTATTGCAAAGAAGCATACCGACAACTGGACAACCAGGAACACTACAGACGGTTACCCGTGATCCGACCAAAGAACACACCCACCAGCTCAACAAACTGATCAAGACCTTCGATCCAGACCTTCAAAGCATCCTGCGCACTCTCATCCCACGTACTCCCCGCGTGGGAGACTTCTACTGCCTCCCAAAGATACACAAAGCCAACACACCCGGACGTCCTATCGTATCAGGCAACGGAACCCTGTGTGAGAACCTCTCTGGATACATCGAGGGCATCCTGAAACCCACCGTACAGGGAACCCCCAGCTTCTGTCGCGACACTACAGACTTCCTACAAAAACTCAGTACCCACGGACCAGTTGAATCAGGAACACTTCTCACCACGATGGACGTCTCGGCACTCTACACCAGTATCCCCCACGATGACAGCATCGCTGCGACAGCATCAATACTCAACACCAACAACAGCCAATCTCCAGACGCCATCCTACAACTCATCCGCTTCATCCTGGATCACAATGTCTTCACCTTCGATAATCAATCAGTTCTTTACCCAAACACATGGAACAGCCATGGGGACCAAATTTGCACCCCAATATGCCAACATTTTCATGCACAAGTTCGAGCAGGACTTTTTCACTGCACAGGACCTCCAACCAACGCTATACACCAGATACATCGACGACATTTTCTTTCTATGGACCCACGGCGAAGAATCACTAAAGAGACGACTACACGATAACATCAACATGTTCCATCCCACCATCAAGCTCACCATGGACTACTCCTCAGAATCAGTTTCTTTCTTGGACACACAAATCTCCATCAAAGACGGGCACCTCAGCACCTCACTCTACCGCAAGCCCACGGACAACCTCACGATGCTCCACTTTTCCAGCTTCCACCCTAACCACGTCAAAGAGGCCATCCCCTATGGACAGGCCCTGCGAATACACAGGGTCTGCTCAGACGAGGAGGAACGGGATGGACACCTACAGACTCTGAAAGACGCTTTGGTAAGAACGGGATATGACGCTCGACTCATCGATCGACAGTTCCGACGGGCCACAGCAAAAAAATCGCATAGACCTCCTCAGAAGACTAACATGGGACGCGACCAACAGAGTACCCTTCGTCGTCCAGTACTTCCCCGGAGCGGAGAAACTACGCCATGTTCTCCGCAGCCTTCAACATGTCATCAATGACGACGAACACCTCGCTATGGCCATCCCCACACCTCCACTACTCGCCTTTAAACAGCCACCCAACCTCAAACAGACCATAGTTCGCAGCAAATTACCCAGCTTTCAGGAGAACAGCGTCCACGACACCACACAACCCTGCTACGGTAACCTCTGCAAGACATGCCAGATCATCGACACAGATACCACCATCACACAAGAGGACACCACCCACCAGGTGCACGGTTCATACTCCTGTGACTCGGCCAATGTTGTCTACCTCATACGTTGCAGGAAAGGATGCCCCAGAGCATGGTACATTGGCGAGACCATGCAGACGCTGCGACAACAGATGAACGGACACCGCGCAACAATTGCCAAACAGGAGGGTTCCCTCCCAGTCGGGGAACACTTCAGCAGTCAAGGACATTCAGCCACCGACCTTCGGGTAAGCGTACTCCAAGGCGGCCTTCGAGACACACGACAACGCAAAATCGTCGAGCAGAAATTGATAGCCAAGTTCCGCACCCATGAGGACGGCCTCAACCGGGATCTTGGGTTCATGTCACGTTACACGTAAGCCCACCAGCGAACAAAAGCTATCTGTTTTTAATATAACTGGTCATTTGCTGGCTTTTTCTGCCTTCCGGATGTTTCTGCCTCTCTCTCCCTGTTTTTTTTTCCCGTTTGTTTTTTTTGTTGAATGTATATTCGGGGGTTCTGTAGGTGACACCTCTCTGTCTGAACACGGTGATTGCCTTGGCAACGGGCAGTTGCAGGGGCAGTCTGTAATCACCATGTATTGTTCTCTGATTTATAAATGCATAGGCTTCGAGGAATTCCTGACATTTACCTGAGGAAGGAGGAAGCCTCCGAAAGCTTGTAGATTTCAAATAAAATCGTTGGACTATAACTTGGTGTTGTAAAATTGTTTACAATTGAAGAATTTATAGTTGTTCTTCAGTGTACTACAGTGGAAGTGGATGTCTTCTTGACTGCCATCAGTTCTGGCCTGCATTGAGTTTATAGGAGAGTCAACATCACCGATTATTTGGTGATGTTGACTCTTTTTCTCCCCCCACCGCCCCCCCCCCCCCCAGCCGCTTCCATGGTAAATGGTTCACTGTTACAAGATTATTACACCTTGAAATTAATCCAACAGCTAATCCACTCAAAGTGGCAGGTATGTTAAAGGTAGTTGTGGTATTTGACTGTCTGCAGTACACTGCCTGTGCTGTTAGGCTTTTGGGCCAGCATTAGTAATGAGGGGAAAGTAAATTAAAATGAAAAGTAGTCATGGCATTGTGGATTTAGTTTCCTTTCATCTTTTTCCCCCTTCTCCCCTCCCCCAAATGCCATCATGCTGTATTGCAAACTCAGCCACAACAGGAAGCTTTATTGACTTTGAGAGTATGGAGACTGGAGGCGTGGGAAGCGGTTGAAAATGTTGTCACATCATCTGATCGTTTTGTGGGAGAAAACGTAGAAAAAATACAGGAAGAAAATGCTGACACCTACAGTAGACGCAGTCGACGTATGGCATGTCTTCGAGTCAGAATTTAGTGACCAAATACGTTTTGAATATGGAGAGCATGAAACTCGGTTTGAGCATTGATAAGAACTGATTGCTCATATTTGAAACTGCAGCCTGGCATATATCGCTTCAATCAAAAACAGGATTAATACCAAGTAGTCAGAGCCCCCTTCTTGGAGGCTGACTCACTAACTTCACAACAGTTCCCTGCAGATGACACGGTGGGTGGGTGCGCATAACCATCTACCTGTTCCCAGCAGCAGAAGAAAAGTCAGTGTTTCTGCATAGGTAAGATAGCCTCTTTGCACCATTGTCCAACTGCCCTCCCTGTGGCAACTATAATTTTGATGTGTGTGAAACTACTGCGCCAATATGCATAATTAGACAAGCCAACTCCTGTCAGATGTGTCCTTTTGCGGATAGCATGTTAAAATATACAACAGCACCAGCGTGTGATTTTTTTTAAAAAACAGATTCATTGCACCTCTGCCATGAGAGAGCTGCTGTTTTCTCGGTAGGGATACTGAATGGACGGCAGCTTGCAGTCTGACCCTGATTCCCAGGCAGCACATGATATGTTTGTTTGCCTTTGTTGCTCCAACTGATTTGGATTGAAGTGGAAATCTACTGATTTAAGGAAGTCATTCTCTATTTAGTTCAATGCAATGAAGCCTACATTGTGATTTTTAAAAAAAATGCATGCATTCCTTCATTTTCCTTTTGGTCTACAGCAACATTGAGTGTAGAATTATTGTAAGCCTATTGGTATTAACTTGTCTTCTGCAGTCATAACAGAATTGTATAGCTTAGTGTTTTATTTAAGAGATGTTGTTGCAGATTGGTAGTAAAGGCAATATTATGTGAACTTGTAAGCCTGCACTTTAATCTAGGTGACTGACCACTATAGTAAAAACTTTTTTTCCTATATCTTTTACTTTAGCCTTTTAAATGGCCTCACTGTGCATTCAGGCCATTAGCCACCTCGTTATTGGCATTCAGATAGCGATTGGAGAGTGAGAATGACCTCCCAAATGGTGGGGTGACTGTATTTAAAACTGAATAAAAAATGTCGACACATTTTAAGGAGGCAATGGAAGAACTATAAGACTAGTTTGATTATGTCAGTTATATAGTTAATAAACCCAACTGATTGCCAGAAAAGATAATCTGTGTGACATTGCAGTCTAGTATCATCTCTGCTGTATAATTCTTATCCTAGTTCCTATTGTGTGGATCACAGAAAATATTGTGTGGACTCGTGATTTGTTCTAAACTAACAGAGTCTGAATTACTGGATTTGCATTTGCCTCTTCACCAAATATTTGGTTATTAAGAACATACAACTGAAATATTTGTAGTAAAGAAATATCATAGTTTCTATATCAGCTACTGGCCTAATCTCATGTTACACAAGCAGGGGCCTTGAAACCCCTAATGGTAAATTAAAAACATTAAACCAAAAACACAAAATATTATTTTCCTACATATTATAAAGGATAACACACTTTAGAGGGCGTTCTAACACCAGTGCACATGGGAGTTGAGATGATGTTTGATAATCTGTTCGAGTTGATGGCATCTCAAGTATAAAGGACCCACAGAGCCTTTTGATTTGTTAGAGAGCATCAAAAAACTGAGATGATGTCACCATTGGCAAATGTGAAGCTTGAGCATTTTGACATTGTTTTTCTGAACCCTGAGATGTATTAGTTGTTAGCATATATGCGTATACATGAGATTTTTTTTTACCATTGTGTACTGTTCATTTTCATAATTTTGCTAATGAAGGTATACCAAATCGTTCGTCTTGACTTTTTTTTTCTCTTTTTTTACTCCCAATTTCAATGGTGACCTTTGGTTTTTGCCATAAGTTTGTACAGAGAGAGTACACAGCAAGATGGCACCCAACATGTACCTAGTTGGAGGTAGGTTGCGGAATTGGGTTGGGAGAGATTGTCCAGGAGCTGGTGCTGTGCTCAAAAATGATGGAGAAACTGGGGATGAGGCCAGGAGGCATAGGAGGAGGCTGGATCCTGTGGTTGGTGTGTGGGATGGAGTGAGCAGAAGTGGCAGGGACTTGAAGAATGGGCAGGCTCGGGTCTGACAGCACTTGGGGTGAGGAGAGAAGACAGCTTGAGGGAGAGACACAGAGTGAACAGGCAGGGGCATAGGGCCTATGCACAACATGGGGTGGACCTTTTGGCATGCATTCTACTGAAACTCTGTGCATGCATTCTGGTGTCCGGTGCTCTGCAAAGTGGCTCCTGGGATTTAGAGTCTGGACCCTGGGATGGGTTTTGCTTTTTTAAAATAATATAGTGAAGGCCCAACTCATGGATCAAAGTTCTAGGATCTGAGCAGAAGGGAAAGATGAGTGAGGCTTGTGCATTGGAAAGTTGTTGGAGACCTTTTCAAATCGAATTAAACAGTTACTTGAAAAAAAGGGAACAATTAAAGGATATGAGGAGTGAGCAGAAGGGATTATACTAAGTGGTTCATAGGGAGAAAAACTTCAATCCTCCATCCTCCCACTGTTCGAATTTTGTCCAACTCTTGCATGAAAAAGTGCACTTGCCAGACGTTTTAAAAATTTGGGGCTTTGCCGTTTCGAAAAGGAGAGCCTCGTGGGCCGTTTCTAATTTTTTTTTTGAGAGCTCCCAGTAGTTAGGCAGTTACTTCATGTTGCTATAGTTTGAGATTTGAGCACCAGTGGCAATAGATACTTTTAAAATACTTGAGGTGAGCATTAGTAGTCGAAGGCCAACATATTTACAATCAACAAAGCAAAAAGTAACTTTGGTGCCAGAAGTTGTGGAGGAGATTGCAATCCCTCTCTGCTCAAGACAGATGTGTTGAAGTAGCCTTTGTGATCTCATTATCTTCGTTACGAGGAATGCACATGACATCAGCTTAACTAATAGGGCTCACTATTGACTGGCACGAGCTCAGTTTGTTAACTCAGGGAATTCATAAACATTCAATACTTGAGTTGTTTTGGAGATCTGTCAAACAATGATGGCAGTGTCGCAGACTGTGCAACTTCTACGATACATTACCATTTTAAATTTTTAAAAAAATTTCATTTCAGCACAGAACCTGAACGCTGTCCAGTACAGCTGGTAGTGTTGATTGCTGACAGTTGTTTTTAAAAGAAAGGTCAGTTCAGTTAGGCCACAAAGTGGATATTGCTGCTTCATGGAAAACTAGAGAAGTAAGTACTTCTAGTGTTTACAAAATCCTTGTGCTTAATTTCAACATTCAAAATTTGATGACGCTAGAAATGTACATGCAAAAATGTCTCTATAAACAGAAAAGGTTTATTAGTATGTATTTAAGGTTTGTTGGAGCTAATGTAAAACAGAAATGGTCTGAATTGAAATGTGTAGCATTTTTGGTCCTGCTAGATTGAGGAGCCTGATTATTGGTATTGAGACTTCATTATGTTTCTGATATGACACTGAGTAATCTTTTCTTTAAAAAATATCTACTGCTGTATTTGTCCTCTTCTTAAATCTCATTTCAGTCAGTGAGATAGCTGTTTCCTTCTGCCCTCCCTTTAACTGACACAAATTATTTGGAACATTTCAGAGAGAGCGTCATTACAAGTATGACTAATATGCTTCATACTGCATTTAAAAATTGGAAAATGGGTAACAAGAAAATTTTACAAACACAGTGAAAGCAGACATGAACATTGCAGTACCAGCCAGTCCATTGGCAATAGGAGAATATTCAGGATTTTTCTGCTTCAGTGAGGAGTTCATAGACAGACTGGTGAAATGGTACAATTTTAAAGGGGGTGCAGGAACAGAGACCTTGGGGTACACATACACAAGCCTTTGAAGGTGGCAGGACAAGTTGAGGAGGCTGTTAAAAAGGCATACAGGGTCCTTGGCTTTATAAATAGAGGCACAGAGTACAAAAGCAAGGAAGTTATGCTAAACCTTTATAAAACACTGGTTAGGCCCCAGCTGGAGTATTGTGTCCAATTCTGGGGACCACACTTTAGGGCAGATGTCAAGACCTTAGACAGGGTGCAGAAGAGATTTACTAGAATCGTACCAGGAATGAAAGACTTCAGTTACATGGAGAGACTGGAGAATCTGGGGTTGTTCTCCTTAGAGCAGAGACGGTTAAGAGGAGATTTAATAGAGATGTTAAAAATCATGAAAGGTTTTTGATGGAGTAAGTAAGGAGAAACTGTTTCCAGTGGCAGAAGTGTTAGTAACCAGAGGACACCGATTTTAAGGTAATTGACAAAAGAACTAGAGGCGACATGAGAAAAAATTTTTTTACACAGCGAGTTATGATCTAGAATGCACTGCCTGAAAGGGTCATAGAGTCATACAGCACGGATAGAGGCCCTTCGGCCCATCGTGTCCGCGCCGGCCATCAGCCCTGTCTACTCTAATCCCATATTCCAGCATTTGGTCCGTAGCCTTGTATGCTATGTGATGGAAGCAGATTCAATAGTAACTTTCAAAAGGGGATTAGAAAAATACTTGAAGGGGGAAAATTTGCAGGGCTATGGGGAAAAAGCAGGGGAGTAAACCCAATTGGATAGCTCTTTCAAAGATCCGGCATAGGCACGTTAAGCCGTAAGGCCTCCCTCTGCTGTTCCTTACCTAAGGAAGGATTTACTTGCCATCGAAGTGGTGCAACGAAGCTTTGCTGGATTAATTCCTGGGATGAGAGGGTTGTCCTATGAGGAGAGAGTGAGTAGAATGGGCCTATATTCTCTGGAGTTTAGAAGAATGAGAGTTGATCTCATTGAAACGTATAAAATTCTTAGACTTGACAGCGTAGATGCTGAAAGGCTGTTTCCCCTGGCTGGAGAGTCTAGAACTAGGGGTCGTAGTCTCAGGATAAGGGGTCGGCCATTTAGGACCGGAATGAGGAAAAATGTCTTCACTCAGAGGGTTGTGAATCTTTGAAATTCTCTACCCCAGAGTGCTGTGGATGCTCAGTCGTTGAGCGTATTCAAGATGGAGATTGATACATTTTTGGACACTATTGGGATAGGGCGGGAAAGTGGAGTTGAGGGAGGTGATCAACCTTGATCTTATTGAATGGCGGAGCAGGCTCGAGGGGCCGTATGACCTACTCCTACTCCTATTTCTTATGTTCTTACGTATCGTTCTATGATTCTGATATACTGAAGACAAAATCTAAACCGAGGTAGCTTTTGTTTTCATTTCTAGTTCCTCTTTAATCTGAGATTTGTTTCTGGTTAAAAAGGAAACATTTAAATTTGTTTTAATAGAAATAGGTGATAAGAAGAAAGACAAGAATAATGAAATAAATAAAATAGACAAGTAGTGAATCTATTCTAAGAACAGCAGATTTAACAGCTGAAAAGAATACTCTTCATTGGTGGTCTTTGCCAACTTACTTTTCTTTTCCTAATCTTTTATCTCCTTTTTCTCTTTGTGGCGAAGGAACAGGCATTTTCATTTTTTTTAAGAGGCATTTTGTGCTCCTGTGGTGCAATTGCTCACTAAAACATGTCCATTTTCTCTGAAAAGGAAGGGCTATCTTCATAGCCAGTAAGGATGAAGAACCACATCATTTTCACTATAATATATTCTGAGACATAGGAGGAGTAGACCATCCAGCTTCTTGAGCCTGTTCGCCATTCAATTAGATCATGGCTGATCTGTACCTCAACTCCATTTACCTGCCTTTATATCAATTTATATATGCAGATGACATAGAATTCCAAGTATTGCTACCATTCACTTATCAAATACTGGGTGTACATTACAATTGTCAAGCCAATGTTTTGTACAGTAAAGCTCCCTGTAACCTCCCCACCTATGAGCCGTAATCCCAACCTCAAAAAATCACTTGCTGTACCAGTTGACATTTCCATTTCCCACACCAACCATTCATATGTTTCCTGAGTGAGATTGCCAGTCAGAAGTAGCTTTGTGCTGTGGGCCAACACTCACTCGGAACCCTGCTCAGGCTGCTCAAATTCGTTCACTTATAGTCAGTATAGAAGAGACTTTCATCGGACCTTTCTGGGGTGAATTTGAATCGAGATTGCAGAGGTGAAACAACAGTTTGCCCGCTCACTGCACCCAGTGCTAATGACTTTTGATTCTGAATCTCAATTATTGGATTTAGGTAATAGCAGCTTAATTTTCAGATTTTTCACGACAGCAACAACCTACAATTATATAGCGCCTTTTAAGTTAGGAAAATGTCCCAAGGTACTTCACAGGAGCATAATCATTCATTAATTGATACCAAGCCAAAGGAGGAGATATTAGATGGGGTTATTAACAGCTTGGTCAAAGAAGTTGGTTTTAAGGAGGGACTTAAGGAGGATGGCGAAGCGGAGAGGTTTAGGAAGGGAATTCCAGAGCCTAAAGCCTCAGGTATGCCAGTGGTGGGGCGAAGGGGTTGGGGGATGCACAAGAGGCCAGAATTGGAGAAATGCAGAATTCTTGGAGGGTTGTCAGGGTGGAGGAGGTTAGAGATAGGGAAGGGTGAGGCTATGGAGGAATTTGAACAAGAGGATGAGAATTTTACATCCGAGGTGTTGATGGACCGGGAACCAGTGTAGGTCAGCGAGAACAGGGGGATGGGTGAGTGGGACTTAGTGTGGGTTAGAATATGGACAGCAGAGTTTTGGATGAGCTGCGGTCTGTGGAGGGTGGAAAATGGGAGGCCAACCACGAGAGCACTGGAATAGTTGAATCTGGAGGTAACAAAGGCATGGATGAGAGTTTCAGTAATCGATGGGCTGAGGTAGAGTTGGAGACAGGCAAGGTGGAAGGAGGCAGTCTTCGTGATGGACGGTAGATGGGTCGGAATTTCAGCTCTGTCATATAGGACGCCGATGTTGCGAACAGTCTGATTCAGCTTGAGGCAATGGCCAAGGAATAGAGTTTGTGGTGGTGGCTGAAAGCACTGACTTTGGTCTTCCCAATGTTTAATTGGAGGAAATTGTTGGGCATCCAGGACAGGATGTTGGACAAACAGGCGGTAGGATGATGAATCAGTCCTCCTCCATGTTGAGCACCGTTTGGAGGAAGCACTGAGGATAGCAAGGGCACATAATGTACTCTGGGTGGCTCACCACTACTGACCGAGCTGGCCAAGTCCTGAAGGACATGGCTGCCAAACTGGGCCTGTGGCAGGTGGTGAGCGAACCAACACGAGGGAAAAACCTACTTGACCTCGTCCTCACCAATCTACTTGTCGCAGATGCATCTGTCCATAACAGTATTGGTAAGAGTGACCACCGCACTGTCCTCGTGGAGACGACGTCCCGTCTTCGCACTGAGGACACCATCCAACGTGTTGTGTGGCACTATCACCGTGCTAAATGGGATAGATTCAGAACAGATCTAGCATCTCAAAACTGGGCATCCATGAGGCGCTGTGGGCCATCAGCAGCAGCAGAACTGTATTCCAGCACAATCTGTAACCTCATGGCCTGGCATATTCCTCACTCTACCATTACCAACAAGCCAGGGGATCAACCCTGGTTCAATGAGGAGTGTAGAAGAGCATGCCAGGAGCAGCACCAGGTGAACCAAAAAATGAGATGCCAACCTGGTGAAGCTACAACACAAGACTACATGCATGCTAAACAGCGGTAGAAACATGCTATAGACAGAGCTAAGCGATTCCAGAACCAACGGATCAGATCAAAGCTCTGCAGTCCTGCCACATCCAGTCGTGAATGGTGTAGGCGATTAAACAACTAATGGGAGGAGGAGGCTCTGTAAACATCCCCATCCTCAATGATGGCGGAGTCCAGCACGTGAGTGCAAAAGACAAGGCTGAAGCGTTTGCAACCATCTTCAGCCAGAAGTGCCGAGTGGATGATCCATCTGTCTCTCCTCGATATCCCCACCAACACAGAAGCCAGTCTTCAGCCAATTCGCTTCACTCCACATGATATCCAGAAATGGTTGAGTGCACTGGATACAGCAAAGGCTACGGGCCCCGACAACATCCCGACTGTAGTGCTGAAGACTTGTGCTCCAGAACTAGCCGTGCCTCGAGCCAAGCTGTTCCAGTACAGCTACAACACTGGCATCTACCCGACAATGTGGAAAATTGCCCGAGTATGTCCTGTCCACAAAAAGAACAAAAAATCCAATCCGGCCAATTACCGCCCCATCAGTCTACTCTCAATCATCAGCAAAGTGATGGAAGGTGTCGTCGACAGTGCTATCAAGCGGCACTTACTCACCAATAACCTGCTCACCGATGCTCAATTTGGGTTCCGCCAGGACCACTCTGCTCCAGACCTCTTCACAGCCTTGGTCCAAACATGGACAAAAGAGCAGAATTCGAGAGGTGAGGTGAGAGTGACTGCCCTTGACATTAAGGCAGCATTTGACCGAGTGTGGCACCAAATAGTCCTGTTAAAATTGAAGTCAATGGGAATCGGGGAAATCTCTCCCTTGGCTGGAGTCACACCGAGCACAAAGGAAGATGGTAGTGGTTGTTGGAGGCCAATCATCTCAGACCCAGGACATTGCTGCAGGAGTTCCTCAGGGCAGTGTCCTAGGCCCAACCATCTTCAGCTGCTTCATCATTGACCTTCCTCATAAGGTCTGCAATGGGGATGTTCGCTGATGATTGCAGAGTGTTCAGTTCCATTCACAACCCTTCAAATAATGAAGCAGTCCGTGCCCGCATGCAGCAAGACCTGGACAACATCCAGGCTTGAGCTGATAAGTGACAAGTTACATTCGGGCCAGACAAATGCCAGGCAATGACCATCTCCAACAAGAAAGAGTCTAACCACCTCCTCTTGACATTCAACAGCATTACCATTGCCGAATCCCCCACCATCAACATCCTGGGGGTCACCATTGACCAGAAACTTAACTGGACCAGGCATATAAATACTGTGGCTACAAGAGCATGTCAGAGGCTGGGTATTCTGCGGCGAGTGACTCCCCTCCTGACTCCCCAAAGCCTTTCCATCATCTACAAGGCACAAGTCAGGAGAGTGATGGAATACTCTCCACTTGCCTGGATGAGTGCAGCTCCAACAACACTCGAGAAGCTCGACACCATCCAGAACAAAGCAGCCCGCTTGATTGGCACCCGAAACATCCCCCCCCCCCCCCCGGCAAACATCCCCCCCCCCGCAAACATCCCCCCACCACCACGGCTGCAGTACGTACCATCCACAGGATGCACTGCAGCAACTCCCAAACCCGTGACCTCTACCACCTAGAAGGACAAGGGCAGCAGGCACATGGGAACAACACCACCTGCACGTTCCCCTCCAAGTCACACACCATCCCGACTTGGAAATATGTCGCCGTTCCTTCATCGTCGCTGGGTCAAAATCCTGGAACTCCCTTCCTAACAGCACTGTGGGAGAACCTTCACCACACGGACTGCAGCGGTTCAAGAAGGCGGCTCACCACCACCTTCTCAAGGGCAATTAGGGATGGGCAATAAATGCCGGCCTCGCCAGCGATGCCCACATCCCATGAATGAATTTTTTTTAAAAAGGAGGGTTGACAGAGGTGGTAAGGGAAAGCTGGATGTCGTCAGCATACATGTAGAAACTGACATCTTGGGTTAAATTTTAACCCGGAACTAGGAAGATTGTGGAGGGGGGGGGGGTGGATGGGGGAGTCCCTGACTGGAAGGACGGGTTTCCCAGACGTCCCTACAATTTTGACGTAAGGATGTCTTTTAATTTTTCTTTTGTTGTTTTCCCACCTAACAGACCAGCCAGATTGACAGGCTGGCTCTCGATCGGAAGGGAGAAGAGCCAGGAAGCGGATGCCAGTAGATAAGTCTTAGATGGGGGTGGGAGTTTGGGTCATGGGACATCGACAGTGTCATCGGGGGTCGGGTCAGGAGTCATCCGGGGGGTTCGTCATGGGTCATGGTCGGGGGTCATAGGGTCGGAGATGATTTGTGGGGGTGGGGGTCGCAGCAGATATGCTTGTTGAGACTGGGGGAAACACCCTGTTCCTCCAGGCCCACGAGCTGTGCAATAAAGGCACTTACCCGCTGAGCTGGGTCTTCTCGCCGCCTCTTGCGTGGCGTGAAGTAGAAGGGCCGGGAATCCCAGCCCCCAGGAGTTAAAAATAAAAAAGCTGTCAAAATGGAGGCCCACAACCTCCTTTTAAAAGCTTTCACTGTCGACCTGCCTCCATTAAAACCGGAAGTGGGCGGGTTGGGGTCGGGTTTTAGTTTTTTTTCAATTTTTACTTTTCCACCTGCCCCCAAGCCCCCTGTTCGTGGGGTTAAAACTTAGGCCCATGTGTTTGAATAATGCCACTGAGTGGTTTCCCTCGACAAGCATTGGCCAAAATTGAACAATGTCACTGTCGTGCTCCACTTGCCACTGTTGGAAATAAAGGAGTTGTGTAAGTGGAGGTACTTCACCACAATGTTCTGAAATTACACTTGTGTAACAGAATCATGCTGGTCGGGGTCCACACACATTTGCAATAGTATTTCTGTACGAATGATTGACTGTGACGAGTGGTTAGTTCACCTTTGGTTTCTTCCCTTTAAGTGATGTACTGTCAATACCAAATTACTCAAATGTTCACTTGATATTTCACTGACCATTTTTAGCAGAAAATCAGTTGTACATTTTAATTCTATGGTAATTGTAATTGGAGACCATTTTTGCCATGACTGTTCCCATAATGAACTTAACTGTGCGTGAACATCTATCCAATAGCGATCATAACATGATCGAGTTCAATGTAGTGTTTGAAAGGGAAAAAAGTGAGTCAGCTGCTAAGATTCTAGACTTGGGTAAGGCCGACTTCAATGGGATGAGACAGAGACAGAGACTGTCCACAGTAAACTGGGGAAATCTGTTAGTGGGTAAAATGACTGATGATCAGTGGGAAATGTTTAAAGAAACATTTAACGTGATACAGAATTGGTTTATACCCCTGAGGGGCAAGAACTCTACTTGCCAAAAAAAACAGCCATGGACAACTAAAGAGGTAAGGGACAGTATAAGACATAAGGAAAGGGCATACAAAAAGGCAAAAAATGGCACAGATCCTGGTGAATGGGAAAGATACAAAGATCAACAAAGGGTCACAAAACAGATAGTAAGAACTACAAAAAGAGAGTATGAAAAGAAACTTGCAAGGGATATCAAAACCAATACGAAGAACTTTTATAGTTATATTAGGAAAAAGAGGGTGGTCAGGAGCAGTGATGGTCCCTTTAAAAACTGAAAGTGGGGATATTGTCATTGACAATGGGGAAATGGCAGACATGTTGAATAATTACTTTGCGTCAGTATTTACAGTAGAAAAAGAGGATAGCATGCCGGAAACCCCAAGAAAACTAATATTTAATCGGGACAGGGACTCGATAAAATTAACATAAGTAAAGCAACAGTAATGAAGAAAATAATAGCACTAAAGAGTGACAAATCCCCAGGACCAGATGGTTTCCATCCCAGGGTTTTAAAGGAAGTAGGTGAGCAGATTGCAGATGCCCTAACTATAATCTTTCAAAGTTCTCTAGATTCAGGAACTGTCCCTCTAGATTGGAAAATTGCACGTCACTCCACTTTTTAAGAAAGGATAGGGTGACTGAACACCTCGAGAATTTTCAGTTAATCAGGGAGAGCCAGCATGGATTTGTGAAAGGTAGGTTGTGCCTGACAAACCTGATTGAATTTTTTGAAGAGGTGACTAAAGTAGTGGACAGGGGAATGTCAATGGATGTTATTTATATGGACTTCCAGAAGGCATTTGATAAGGTCCCACATAAGAGACTGTTAGCAAAGTTAGAAGCCCGTGGAATCGAGGGAAAAGTACAGACTTGGTTAGGAAATTGGCTGAGCGAAAGGCGACAAAGAGTAGGGATAATGGGTAGGTACTCACATTGGCAGGATGTGACTAGTGGAGTCCCGCAGGGATCTGTCTTGGGGCCTCAATCATTCACTATTAACGACTTAGATGAAGGCATAGAAAGTCTCATATCTAAGTTTGCCGATGACACAAAGATTGGTGGCATTGTAAGCAGTGTAGATGAAAACATAAAATTGCAAAGCAATATTGATAGATTAGGTGAATGGGCAAAACTGTGGCAAATGGAATTCAATGTAGACAAATGTGAGGTCATCCACTTTGGATGAAAAAAGGATAGAACAGGGTACTTTCTAAATGGTAAAAAGTTAAAAACAGTGGATGTCCAAAGGGATTTAGGGGTTCAGGTACGTAGATCATTGAAGTGTCATGAACAGGTGCAGAAAATAATCAATAAGGCTAATGGAATGCTGGCCTTTATATCTAGAGGACTGGAGTACAAGGGGGCAGAAGTTATGCTGCAGCTATACAAAACCCTGGTTGGACTGCACCTGGAATACTGTGAGCAGTTCTGGGCACCGCACCTTCGGAAGGACATATTGGCCTTGGAGGGAGTGCAGCGTAGGTTTACTTGAATGATACCCGGACTTCAAGGATTAAGTTACGAGGAGAGATTACACAAATTGGGGTTGTATTCTCTGGAGTTTCGAAGGTTAAGGGGTGATCTGATCGAAGTTTATAAGATATTAAGGGGAACGGATAGGGTGGATAGAGAGAAAATATTTCCGCTGGTTGGGGATTCTAGGAGTAGGGGGCACAGTCTAAAAATTAGAGCCAGACCTTTCAGGAGCGAGATTAGAAAACATTTCTACACACAATGGGTGGTAGAAGTTTAGAACTCTTCCTCAAAAGGCAATTGATACTAGCTCAATTGCTAAATTTAAATGTGAGATAGATAGCTTTTTGGCAACCAAAGGTATTAAGGGATATGGGCCAAAGGCAGGTATATGGAGTTAGATCACAGATCAGCCATGATCTTATCAAATGGCGGAGCAGGCACGAGGGGCTGAATGGCCTACTTATGTTCCTATGATGTCTGGTAAGAGAACAGTGTATGAAGTTTGGTTAAAATCTAAAGCATTTTTAAGTTAATTAATCAGCACGTCAGCATTTGTGGCTGCACATCCACTATGCATGACACAGGATTGTCACTATACTTACATTTGAGAGGTAGCCCCTTATGAAGTGTACCATAATTTTTCAAGTAGAACTTGCATAATTTTACATTCCAAAATCCATGTCCCTAAAAAAAAAAATGAATGGGAAGAGTATTTATTATACGTTTTGCACATTGTGTGAAAATTGTGATCGTTAAAATGGAAATATTTTAATTTCTGTTAGTTATTGAGATGACAATTATAGTGGTTTTTGAGATGAAATGGGTACAAAAGTTGTTTGAAACTGCTTTTCCAAATAAATAACTTAAGTTTCATTGTCACTGGAATATGGAGAAAAATCTCAAGTCGATATGTTGTAATGTTATAGATGTGATGTACTTTTTGTGTGATATTCTTAATGCATCACATTAACGTGACAGACTTGTAATCACTGGTATTTAGCTTAGTATTAAAAAGCTCAAAATCCTCTTTCCAGACATAATGACTGTTTAGATATTTATGTGGATTTCCTATCTTCTGCAAATTAGTAGTAGTTGTTTGTTCTGAGACTACATGTGACATCTTGGGACAGATTTTCCTCCATTAATTAAAATTATTGAATGGTATTTGTGATAAGTACCAAGCTCTTACCCCTGGGTGCTGAAGAGTAAAACTTACTCTCCGCTTTTTCCACATGAGAAATGAAAATGAGTTTGAATGAAAGTTGGATGGGTTGATTTTTAAAACTGCGGTGGGAACATAGTCGCTATATGGTATTTTGTCCAAATTACCAGGTAGGAGCTAGAACAGCCCAATTTGCAAGGTCTATTATAAATATATTTTACAGCATTTTTACATGATGAAAGTGGTCCTGGGGATGGTACTTGTGAAGATGTGGTCTCCGTGTGCCACTCTCCCCTTTCCGCCAGTATTCTAGTTCAAGGATAGGGACCTATGTTTCCCAGAGCTAAAAGGGAAGGAATCCAGTTCTATGCTTTTAGGTTTAATTGGAAACCCGATGATAGCTTTCAAGATGTGCAGAAATGTGCGTCTCAGAAGAACAGATCATTTATAGTAGAATGCCATCAATGGTGAGAATATTGTAGTATGCACCTCATCAGCAAAAAAAAACGCATTGGGGGAAGTTCTTGTATATCTTAGTGACTGTTGCTCCGTTCCCTGCTGACTGTCAGAGAACCAGAAACTTGCGCTGGAGATATAGTTAGTAGAGAAACTCCATTTGATCTGCACTGAAAACTAAGGTCTTTGTTGCAGATAGAACTAGGAATTGCAGTATTTTTCTGTTAACAAAGATGTACCGACTGGCAAGGATGCTTCACCTGGTTAATTTTGTGACTTAGTAATCATGCGTTACCATAATGCAGAAGAAAATAGAATTTTATAATTTTAATATCAAGGAATTTGAAGGTGTTCTTTAAATTGGTGAGTCTTTGTGCTGGAATTTATTTACTACTTTAACTTCTACCAGCATTTATGTCTTCCATTTCTGTTCAGTTGGACTTTATAGTCCAGAAATTGAGAGACTTTGCTTTTCGTGCAATTTCAATCGATGGAAACGTAGATTGGACAAATGGGCACATGGATCAGTTTGCCCAATTTGCGGCACTCCCAATTTCCTGGCTATTAAAATCAACAGCTGGAAAACCAGGAGTGCCACGAGTTCTCAAGCATTTTAGCGGGTGGCAGGAGCTTGCAATATCATCATCATGAGTATTGTAATACTCAAGTGGCATTCACTGAGCATTGTGGCTCTGGTTTGTGTCTGGGGTGGGAAAAACAGCCAGAATGACAGATCACACATGAATTCGAGTCGGGGGTAATATTTTGCAAGAAGAATGCTTTTATTGAAATGGTTGAATGGTCAAAATTATGTTCTTGAGGGGGGAAAAAAGAGGGTTTTATCTGAGCAGTCATGAAGTTTTTTCTGAATCAGGATGATGCTTGCACAGGCTACTATACTGAGAATCCTACTCTTTCATGTAATCATGTATTTTAAATTAAAAATGTTCACTTTTTTTGCGGCTAAGTATGGAAGTAGGAGAACTGTTCAATAGCAATGGTTCTTCTCCACCCACCCCCCCCTTCCCCGTTAATGTAACGCTGATGATTCTGGTACTTCAGTTGGTATTTTTTCTGCATTTTGAGTGTTATCACCAGTGAATCACAACCCACAGAATTATTCTACTGTTGCTTTATGTTGAAGATGAATACAGCACTGCAAAAGAAATATGAAGTTGGGCCTGAATTGTGTGGATGAGGTCAAACAGAGCTGGCATTTAAATGGTTGATATGTGGGAGGCATATTGAAATGCAGAACTATATGAGAATATGATGCAAACAATGAATGGCTGAATATGCAAGCAAGTGGTGGTATGCATGTTTCACTTCTGTAAGTTGCTGTGTGTAGAGTGTCCTCAATAGTCCAATTGATAAGAAAATCTGTGATAGTTAATATTGTGTAGGAAAGCTTTCAGCAAACAAATAGAAAGGTTGAGTAGAGTCTACTGTTTCTCTTCATTTATCATCCCCCCCCTCCCCACACCCACACACACATGCACAGTATATTTCCCTCAAGCATGTTGTCATGGAAACAGTCACATTTCAGCAGGTAATTGAACATGGATTTTTTAGAAAAATATTCCTTTAAGCTGTTTCTGTACATAGGAGTTGCATTGTGGGTGGGCTGGGAGATGTGAACACAAACACATACAGCTTAATTCAGCTCGCTGGAAAGGAAATGGTCAGCCATTGTGGTTCTCAGCAACTTCCTTGTGTCTACGACCATATAAGATTAAAAAGTTTTTTGTTGCTTGAATTTTCTCCAGAATTAAGCTGCAGGTCACATTATCAGTGACCAGAGTGAGGAGTTATATTGTACATTTTTATGTATTGCATTTCAAAGGCATGCGGTAAGAGGATTTTTTTGATTCTCTTTTATTCCCCCCCCCCCACCCCCCCAAAAAAGGTCCATAGACCTGCAAAATCTGTTTGACTGTTTTAATAGCTCACATTATGAAGTGAAACTAAATCAAAATACTCCCGAGTACTTTTTATACCCGATTTGAAACTGCACTGGAGTTAGATTCCTTGTCATTCCTAAAATTGTGTGAGCTTGCCTGCACAGGGATATGTCACCACTCCTCTCTGGTGTTCGGACCTGACTGGAATTATATTCTCACGTTTGCGATACTGAGATTGCATAAATTGGGAGAAGTTAGTAAAACTGGACTTGTTCTCATTAGGAAAAGAGGAGACTTTGCAGTAATCTAATGGAAGTTTGCAAAATTGTGAAGGGATTGATGAAATTGATCTGGGCAAATTTTCACATTGATTATTTCAAAAACTAGAAGGCATGTATCATTTAAAAATATTAGGAGTAATTTGGAAATTTATACAGAACTATTTTGAACAAAAGGTAACTGACATGTGGAATAAGATATGATTTAAGTAAATAGGTTCAAGAGACAACTGCATGTTATTTCTGGAGAGCAAAAGGATTGAGGGGCCTAGTGAAAAGACAGGGAGGTGGAACTGAAATGACCTAACTGAGTAGAAACCAGGCTCGATAAGTGGTCTCTGCTCACGTAGCTCATTTCATCCAGGGCAGCAGCTGGGGGCGCTACAGTTGTCTTTGGCGCCTGGCCTAGAGAGCGAAACCCGAGTTTCCACTCCTCATTGCTATCCAGTGATTCCTGCTGGAAAGTCCATGTGTATGGATGTTGGTTGAGACAGGATTGGGCTCAGCTGTACTGTTCTCTGTGGTGAAATAACTTGCTAACGCACTCAGTCTAAGCTCAATGTGAAGAATGGCAAGGCACAGGAGGGCAACTGCTGGCTGTATATCTCCGCATATGTCAGAATGAGCGGAGATGATTTGGGGAAAGATTGAGGTTTCAGTGGCCTTTTCTGTTTCTGTGATATAGCCAGAGTCAAACACTACAAATTCTCTGTCGTACAAGTACTCACCCTTTTCAGTATATTTGAGAGACTTCTTTGCAATGTCAGATGTCTCTGGATTAGATCTTAAGGGGGTGTGGAACTGGAACAGCCAAAGAGTGCAGTGAGCTGCAGTTAAATGAAAGAAAAATCTATAACTGTCACCTCCTTTGGTTTATGATTCACTGATAATCAGTCAGTTAGCACATGCAGAGTTTTTTTAAAAAATAAGTGAAAATATTCCATTGAAAAGATATGGATAAAACCATGATAGAGCCTTGTATAATCTTGTAATGTTTGGCTAAATCTTCTCTTAGTGTGCTGGTGATTTCCTATTTATGAATCACATTGGGCATATTGTAACACATCTGCTGTGGTTGGTCATTGTAAACAAATGTTACCAACTTGAGGGCGACTGTCTCACAAAGCAATGTGTGTTAACTTCTTTTTCTCCGTGCAACATCTCAGCTCCTACATAAACGACAGGGGTCAAGAAGAAGTGCTTAAAGGTTTTGTAAAAACATACTCACAAATGTACCTTTTTATAGGTTGCGCTTGTGCTGCACATGTGTTGTACCACAATCTGTGATTTTTCTAGCCTTCGTTTGTATTGCTGATGGATCATTACTCTTCTGAATAATGGAATCATGCTCATAAAAGCCCAGGCATTGCTGTGGTCTAAAGCAGATTGTAAACATGACTATATCTTATTATTTTAGCAACAGCTGGATACTGTTAGCATAATTTAATAGTTAAACCCTGTTCCCAGTACATGAGACATCCACATAGCAGGAATGACCATGCTACTCTTAACTATATTAGCACACGATTGGGAATGGTGCCATTATATTTATTATGGACCAGGCGCTGTAATCCTGATGTTGGCGATGGAGTGGAACTGCTATCAGTGGAATAGCTCCTTGGGTAATTCTGCTCACCATTATATACTTCAGATTGATGATCGCAATAATCGTCTACACTTGCAATGCAAGGGGCTGAAATAAAGCACACCAAAGGAGAAGATGCAGTGATCAGAGTGAGATTATGAATCTGTTTATATTTAATTGCCTCTGAGTTGATCTCTGCATTGCAACTTAGAAACAACTGCACATATGTAAAATGCTTTTTAATTTTGTGTCTGTGGTCTTCTCAGATGTCTGGGAAAAGTCTGCACAAATCACCAACGCAAAAAATGCTACGCTGACCTGTACGTGATGGTTGAAAAACGGTGGAATGTAGCAACCAGTGCTACCGACAGACATTTATATTCTTCATTATTGGGGGTGGGGGAGCAATGAAATGTTTTTCAAGGTACATCTTTGTGCCCTGAATTAACCACCAATTATCCATATGAAAAGGGTATTGGTAATAGTCTGCTCAAACTTGAATTGCAGGTTCTGCACAGAATGTGGAATGAATATACGCAGTGGATGTGGTATACATGGATTTCAGTAAGGCCTTCGATAAAGTCCCCCACAGGAGACTGGTCAAGAAGGTACGAGCCCATGGAATCCAGGGTGCCTTGGCACTTTGGATACAAAACTGGCTTAGTGGCAGAAGGCAGAGGGTGATGGTCGAAGGTTGTTTTTGTGACTGGAAGCCTGTGGCCAGTGGGGTACCACAGGGATCGGTGCTGGGTCCCTTGCTGTTTGTGGTCTACATTAATGACTTGGATATGAATGTAAAAAGTATGATCAGTAAGTTCGCTGATGATACAAAAATTGGTAGGGTGGTAAATAGCGAGGAGGATAGCCTCAGTCTGCAGGACGATATAGATGGGTTGGTCAGATGGGCGGAACAGTGGCAAATGGAATTTAACCCGGAAAAGTGCGAGGTGATGCACTTTGGAGGGACTAACAAGGCAAGGGAATACACAATGTTTGGGAGGACCCTAGGCAAGACAGAGGGTCAGAGGGATCTTGGTGTGCAAGTTCACAGATCCCTGAAGGCGGCGGAACAGGTAGATAAGGTGGTAAAGAAGGCATATGGGATACTTGCTTTTATTAGCCGAGGCATAGAATATAAGAGCAAGGAGGTTATGATGGAGCTGTATAAAACACTGGTTAGGCCACAGCTGGAGTACTGTGTGCAGTTCTGGTCGCCACACTACAGGAAGGATGTGATCGCTTTGGTGAGGGTGCAGAGGAGATTCACCAGGATGTTACCAGGGCTGGAGCGCTTCAGCTATGAAGAGAGACTGGGAAGATTGGGTTTGTTTTCCTTGGAGCAGAGGATGCTGAGGGGGGACATGATTGAGGTGTACAAAATTATGAGGGGCACAGATAGGATGGATACGAAGGAGCTTTTTCCCTTCGTTGAGGGCTCTATAACAAGGGGGCATAGATTCAAGGTAAAAGGCGGGAGGTTTAGAGGGGATTTGAGAAAGAACTTTTTCACCCAGAGGGTGGTTGGAGTCTGGAACTCACTGCCTGAAAGGGTTGTGGAGGCAGGAACCCTCACAACATTCAAGAAGCATTTGGATGAGCACTTGAAATGCCATAGCATACAAGGCTACGGACCAAATGCTGGAATATGGGATTAGAGTAGACAGGGCTTGATGGCCGGCACGGACACGATGGGCCGAAGGGCCTCTATCCGTGCTGTATAACTCTGACTCTATGAAAGGATGCATCACTGTTGCCTGATGGCTTAGTGAGTAAGTACATCATTTAGTATGGTACTGAACCCTGAGGATCAGGTCCTTAGATTGTCCCTAATCCATACTGAATTAGTTGATCTCAGGGCAATGGTGGGGCAGTACAATTCATCAGTAATCCCAGGCTAGGATTGGGTTTTGCAACACCAGGTATTAGTCCAACAATTTTATTTGAAAATCACAACTTGTGATTTTCAAATAAAATTGTTGGACTATAACCTGGTGTTGTAAGATTCTTTACATTTGTCAACCCCAGTCCATCACCGGCATCTCCACATCAGGATTGGGTTTGGCTGTGATGCACTTCATGGTGAAATAGTCTCCCAGCACTCACTCCCTAGGCTCTCATGCAACAAATAACTACTTGGGCAAGGTATGAGTATTGCTGATACCAGTATTCCAGTTTAGTTAATGCCTTTTAGGAGAAAATATAAAAAAATACGCTTAAACGGATCATAATTTTATTAATTTAAAGTGATTTTAAAAAACAGAGAACTGGTTCTAAATTTTAAAGAATATTGCTTTTTGTATTTGAAAGTGTTTAATTTTTTGGGGGAGGGAAACAATAAGTATTTATTTTTGTATGTGTGCCTTGTGCAACAGGTGTGAAACTGTTTCTTTTGAGAGATGATGTGGAGATGCCGGTGATGGACTGGGGTTGACAATTGTAAACAATTTTACAACACCAAGTTATAGTCTAACAAACTTATTTTAAATTCCACAAGCTTTCGGAGGCTTCCTCCTTCCTCAGGTGAATAGTGTGAGAGAGATACTAAAAGCACAGTGAGCCAAGAAGTGGTGGAAACAAGATCCATTTGTGTTTTGAGCTAAGGCTTGCTGTATTTTAATTTACCCAGCCAATAGTCTGGCTAAAGGTTTTGCATTTCTTGAATTATATTATTGCACTGTTGTGATCTCAGATGAAATGCAGTATGTCTACAGTAACATACCATGCCTGTACCAGTTGGTTCAACCAATTTAGTTGCTTTAATTTTTTGTTGATTTTATTATATCGCATGAAAGTGGTTCCATATTTGACCTGGGGCCAAATTCTACTTTATTTGCAGCTGTTTAAAACCACCAGCATCATTCATTCTTTTTCTTTCGGCATCACATGGAGCTCTGCCATGTTTACTCTGCTAAGATCACCTTAGTGACGATGAAGGCATGGATCACACTTTCTGAAATGTGTAATAGTAATGGTGTATTGTATTGCTATAATGCTGCTTTCTATATTACAAGACAAACTGTTCCTGTTTCATGCTAACAAGGAGACTCCCAGGCTAACAACTCCCCACTGAGTTCCTCTTCTCTGCAACTCCATCCATTGCCATCCTTTCCCCTCACCGCCCCCCCCCCACCCCAAGTCTTCTCACCCCGATTGCTTACAACACCCTACCCCTAATAACTGATATATTTTAGCTCAATCTACAAGTTCAGGTGGCCTGTATAGAGTACATTGCCTACCCACCCAACTTTTTTATTTTGTGCTTTTTTTTTTGATGGCTGGAACCCTGCTCACATTTGATTTCCAAGATTCCTCTTCCATCAGGATTGCGTTCGGGTTAGGGTTGAACTACACTGTAAGCCTGGCTGATGTGCCACCACTCTTAAATAAGCTTAAATTTGCAGTCCACAATGCCCAGATCCCACTGCAGCTTTTACCCACTAGGCTTCTGGACTACATCCAGTGTGCTGATGGCTTCCCAGCTTTGCTCTGCTGCAACATGGGATCCTGAGCAGAAGTACACTGCCCATTGGCCAAAGACCAAATCCCATTTCCCGTTTCTAGGCTTTACTGTGACCTCCACTTCGCTGCTGCATTCAACAGGACAATTCTCTGCTGGACTACCTCTATTTCATTATCTGGTCTACTTCTACTAACTTCTGGTATGTCCCCTTAAGTCTAAAGGACGGAGACTTGAACAACTGGTTTAGCCATTCATCACCAGATCTGAGTGGACCACATAAAGTGCTATGTGTCCTGCTCCCCTCTACCAAAACTGCTCCTGGAATGCAAAGATAACCCCCGGCTTCTCTTCTCCACGACAACTTAAACCCCTCTCCCCTGCCCCCTCCACCCTTATCTTCAACAAATGCGAGGAGTTCATAGACTTCTTTGTCACTAATTATGAGGCCATCCATCAGCTGCCTCTGCAGCTACCCTCCCTCTAGCCCATCAAGCCAAACTTCCACTAAAGTCCTTGAACGTGTTGTCGCCTCCCAAATCCGTGTCCATCTTTCCCGCAACTCCATGTTTGAACCCCCTCCAATCAGGTTTCCGCCCCTGCCGCAGCAGTGAAGTGGCCCTTTATCAAAGTCACAAATGACATCTTATGTGACTGTGACCGTGGTAAGCTATCCCTCCTCATCCTTCTTGACCTGGCTGCAGTCTTTGACCACACCATTACTACCTATCCAATCAGAGTCACAGAATTGCTTGCAATGGCTTCTCTTCCCACTCCCCCACCATTACCTCTGGAGGCCCCCTCCTATTTCTCATCTGCATGCTGCTCCTCGGTGAGAATTTTCCGAAAACCTAGATTCCACATGTATGCTGACGACAGCCACTCTACCTCACCACCACCTCTCTCGACTGCCTCTGATTTGTCACACTGCTTGTCCGACATCTGGTACTGGATGAGCAGAAATTTCCTCCAATTAAAAATTGGGACGACTGAAGCCAATGTCTTTGGTCCCCATCACAATCTCCGTTCCTTAGCCATCGACTCCATTGCCCTCCCTGGCCACTGTCTGACGCTGAACCAGACCGTTCGCAACCTTGGTGTCCTATTTGACCCGAAGCTGAGCTTCCGACCTCATATCTTCTCCATCACCAAGACCACCGATTTCCTTCTCCGTAACATCACCTGTCTCCGCTCCTGCCTCATCTGCTGAAAACCTCATCCATGCCTTTGTTACCTCTAGACTTGACTGTTCCAATGCTCTCTTGGCCAGCATCCCACCCATACGCTCTGTAAACGAGAGCTTATCCAAAAGCACGTTCCGTTCATCTATCACCCCTCTGCTCGCTGACCTACATTGGTTCCTGGTCCGGAAAAGCCTCTTTTTAAAAAATTCACATCCTTGCTTTCAAATTCCTCTATGGCCAATCTCTGTAACCCTCAGATCTCTGCGCTGTTCCAATCCTGACCTCTTCCATATTCCCAATTTGAGTCGTTCCATCATTGGCGGCCGTGCCTTTAGCTGCTTAGGCCCTAAGCTCTGGAATTCCCTCCCTTAAACCCCTCTGCCTCTCTACCCCTCTCTCCCCCTTTAAGACTCTCCTTAAAACCTATCTCTTTGACCAAGCTTTTGGTTACCTATTTACTTATGTGGCTTGGTGTCAAATTTTGTTTGATAACGTTTCTGTGCAGTGCCTTGGGGCGTTAAAGGCGCTATATAAATGCAAATTGTTATTCTGTTAACTCAATTTCCATTCTTCCACTGGGCCTTTTCACTCTATGCTGGGCAAGCTTTGATCTGCGTTTGCAGGTTTCCATCCTGCTCTTGATGCAGCTCGTTGAATCATCCTGGGACTCTTTTGTGTGAGTTTTATTTTGGCATTTATAGATTGCACTGGGTTGTTGTGAAAATAAAATCCATGCAAAGGCTGTATCAGTAATATACCTCATTAGCAGGCACATTACAGGTGCAAATATTAATACCTGTAAAACAGCTCCTTGGCTCCCTCCAGCAAAAAAATTATTCATGCAAGTTTACAGCCTTTTTGCTTGCTTTGCTCTTTTTACAGCTTCCAGTTTAAGCCTACTAGCTGCTATGCACGATCCTTATCGTTGTATTTCACAATCAGACAAGCCAATTAATTCTAACTCTTGGTCCCCATGATTCTGAGATCCAGTACTCATTTTTACTGCTGTTTGCTTCTGGTAATTTGTGATAAATTTAGACTTAGAACAGAATGTTTTTGGTTTGTAGGTGATAGTTATCCCACTTTAACTGCCAACTATTGTTATAGTTTGGGCTTTCTCCCAAAACTCTTTGTTCATGCTTACAGCAACATGGCAGCAGGCCCACGCCTCCTGTGAATTGAAACTTATATGCCTCATGTGGAGTGAATGGGTTAGCGTGCAACAGGATTAACAATGCCAATAGGTGGAATAGCAGCATCCTGACAAGTCATGTGTTTGAAGCTGAACTACAAATATTGTTTATTGTAAGGAATAAATTTAAACAGAATCAACGTAGATGAGCTGCTAAAGAGTAATACAGGACTTAAGTTTCTTAAAGACTAGTTGCCAGTTTGTCCGGTGAACACTGATTCGCTGTATACCTTCAAGAGAAAGCTGGACCAGTTTCTGGCTAGGGAGGCGATCACTTCGTACAAGAGGTAGGTACCCTGTATTATAAGTCAGGGTCAATGTGGCGTAAAGGGGTTGGAGAGGAAGTTTCTAGATTTTGTTCCTAATTTGCCTGGGTTTTTATCTGATTTTTCGCCTCTCCCAGGAAATTACATGGCTCCGGGTGGATAGGGAGTGTCGACATGAAGATGCAAACGGCATCGCGACTGTATGGGCAGGCTGGCTGGACCAATTGGTAGTTTCCTGTCCGACACTTTTGTATGTTGTATGATCTTAAATAGAACTGATATGGGCGTTTCAGCTCCACTTTGCTGCTATGATTATAGAATTGCAGTTTGGCTAATTGAATTAAAAGGAATAATAAAAGGCAGTAGTAAATATACCTGGTCCAGATGGTCTCTGATGTTTCAAGATCAAAAGTAGGCTCATCACAATAGGCAAATATCTTTAAAGAAAATTGATGTTTATTCTCAACAGCCCGATGATAAATATTAATTATATTTACCATTCTGAGTGGAGGGAGAGCAGAGATCTGTCCCAGCTGATCACTAAGTTTGTGATAATAGCCTGTGGGAATTTTATGTTCTAGTGAGCAACTCCCACCCCCACCTCAACCTTCGTGAAATGTTATTGATGACCAAGCCATTGCATGCCATCAGATATCACCAGAAAGAATTTCTGGAGACAGTACACCTTAATGGCACAGACAGAATACATATTTGCTAATTCCGCAGCAACAGATTGTAGAGGTTAGAGGGAGAGTTAAAGTGCTGAGCCTGAGTCAGGGCCATACTTACAGATGGAATCAAGGTGTTTGGATAAGGGATAGCAGGTGGAAAAAAGCACAATGTGGGTAGGTGTGGGAGTCAGTTGGCTTTTAATAGAAAGCCCATTGCCAATGATGCAGAGAGAAGTCCAGGAAAAGAAGGGATGAATCAGTGATAGATTACAGAAAAGTGATGGATGGATGGGTGGGAACTGGAAGCATAGTTAAACTTTCAAGATCAGTGCAAGAGCGGGAAGTGATACCGACATAGTCATCGATGTAATGGAGAAAGAAGTCAGGGAGAGAGGCTGAATAGGTTTGGAACAAAAAGTGTTCACCATACAAAAGGACAGGCATAGCTAGGACTCGTCGTGGGGTGGGGGCTGGAGGGGAGGCGGTGGGTCCAGTCCCTTAACAACACCTTTTATCTGGAGGAGGTGAGAAGTTAATAAGAGAAGTTGTTCATGGTGAGAATAAATTTAGCCAGATGAAGGATAGAAACTGTTGGGGGCTGCTGTTGAAGAAAGAAATGAAGAGTCCAGAGGTGAAAATGCTTTGAGTTGATGGATAAAGATTGAATGTAGATGGATAAAGAATGGACAAGGGAGTAAGGATAGAGTAAAGGTAGCAGGAAAATAGTTTGTTTCTGGCTGCTCTTGTCCCATCAGTCAGCTTACCAGGACAGAATTCTGTATTTCCAGCATTTTGTTTTTATTTCCGATTTCCAGCTTTTGCAGTTTTTTTTCTTGTACTAAATAATATTCCATTCCTTTCACAAGAAAATTATTCATATTTGATAAGGGGTGTGTTTGTAGCAAATGTTCAGGAGACCAGTGGCATGATTTTAAATGGGGAAAAACAGGTGGATTGGAGGCAGGGGGTAGTAAAAAATTTTAAAAATCTAAAACTCTTCTCCAACCCACCTGCTTCTGGTTTTCACTGAGGTGGTATGAGGGGTGGGAGACCAACCCCGCCCTTAGGAGGCCGGTCAGTGAGTAAAAGCTTTCAAGGAGGCTGTGAGCCTCCATGTTGACGTTTTTTGTTTTTAACCCCTGGGGGCCAGGATTCCCGGGGCTTCTACATTGTGCCACGTGAGAGGAGGTGAGACAGCCCAAAACTGCAGGTAAGTGCCTTTATAGCATCCCCCACCCGTATTATCTCCGACCCCCGCCCCCCACCAAATATTGCATTTCACCATTCATATCCGTGTAACAAGATTTCATCTGTCACTTAGTCAAGTTTTTTAAGTTACGCAGGCTTGTTGTCTGTTCATCTCCTTACAACACATCCAGCTCTGATTATTTTTATTTTTTAATGTTATCTGTTTCTAACATCAATCATTTTGTTTTGAGAAAACAATTTTAATCTCAATGCTGTAGCCTGCTTAAAGCTCCGACATCCAGTAAGTAATCAGAATTTCCAAACAATGGCTATTTGAAAGTATTTGACCTATTTTGGCAATCCCTGTCCCTCTTAAAATTAAAAATATTCTCTCCAGAGTACATATTTTAATAAGCCTTTTAAAGTCCTCCCACATATTAGATATTTTGTTTTCTTTTCTGGGCTACCGCATTATTCAGAAATACTGCAGTTCTAGTGACACTATGGCTAATAGAGTCATAGAGTTATACAGCACGGATAGAGGCCCTTCGGCCCATCGTGTCCGCGCCGGCCATCAGCCTCTTATTAGTTCCCCCACTCTGGGCAGGAGGGGGTCGGGGGGTGTTAAAACCCACATAACCTGACCCCAACACGTCATGCACTTGCCCGTTGCCATTTTTCGGCAGCGGATATCTGGGCATCTGAGCAGGAGTGCTCCTCACCGAGGTTCCTCAAGGAAGCCTTCGGTTTCACCCAGCCCCAATCTCCAGCCTTTCCCCCAGCCCTCCTGATCGTGGGCCTCCATCTCCCCAACCTTCCTGCCCGCTGGCCAGTCTGCCCATTCAGCTGGCTGCCTGGTGGGAGGCGGACCTACAAGAGGCAAGTGAGGCCCTGGTTTTGAGATCGGGAGCACCTCCATGTCCCCAGCCTTGCCGGGTGCTTTGGCTGATTTCTGCCTCACTCACCCCCTCCCCGCCTCCCCGTAAATATTGGGACCCGTGTAATTATACACCAATATTGTACGGCTCTTTGTTTCCATTTTTTGCGCAACAAGGTAAGAGATGTTAGTGTTGAAAGTGAAACACTTCCCATTTCAGCCACCCAATGACTGCATCAAACGCTCCCAAGTCAGGTATAATACAGCCAGATGCAGGGTAAAGCTCCCTCTTCTCTGCCTCAACGATTCTCTGCCCCAGAGGTCCCAACCTCTGTAAATCACCCCATACTGCACCAGGGTGACATTTTTCCCATATCCCACACCAGCCACTTAAGGCCTGAATGAGATTGCCATTTATTGAATTAGAAACAGTTTTGTTCTGTAGGCACTAGATTAAAAATGTTAATCTCATTTCACATAGCAACAACCTGCATTTATAGAACACTTGTAGCATTGAGAAATGTCTGCAGCTACTTCAGAGGCGTAAGGAAAAATAGACGGCAACTTATATTGGGGGTAATCAAATGCTTGGTCAAAGAGGTGCACAACGGACTGAAGGCGTAGGAACAAAGTTCAGGTGGGGCTTGCAGGGTTTGGGAAGGTTAGAGATGGAGGGATTTAAAGCCAAGGACAAGAATTTTAAATTTGAGTGATTGGCGTATTGGGAGTCAATGTAGATCAGCGAGGTCAGGAGTGATGGATGAGGGGAGAGGTATAGAAGTATCAGAGTTTTGGACAAGCTGCAGTATATGCATAGAATCATAGAAGTTTACAACATGGAAACAGGCCCTTCGGCCCAACATGTCCATGTCGCCCAGTTTATAAAACTAAGCTAGTCCCAATTGCCTGCACTTGGCCCATATCCCTCTTTACCCATCTTATCCATGTAATTGTCCAAATGCTTTTTAAAAGACAAAATTGTACCCGCCTCTACTACTGCCTCTGGCAGCTCGTTCCAGACACTCACCACCCTTTGAGTGAAAAAATTGCCCCTCTGGACCCTTTTGTATCTCTCCCCTCTCACCTTAAATCTATGCCCCCTCGTTATAGACTCCCCTACCTTTGGGAAAAGATTTTGACTATCTACCTTATCGATGCCCCTCATTATTTTATAGACTTCTATAAGATCACCCCTAAACCTCCTACTCTCCAGGGAAAAAAGTCTCAGTCTATCCAACCTCTCCCTATAAGTCAGACCATCAAGTCCCGGTAGCATCCTAGTAAATCTTTTCTGCACTCTTTCTAGTTTAATAATATCCTTTCTATAATAGGGTGACCAGAACTGTACACAGTATTCCAAGTGTGGCCTTACTAATGTCTTGTACAACTTCAACAAGACATCCCAACTCCTGTATTCAATGTTCTGACCAATGTAACCAAGCATGCTGAATGCCTTCTTCACCACCCTATCCACCTGTGACTCCACTTTCAAGGAGCTATGAACCTGTACTCCTAGATCTTTGTTCTATAATTCTCCCCAACGCCCTACCATGAACGGAGTAGGTCCTGGCCCGATTCGATCTCCAAAATGCATCACCTCACATTTATCTAAATTAAACTCCATCTGCCATTCATCGGCCCACTGGCCCAATTATCAAGATCCCGTTGCAATCCTAGATAACCTTCTTCACTGTCCACAATGCCACCAATCTTGGTGTCATCTGCAAACTTACTAACCATGCCTCCTAAATTCTCATCCAAATCATTAATATAAACAACAAATAACAGCGGACCCAGCACCGATCCCTGAGGCACACCGCTGGTCACAGGCCTCCAGTTTGAAAAACAACCCTCCACAACCAACCTCTGTCTTCTGTCATCAATCCAATTTTGTATCCAATTGGCTACCTCACCTTGGATCCCGTGAGATTTAACCTTATGTAACAACCTACCATGCGGTACCTTGTCAAAGGCTTTGCTAAAGTCCATGTAGACCACGTCTACTGCACAGCCCTTATCTATCTTCTTGGTTACCCCTTCAAAAAACTCAATCAAATTTGTGAGATGATTTTCCACTCACAAAACCATGCTGACTGTTCCTAATCAGTCCCTGCCTCTCCAAATGCCTGTAGATCCTGTCTCTCAGAATACCCTCTAACAACTTACCCACTACAGATGTCAGGCTCACCGGTCTGTAGTTCCCAGGCTTTTCCCTGCCGCCCTTCTTAAACAAAGGCACAACATTTGCTACCCTCCAATCTTCAGGCACCTCACCTGTAGCGGTGGATGATTCAAATATCTCTGCTAGGGGACCCGCAATTTCCTCCCTAACCTCCCATAACGTCCTGGGATACATTTCATCAGGTCCCGGAGATTTATCTACCTTGATGCGCGTTAAGACTTCCAGCACCTCCCTCTCTGTAATATGTACACTCCTCAAGACATCACTATTTATTTCCCCAAGTTCCCTAACATCCATGCCTTTCTCAACCGTAAATACCGATGCGAAATATTCATTTAGGATCTCACCCATCTCTTGTGGTTCCGCACATAGATGACCTTGTTGATCCTTAAGTGGCCCTACTCTCTCCCTAGTTACTCTTTTGCCCTTTATGTATTTGTAGAAGCTCTTTGGATTCTCCTTTGCCTTATCTGCCAAAGCAATCTCATGTCCCCTTTTTGCCCTCCTGATTTCTCTCTTAACTCTACTCCGGCAATCTCTATATTCTTCAAAGGATCCACTTGATCCCAGCTGCCTATGGATGTCATATGCCTCCTTTTTGACTAGAGCCTCAATCTCCCGAGTCATCCAAGGTTCCCTACTTCTACCAGCCTTGCCCTTCACTTTATAAGGAATGTGCTTACCCTGAACCCTGGTTAACACACTTTTGAAAGCCTCCCACTTACCAGACGTCCCTTTGCCTGCCAACAGACTCTCCCAATCAACTTCTGAAAGTTCCTGTCTAATACCATCAAAATTCCCCAATTTAGAATTTTAACTTTTGGGCCAGACCTATCATTCTCCATAGCTATCTTAAAACTAATGGAATTATGATCACTGGTCCCAAAGTGATCCCTCACTAACACTCTGTCACCTGCCCTTCCTTATTTCCCAAGAGGAGGTCAAGTTTTGCCCCCTCTCTAGTCGGGCCATCCACATACTGAATGAGAAATTCCTCCTGAATACACTCAACAAATTTCTCTCCATCCAAGCCCCTAATGCTATGGCTGTCCCAGTCAATGTTGGGAAAGTTAAAGTCCCCTACTATTACCACCCTATTTTTCTTGCAGCTGTCTGTAATCTCCTTACATATTTGCTCCTCAATTTCCCGTTGACTATTTGGGGGTCTGTAGTACAATCCTATCAAAGTGATCTCTCCCTTCTTATTTTTCAGTTCTACCCATATGGACTCAGTGGGCGAACCCTCGGATATATCCCCTCTCACTCCTGCCGTGATGTTCTCCCTAATCAAGAACGCAACTCCCCCTCCTCTCTTACCTCCTGCTCTATCTTTCCTATAGCATCTGTACCCTGGAACATTGAGCTGCCAGTCCTGCCCCTCCCTTAGCCATGTTTCAGTAATAGCTATAACATCCAGTCCCATGTACCCATCCATGCCCTGAGTTCATCTGCCTTGCCCATCAGACTTCTTACATTGAAATAAATGCAGTTTAATCTCGACTTCCCTTGGTCTTTGCCCTGCTTTCTCAGACCATCTGTCCGGTCATGTTCTGTACACTCTCCCTTACTGCCTTTTGTTTCTGTCATCACTTTACTTCCCACTGACTTCCTGCATCGGTTCCCATCCCCCTGCCACTTTAGTTTAAACCCTCCCCAACAGCACTGGCAAACACTCCCCCTAGGACATTGGTTCCAGTCCTGCCCAGATACAGACCGTCCAATTTGTACTGGTCCCACCTCCCCCAGAACCGGTTCCAATGGCCCAGGAATTTGAATCCCTCCCTCTTGCACCATCTCTCAAGCCACGTATTCATCCTAGCTATCCTGTCATTCCTACTCTGACTAGCCTGTGGCACTGGTAGCAATCCTGAGATTACTACCTTTGAGGTCCTACTTTTTAGTTTAACTCCGAACTCCCTAAATTCAGCTTGTAGGACCTCATCCTGATTTTTACCTATATCGTTGGTACCTATATGCACCACGGCAACTGGCTGTTCACCCTCCCCCTCCAGAATGTCCTGCAGCCGCTCCGAGACATCCCTGACCCTTGCACCAGGGAGGCAACATACCATCCTGGAGTCTCGGTTGCATCCGCAGAAACGCCTGTCTATTCCCCTTACAATCGAGTCCCCTATCACTATAGCTCTGCCACTCTTTTTCCTGCCCTCTTGTGCAGCAGAGCCAGCCACGGTGCAATGAACCTGGCCGCTGTCACCTTCCCCTGGTGAGCCATCTCCCCCAACAGTATCCAAAACGGTATACCTGTTTTGGAGGGAGATGACCGCAGGGGAGCCCTGCACTGCCTTCCTACTCTTCCTCTGTCTGTTGGTCCCTCAGTAATTTTTATCTGCGGTGTGACCAACTCACTGAACGTGCTATCCACGACTTCCTCAGCATCGCAGATGCTCCAAAGTGAGTCCATCCGCAGCTCCAGAGCCGTCAAGCGGTCAAACAGTAGCTGCAGCTGGACACACTTCCCGCAGGTGAAGGAACCAGGGACACAGGAAGGATCCCTGAATTCCCACATCCCACAAGAGGAACATGACACGGGTCTGGGATCTCCTGCCATGACTTAACCCTTAAGTTAGCTTAACAACAACTACAATGTCAAGAAAAAAAAAGGAAAGAAAAACTACTTACCAGTCACCAGCCAATCACTTACCTGTTGGCTGTGACTTCGTGCCTCCAGCAGCTGCAGCTGAAATAAACTAAAGACTTAAAAAAAAAAAAGACGGTAAAAGAAACCCTCACTGGCAGCCAGTCAGCTCCTCCCCTTGTGCTGACGTCACTTTTGATTGTCTTACCTCGCTCCTTGAAGCCCTGAACTCTTTATCGCTGATCCGGCGCTCCGACACACCGCCCCCGACTCCGGCGCACCGCCCCCGACCTCGGGCGCACCGCCCCCGACCTCGGGCGCACCGCCCCCGACCTCGGGCGCACCGCCCCCGACCTCGGGCGCTCCGATTGAGGCCTACTCCCCGGGCCTCGCTCTTTATCGCTGATCCGACGCTCCGACGCAACTCCCCCGACTCCGAACAAGTCCGCTCCTTAACTCAGGCGCTCCGGATGATGGGAAGATGGCAAGGAAAGTATTGGAGTAATGGACTTTGGAGGTAGCAAAGGCATGCTTGAGGTTTTCAGTGCTGTATGAGCTGAGGGTCGGGGTGGAGATGTTGTAGAAGTAGGTAGTCTTTGTGATGGAGAGGATATAGGGTCAGAAACTGGGCTAAGCCAAACAAGATGCTGAGGTTGCAAGCAATATGGTTCACCTGTAGCTGGGGAGCCATTGGCGAGGGAACAGAAATTGTGGCGGGAACTGAGGACGATGGCTTCTGTCTTCCCGGTGTTTAGCGTGAGGAACATTCGCCCAATCCAACACAAGATGCCTGACGAGCAGCCTTGACTGCGCAGAGGCAGAAAAGGAGTTGAGAGAGGTGGTAGAGCTGAGTGTTATCGGGGTAAATGCGAATGGTGTCTCCAAGGGACAGCATGTAGATAAGGGAGAGGAGGTGACTAACAGTGGATCCTTTGAGGACCCCAGAAGTGACATTGCAGAAGTAGGAAAGGAAGCTTTTGCTAACCAAATTGTGAGGGATGTTGGTGCTGGGAAATTATAGTCCACATCAAACTTTCCTCGTTCATCTATAGCACAGGGCAGATGCAGAGTAAAGCGCACTCTGCTCTGCCCCAACAAGATATTTGACCCCGACTTCAGGGCAATACGCTTTAGTGTACCAGCTATCCTTGTGGTTTCTCAGTGAGATTACCAGTTATTACCAATTTAGAGGCAGTTTTGTATTTTGAGTCCTGTACCCATGAGGCTGGCCAAACTCTTTTGACATTGGAATTTTATGGCCAGGAGAGAAAGACTTGAGAGTGAGATTTCATCTCATTAATCTGGGTGAAATCAAATGCAGATCCTAGAGGTAAAAAGTCAGTGTGTTAATCCCCTATGGCATCCAATCCCTCACTTCAGATACTTGTTTTCTAGCGATGTGAAACTTCAACTAAAAACTATCCCACCAGACCTAAAAATCAGTGAATTAAACATTTCTCCAGGGTTTAAATAGTTCTGGCCTATATGTCATCCATTGGTGTAATGAGGAAGAATTGACTTGCTGTAAAAGAAAAGATATTCTCAACCTTTCTAGTAATGTTTTTGTTAATTCACCCAGTTTTGAAGAATATTAAAATTGAACATTTTGAATAGCAAATAATTTTTCATGCAAAAATAATGAGTATTAAAGCTTTAAATAAAACTGTAGGTGGCATATTAACTATGATGAAAGATGTTTCTTCATGCACACCATAATAAAATGACATCTTGGAGTTATGCTTTAATATCTATGGCAGTAAATGCTATTATATTGGAAAGGATGATTATTGCTGAAGACTACATCTTGCAGCTGCTAACTCATGAAATTCAAATTAACCTCAATGTAAACCAGCTTCAGGGGTTTCTTCATGGATCACTTTTAGCTGTGAGCCATTGTGGGTGGATTAGAGTGGATTAATTACAGTAAAATATACAAGAAGTGGTGAGTGCAACTGCATCATACATGATTTGGTTAAAATGTTTAAATGGCTCCTGATCCACAATTCCTTTCCCCAATACACAGTGTTGTCACCTTAGATGTGATACATAGGGAAGGCCCAGTGGAGGTGAGTAACTGTCCCAGAAAAGAAAAATTCTTAAGTAAAGTTCAAACTCATTCTCGCATACCTTCACATTGTTGGTTCAAAAACATTGGAGCCCCAGAATCCGTTTGTTTTCCTCGCCTCTAATGGGTCAGAGAACAGTGGGATTGAATGTAGTGAGACGAAAAGTAGTATCATAAAATCATACAGCACAGAAAGAGGCCATTTGGCCCATCATGCCTGTGCCGGTTCTTTGAAAGAGCTATCCAATTATTCCCACTCTCCTGCTCTTTCCCCATAGGCCTACAATTTTTTCTCTTTCAAGAATATATCCAATTTCCTTTTTTAGTTACTATTGAATCTGCTTCCACCACCCTTTCAGGCAGTGCATTCCAGATCATAACAACTCACTGTGTAAAAAAATTTCTCCTCATCTCCCCTCTAGTTCTTTTGCCAATTACTTTAAATCTATGTACTCTGGTTACTAACCCTCCTGCCAATGGAAATAGTTTCTCCTTATTTACTCTATCAAAACCCCTCATAATTTTGAACACCTTTATTAAATCTCTGTCTTCTCCGCTCTAAGGAGAACAGTCCCAGTTTCTCTAGTTTCTCCACGTAACTGAAGTCCCTCATCACTGGTATCATCCTGGTAAATTTCCTCTGCACCCTCTCCAAGGCTTTGACATCCTTCCTAAAGTGTGGTGCCCAGAATCGAACACAATACTCCAGCTGAGGGCTAATCCCAGTGATTTATGAAGGTTTATCATAACTTCCTTGGGGAAGTAGGGAATAGAAAACCTATGAAAACAGCATACGTTTTTCAGGGGACTGTTTGCTGTGCTTTCATCTCTAGGAGCTGGGTTAAATCCAGCCCAAACCAATGGGATAAAATATTCCTCTGCAGCAGCTATAAGGGCCCTATGTGAATTGAGGTTGGACAGTTGCTGGTGGAGATGGAACCAGAGCACAAAACTGACCAAATTTCAACTTTAATTGGCAATCTCACTCAGGACAGAGAAGTTTTTTGGAGAAGAAGAAACACTGCACTAGTATGATAGGGATGTTCTTTTGAGGTTGCTGAACAGAGCAAATTGGCTTTACACTGCAGCTAACTGAACTACTTAAGCTGAGAGTGCTTGATGCTGACACTGGGTGAGAAAATGGGAAAGTGTTCTATTCCTCAACATTAACATCCCTCACCTCGAATATGACAATTTGCCAAAAAAGATAGTGGGGGTTAAATTCGATAATCCCCGAATCCGGTTGCATTGTGCGATTAACTCGCACCTGATTGTTGAGATGCAGGCAGCACATGAGATTCGTGCTGCCTGGTCATTTACCTGATATCTGCAAGCAGCCAGGCCTAGCTGTGCTGTTGAGTGGCTGCTCACCGGTGGGGGTGGTGATATCGCGCGAGTGGCTAGCACCTCCTTAAAGGCAGCCTGCACCTCCTTAAAGGCAGCCTGCACCTCCTTAAAGGCAGCCTGCACCTCCTTAAAGGCAGCCTGCACCTCCTTAAAGGCAGCCTGCACCTCCTTAAAGGCAGCCTGCACCTCCTTAAAGGCAGCCTGCACCTCCTTAAAGGCAGCCTGCACCTCCTTAAAGGCAGCCTGCACCTCCTTAAAGGCAGCCTGCACCTCCTTAAAGGCAGCCTGCACCTCCTTAAAGGCAGCCTGCACCTCCTTAAAGGCAGCCTGCACCTCCTTAAAGGCAGCCTGCACCTCCTTAAAGGCAGCCTGCACCTCCTTAAAGGCAGCCTGCACCTCCTTAAAGGCAGCCTGCACCTCCTTAAAGGCAGCCTGCACCTCCTTAAAGGCAGCCTGCACCTCCTTAAAGGCAGCCTGCACCTCCTATTTGCAAAATATAAGATATGGGTCCGCATGGCGTCTGAACAGAGATCAGACATCGCACATGAAAACACGGTTGCTGGCCCCGTCCCTATGTTTACAAACTCTTGTGATGTTAAAACATTGAATAAAGGTTGCGTACTACTAAATCCCACATCCTCCAATCTGCATGCCAGACCTCACCAATTTGCCGATCTGAGCTTGTGCTAGGCCTATGAGAGAGCGTGCACCAAGGTTCTCTGATGATGCACTGGAGGCCTTGGTGCAAGAGGTGGACAGGAGGAGGAGCATCCTATATCTGCATGGGAGCAAGAGGCCCTCCAGATATGCTCATGAAGCAGTGGGAGGCAGTAGGGGACGAAGTCAGTGCCAGACGTATAGCATCACACACGATGCAGTGCAGGAAGAAGTTCAAAGCTTTGACAGAGTGGTCAAGGTGAATGAGGTATCCATCAAGTGGCATCGCCTACCAAATGCACCACTAGCCACATCCACTGCTCCACACACTACACCCCCATCACCCACATTACAACAAACTCTTTCCATCAGTACTCAACTTTTCCAATCAGATGCTTCCTCTCTCCCTTAGGCATTACCACTGTTGCAAGCCGCACACCCACAACTCACAGGACGCGCACACACTGGCAGCTATTCAACCATGACAGGCATATCACCCAAACATCTTGCAGGACACTTACTGACACACGTCCCACTTTCGTGCAGGAGAAGGTAGTGCATAACAGGAGGCAGCAAGTGGCAGTGGCTCCATGGAACATGAACCTGCTGTCCTCTCTCAGGATGACAGCATTCCTGTCCCACCCCTGCCACTCTGCCAGTGCACTTGCTATTGCCTGTCAGCTAGCCAGCCCACTCCCTGTAGAGTATTGGAAGCATTATTATAGGAACATAAGAAGCTAGGAACAAAAGTAGGCCATTTAGCCCCTCAAGCCTGTTCCACCATTCAATGAGATCAATGGTTGATCTGTGACCTAACTCCAAATACCCGTCATAGCCCCATATCCCTTAATACCTTCGATTAACAAAAATCTATCAAGCTCAGATTTAAAATTAACAATTGAGCTAGCATCAACTGCCGTTTGCAGAAGAGCATTCCAAACTTCTACCACCCTTTGCGTGTAGACGCATTTCCTAACTTCACTCCTGCAAGTCCTGGCTCTAATTTTTAGGCTATGTCCCCTAGTCCTAGTATTCAAGTATAGGAGACCTCCAAAAACAGGCACAAATGCATCAGCAGCCAGAAGCAATAATCCAGCAACTAACCTGTAAATCCTGCATGGTCCCTTTAAATAGCGCTGGTGGGAGGGGTCTTCCGTGCTGCTTACAACTCGTTCGGCAGTGTGAGTTTAAGACCGTGCGTTGTTCAAAAACCATATCTGTCCCTTCAAATCAGCGTTGCACACTGACCTAATCCATATTCTCCTTTACATGCTGCCAACGTTCATTATCTGTTTGTGCGCAAACGCCTCTACCAAGTTGGCGTCTGGCGCATGTCATACTGGAAGTGTGCACGCGCATTCCAGACACCATTTTGGGTCCATAGGAGGCCGCTTAACGCCTACAAAATGGGCAATATGCGGCCCAATTTATTGCCAGTGAACCCTGGGAATAAATGTATAAGAGCTTATAATGACATGTACAGATAAGTTAGATAGATGGTTGAGATAAAAAGAGATGCAGAGAGATGGGAATAGGGTGGGCACTGAGACTCCTACTTGTGTGCAGGATAAACACCTACAAAGACTGGTTGAGCTAAACGGCCTGTTTCTGTGTTGTATTTTCTATGTAATGTAATTTATAGACTGCACTTTCTTATCCCAGATGCATGTTTATCTACTTTGGTGCTATAAACTCTGATGGAGTTCTACTTCTAAACATGTTCTTATAATTATCATAATATACTGTTCTGGATAAAGGGATGTTTGCTTTGTGTCATGAATTTCAACTGAGGTGAAAATATTCTTCCACTCTTACAATCGTCTGCAGTTACCTGTGCCATTTTTGAAGTAGGAATACATGATACATGTGCTGGGCAATACTGTTGTCTAAGATATAATCAGGCTGAATAAAACATGAGTCAGTATATAATTTCCATTTCCTACAGTCATTTTGAGCCATTCCTTTTATATCTTAAATACTCCATTTTTGTTTCCTTGGCAATTTTCTCTCAAGGCTTTGAATCCTTGCTTGAGTAGAGTTCCACTGGTACCAGAAACTTGTCAGGCAAATGTCCATCATTCATTGGGAGGTCAGATTGTAAATGTGGCAGATACTCAGCACAGGAAGTGTCACACTTGAGTCAGATCATGTCTTTACTTGACATCCACACATACATACTTCCAAAGAACAAAAGCTTTGGCAACGTTCCCCCTCTCTAGCCAACGGATGCTGAGTCCAGTTGCAACTCCTTTGTCTGTGATCAGGTAACCCAGCACAGACTACGTTTTTAAAGAGGAATTCCAACAGAGGCTTAGTGAGGAGGTAAAATCCAGTTTTGTGTATATAATTCATCTGAAGGTGAGGTTCTAATCTCAGCCGGCTTCTAGCAGAGAGGTACTTCACAAATTGGGTATTTTCCTCAGGATTATTATGGTGTTAATCCAGGCTGCTGTCAGCAACTTCTACTGGTTGGATAGAGTGGAACATTGGGAGAGTAATGAGAACAGATTGATTATCATTTATCTCTGTGGGGTGTGTCTATGATATCCTGGGAATACAAAAAGTAGAGAGAAGATAACTAGGAAAGGGAAATAAGTAATCGGAAATGCCAGCTCTAAGCGATTTCATGCAACCAATTCTCTGTTGATGTGCTTGCTAGTTTATTGCTTTCACTACAAATAGTTTCAAATAAAGAATACCCTTCTACCCATTTGAACTAATCCTTCTAGAATACCAATTGTACCATTTTTCCATTATAGGATCAAGAGTCCTGGCTTCAACCAACATGCTGGCAACCCTTTCCAGCTGTTGATCACCCCCTGTGTTTCAAAAAAAAAAATTCCTGGTGTCTGTTCTAATCGTACTCTTCACAACCTTGAACTGGAGCCCTGTACCAGCTGTGCCTTCAGCTATCTAGGCCCTAAGCTCTGGAATTCCCTCCTTTTAGAGACTCCTTAAAACCTACCTCTTTGACCTCACCTGTGTCAATTTTTGTCTGATTACGCTCCTGTGAAGCACCTTGGGACATTTTCCTATGGTAAAGGCACTATATAAATTCAAGTGGTTGTACTTTGTCATATCTGAAAGTACTATTCGATTTTACTTTCTCTATCCTTTTTACTGTCTTTTATATCTCTGAAATGTCCTCTTTGAGACTTCATTTTTGAGGATGAAGAGCCCAAGCTTAACTCGCTAACTGGGCATTCACCTTGTTGCTGTCCTCTGCATCTGGATAATCTAAAACCTGGATATGCTCCTTATGTTGTGACAATCAGAACTGTACACAGTACTCCAGCTGCAGCCTGACCAGAGCACTGTACAGTTCATGATGCTCTAGTCATGGGAGTACCATCACCACAAAGACTGCAGTGGTTTAAAGAGAAGCCCCACCACCTTCTCGGTAACTAGTGATGGGAAATAAATGTAGCTTTGCCCACATCCCGAGAACATTTTTTTTAAGAAAACCTCTCAAAATTTAACATCAATTCATTTGGCAATAGAACGCAGCGTCGTGCCAGCTTTTAGATACAGTAACTTTTAGATGTCTCAGCAGGGTACTCTATATTTTTAGCTTTCATGTTCATAATCCTTTTCTGAGGTTCAGCTACAGGTGTAGGGAACAAATTTTTGTTTATTTGAAAAGATGAAAATCTCTTATGTCTGCTAGCTTTAAGACTTTTATATGAAAACAATTTGCCAGTCTCACTCAGTTGCCTAGTGAACTTGGGTCTCCAGCACAAAATTGCTCCTGTTTGGCATTAAACTGGAAATTTCACTCGAGGACAACTCGTGACATTGTAGTGCAGTCGGCCATACTCGTTTAAAATTTGGGGCTAAGGCTTATAGCTGGAGAAAAATAGAGGGAACTAACAGTTAACAGTGTTATACCTAACATGGAAATGCTTGTTGTTCATAGACGTTCAAAGAGGAAAAGTTTTCCATTTCCAGCACTCTCATCCTTCATGATGAGTTACCAAGCTTTGAAAAGTGCAAGCTGATTGCCAAACAGACAATTAGCTGTTCATGCAGTTACTTTGCAGACAGTTTGCACTTTACACAATTCAAAAGTAGTCTAACAAATCAAAGCTACATATTTTTAGGTCAAATGCAATAGAGTCTGTATCTAACAAATGGAAGGGCTAGGGTTTTATATTTGGTTTGCAGATGGACAGGAGGGAGAATTGTCAACTTAAAGAATTTACAAATCAGTATTTCATTGAATTGACGTCTAATTTATTCCCAGTTCTGTTTCAAATTCTTGCACTTGACATTAGTAAAGCAATTAAAAGATTTTCCTATTATGTTATTTTCCTTTCAGTTGCTATATAGAGCAACACCCATTAGGTATTGTAGGACAGTTAAACTCCATAGCAACTAACGTTACTCATATTGCATTTAGACCTAACATTGCAGGTCAACAATCCCTTTTAAGGAAACCATATTTATTTCTGCCCTGTTAGTCAAGTGAGAAAGGGAATTTGTTTTCCTTTCTCACCTGAAATCTTCTGGAATTTAGCTTCTGCATTGGTCCAACAAAGACATGGCACATGCTACTCTGTACTCTGTCCTCATTCAAGGACCAAACTAGCGACACAAAATCTTTGTTCCTTATTCTTCATTTGTGCAACGAGATACGTTGTAGTCAATGGCATTATTCGGTGCTGGTGTACAAGTGGGCTGTATGAAAGAGAAGAAAGAACTTGCATTTACGTAACGGTTTTCACATCCTCAGGATGTCCCAACATACTTCATTACCAATTAATTGCTTTTGAAATGTAGTCACAGTTTTGGAAGCAAACCCAGCAGCCAGTTTGTGCACAGCACAATCCCATGACCAACTAATCTGTTTTGATGCAGTTGGTTGAGGGATAAGTGTTGGCCAGGGCACTGGGAGAACGCCCCTTCTCTTTGGACAGTACTGTGATATCTTCTACATCCACCTGAACAGGAAAACAAAGCCTTTGTTAATGTTTCATCCAAAAAACGGCACCTCCAACAATGTAGTACTCACTTAGTACTACACTGAAGTGGCAGCTTAGATTACGTGCTCTAGCCATGTCACTAATTTTGACCAATTTCTTGGATAGGTGAGTTGGCGAGGTTCTACTCTGTATTGCTGTATTCTTTAAGTATACATTTTAAATTAGTTGCTTTGTGATACTTTGCAGTATAACATACTTTCTAGATCGGAGGGTGTTCATACTGTACCTGTGGCCCGAGGCCTGGCATTCTGGTTCTTGAAGCCAGTCAACTCGATTCTATTTGTAGTTATCCTTGATTTTTATCTATTTGAATTTTGTGGGCCAAGAGGTTTGGAAAAAGTTGTTTTTAGCAGTCTTGCCTCATTGGTGATCAAGTGTTAGAAACCGATCTAGTTGTTCTGATTTATCAGCAACTTCAGATATTTGCAAATTAATGGGAACATGGATTTAAACTCCATGAGCTGATGATGTTGCCTGCACACAGCACTGCTGACCAGGTACCAGCTCATCGGCATCATTTTCTGGTGCACTGAGCCTATTGCTCAAGATGTACTAGGTTGCAATCTTGAGTGCCAGCAATCAGTGAAGTTAATTTTCTGACATGGGTGCGAGGGGGCATGGGGCAGGAGTGCTGGGCGATGCACTGATTGTCGGAATTTCTTTTTCCATCAAACTATTCCGCCATTCCAAATGAGCCCTGTGTGGCTGGAGTGCTGCCATGTTGGTTGTTGATCATATTGCCTTGGTCTCTTGTGTTGATTGTTGTCCTGTATTTCCCAGTTTGACAACTGTGCATATAGGACATTGCAATGTTATTTATGTTAACACGATTTGTAGTGAAACCTGAACAAGCAACAAAAGGGAAAACTCACCTTTCTCCCCTCCACCCCCCAAATGAGATATGTTAACTAAATCTTGTTATTGCAGCTAGCAGGATTTGATTATAAGAGTAAATTTACTTTTGTGTAATTACACAAAATGCAGTAAAGTACAGTTTTAGCTGACAATGTGTGTTAATGCAATATTTAATGCATTGCACATGCAATCATAACAGTACCATAAAAGTAATTTTCCGACATTGCGCTTCTGGTGGAAAGCCTCACCTGCTGAGTGCATGTTGGAAATTTGGGCAAGCATTGACCACAATTTTCCAAACATTTTAAAATTGCATCTTATCTGTAAACTGGGATATGTGTAATGTGGGTTTGCTGAGTTGAAGTAAATAGTATTAGAAACGTCTTACCATGACACAAACATTCTCATATTCAGAGAGATATTTGGAAGGAATACTGGCGTAGAAACTGAAAACCCTCTGGAGAGATCTTGAGCATTTTGCCAAATGTATTAGTCTGTGAAAAAATGTACCTATGCTCTTGACTTTCTGTTGCCTCATGTTTTATCTTAACTCTGGATCTTAGTATATCTGTGCAATAATGGAGAAATTAAATTTGGCCAGCAGCAAGCAATTTTTTTAAAAAAATGCATGCACTCAAGTCCGTTGGAGGCAAATGAGATTTGTACTTTAGCGCTTAATAGTAGTGTTCGTTGGAAGGGACTTTTTATTTTTTCAGTGCTGTAGCTTTAGAAAATAAGTCAAAAGGTTTTTACTGATGATGACTTGAGGTCCATCTGTGAGGTACAAAAAAAACTTGACATCACATTGCTGCATCTACTTGTTTGGGCCATTTATCATTTTGTACCTTCAGAAAATTCAGGTGCTGGCCCAGATTAGTGTGTTGATGTAGTAAAACCAGTGGTGCACATCTGCCCTTAATCATGTCTTTTTTGAGTGAGCCAGTAAAATCTTGTACTGCTTTGTAGTAACAGTCATCTTATTATGGAGACCACATGTGAATTAATCCTCAAAGAATACTCTGAGCTTCATGCAGAGAATGCCTTCCAGTGAATTGGAGAAGAATCTGACCTGAGATGCGAAGGACAAGTAAGGGTGAGGGAAGAAGAAAATATGTTTTTTTCTTCTTCCAAGTATGGTACAGCACAAAGGTTACAAATTACAGTAATAGTCAGCTTATTATGTAGTCAGAAAATGTGTTTTCAACTTAGTTGGTTACCTAAGGTACATGATGCCCATACACATCTGTCCAAAAGAAAACCAAAGGCTCACAATACAAAACATAATATTGCATTCTCAGTTGCACAGCAATCAAAGCCACTGATTTGCAATTGGAATTCAATCCTTAAATCAGCAATTAAGATCTCAAAATCCAATGTAATAAAAACAGAATTTGACTTATCCAAGAAGCACAAATTAATGGCTCAGATAATAATCTATAGTGTAATCTTACAAGTTGCTTTTCTAATTGAAAGGAATTCTTATATACATGTAAGTCTATACAGCAAGAATGTTATCTGTAAATCCTATAGCCTGACAATATTTCTGATCACATGCAACCATTTAAAGCCTGAAGGGATTTACTTGGATTTTCTAAATGTTCATAATTTGTTCCTGGTGAGATGCAGCAAAGTTTGCAATTTTCTCCCCCACATCAGCAAATTTTAAAAAAAATAATGGAAGCATAACCTGCTAATCTGCCTGGAGTTTAAATTTTCCCAAGCCCTGAATTTCTGTTTTTATTACATGCCTCAATAAACCCTGACCCTTTTGATTGTCCAGTTGACTAAAATGCAGGGATTTCCTGAGTGATGCAGATGTTTATAATGTTTAGAGTGGGAGAATTTGCTTTCTCATTTGATGCCATTTTCAAAAGTAAAAAAAAAATTGAATTCTTAACTCAAATCGTAACAAAATATTGTAACTATTTCCAGAACATCGTTTATATAATCTTGTATTTGTCTTGGAACTCAAATCCAAGTTGTGTACATGTTTGACCTCTGTGATGGGTGATTTCTTACTCCTTTTATAGGGTGCTGCACCAGAGCAACATTCCTTGACATCATTGACCCAAACTACTTCCTGACTGACCGAAGTTCTTCTGTTTTTTTTTAAGCAGCAGATTTATAAGGTGCCTTTTAATAGTACTGTGGGACTGCAGGTATCAGTTCAAAGCCACCTCTCATCCTATCTGAGAAAAAGGTGTGTGTGTGTGTGTATAGTACCTTTATTATGTGTCTCAGAAATGTCTCAAAGATCTTCACATAAAGTGAATTATTTTGGTGGAGGGGGCTTGCGGGGCCATATGGCCTACTCCTGCTCCTATTTCTTATTTTGAAGCACCATGACTGTTAAGTAGAAAAACAGGCAACCGTTTTGCAAGTTCTACAAGCAATAATGAGATGAATGACCAGTTAAAATGTTTTTGATATTGGCTGAGGGAGTATTGTCGACTAGGAGATTGGAAGAGCTACCTGCTCTTCAAATAGACCAATGGAATCTTTAATGTCCACCTAAATCACCAGACCAAGTTATAGTCCAGCAATTTTATTTTAAATTCACAAGCTTTCGGAGGCTTTCTCCTTCGTCAGGTGAGCGATATTTCTGATCACATGCAACAAGCAGATGAGGGAAGGCACTTTGGCACTTTGACACTATTGTGTTGAAGTGTCAGCCTAGATTATGTGCTCAAGTCCTGGAGTGGCGTGTGATTTCACAACTTTCTGACTCAGAAGCAAGAGTGAAATGTGAGAAAACATTGAGCTATGCCTCATGTGAACCAAGTGTGAAAGAGCACACAGCTGGAAATGCAGCAAACCAGATGTCGTTCATTACAAATAGTCTGTTACTGGCTGGGGATTGTTTATACAGAAGCAAATATTTAAAATGACAGTCTGTTGCCTGCTGCATGCTAAAATTCAGCCCTTCAGTAAGTTCAAAAGCAGGTTACCAAGAAAAATAAAAATACTGCAAAACTAGAACATTTAGAGACCAGTAACTCAAGGTCTGTAAATATTTAATATTAAAGGATGAAATCTTCCCTGGGCTCGAGCCGATTTGTACTAATAATTGTACTGTTGGTATAATTTGATGCAAGTTTAGGTCCAGTGAGGGCACCTTCTCCAGTACAGCAAATGGAGTTTCTCACTTCTTTTGTTGTAATATTGCCCAGAATGCCTACTCAATTGCAGAGAACTACACAAAAGAAGAAACTGTCAGTGGCTTTGAAGACTGTTTGTACAAGTACTATGTGAGTTAATGCTACTTTTTTAAAAAAAATAATAAATTGAGTATGTGTCTGTGAAAGTAAAGTTGACATGCCTAGAGTCTGAGGGATTTGTAGAGCATTTAGAGGTTACTTAGTTTTGACAGTTCAGTATAGATAGGACTCACTTGATATTGTACTGTACACAATACAGTATATTAATAACCCTGAAGGACTTTGTAAAGAGTAACTGAAACCTTGCAAGAAAAAGATAAAATCTGATTTTTTTTTCCCCTATCAGTGTATTGTAATCGGCTCTGTATTGTAAGTGCAGACTGTATTATATGTAGATTCATTTTAAAATGTAATAGTGTTGATTTAGGGATGAAAGGTGCTATTTTTCAAAGTGTGCTAATCATTATATTCAGCAGAACATGGATTGCTGCTTATTTCAGAAGAATTGACTGGTTGAGTTTACTGTACAAGTATTTTAATATGTTGGCATTCAATTTTAAAAATACTAAGTGTCTTGTTTCAGGTTGAAGACTGAGTTTTTCTAACCTTTCCTCATAACTTGGTCTTCTGATGTAGGGGAGCAGCCTTGTGACCTTTCTCTGCACTACAGTATTAAGAGTACGGCCTGGTCACGTCACTGTGCAGCTCCAACATGACTACCACTTTTGTGATCTGACAACTGCCTATTTCTCTTAATTCAAAGTCGCTTCATTCAAATGATCTGATAATTCAAATTTTAGCACTAAGTTCTTTAACACATGAAACAACTTTGAATTTATCAGGATTAGAACTGTATATCTCTGCATTCTTTGTTTTGCTGATTGCTGCTCCGCAGTGATAGGGTGAGGCAAGTGTTGAGTATATTAGTATTTCCTCTCCTGGCCTCTTCCCTAGCTAGTCTCACATCATGTATTGAACAAGTATGTCCCTCACTTTTTCTTGTAATTTGTAACACCTTGAACCTACCTGTTATGAATTTCCACCTGGTAGCATGCTTTCCAAATAGAAGATGTTAGTTCGACCTGCCTTTCCTAATCTGCTTGCTGTATTGAGTTTCATCACTTTTTACTAGGGTACAGATGGAAGACTGCAGGAAGCCATATCCTCTTGAATGGAGCACAAACTGATGAACTAGCTCACTCTGTCTCAATTGCACCTTTCGCTGGCTATTCATGGAGCACATTGACGGGCATTGGGAAGTCAGCTATTCTGAACAAAAGCCCAAGCTTACTTAGCACTGATGTGGAGGGTAGAAGGAACGGCTCACCACATACAAGTCTGAACCAAAGCTTTAATACATTGATTTACATAGAATTTACAGCACAGAAACAGGCCATTTGGCCCACTGGTCTATGCCCCTGTTTATGCTCCACGCGAGCCTCCTCCCACCTTACTTCATCTAACCCTATCAACATATCCTTCTATTCCTTTTCCCCTCATGTACTTACCTAGCTTCCCCTTAAATGCCTCTATGCTATTTGCCTCAACTACTCCATGCGGTAGCGAGTTCTACATTCTAACCATTCTCTGGGTAAAGAGGTTTCTCCGGAATTCCTTATTGTATTTATTAGTGACTATCTTGTGTTTATGGCCCCTAGTTTTAGATTCTCCCACAAGCGGAAACATCTTCTCTACGTTTACCTTATCAAAGATCTCTAGGTCACCCCTCAGCCTTCTCTTGAGAAAAGAGACCCAGGCTGTTCAGTCTTTCCTGATAGTTATAACCTCTCAGTTCTGGTATCATTCTTGTAAATCTTTATTGCACATTCTCCAGTGCCTCTATATTCTTTTTGTAATATGGAGACCAGAACTGTGCACAGTACTCCAAGTGTGGTCTAACCAAGGTTCTATACAAGTTTAACATAACTTACCTGCTTTTCAATTCTTTTCCTCTAGAAATGAACCCCAGTGCTTTGTTTACATTTTTTATGGCCTTGTTAACTTGCGTCGTTATTTCTAACGGTCTGTGAATGTTTGCTCCTAGATTGCTTTGCTCCTCTACCCAATTTAGACTCTTATTTTCCAAGGACTCTTATTCTTCCAACCAAAATGCACCACCTCACGCTTATATTCATAGTTTATATTTGAAAAACACCTGAGTTTTCGGTTTAGATTTCAGGTTTCTTGATTCTCCCTCACTGGCCTGACCGCTATTAAGATCATTGGGTTGTTAGAGATTTTTAATAAGCAGGTCTACCAGAATAGAGTTTAAAAACTTCTTTGGTGTTTACAAACCCCGATCTAGAATTTTAAAAAATACAATACAGTCCTCCCTTTTGTAATTTACTAAAAGTACCCATTACCCTGTTACATCCTACCAGCTGCTTTTTCATAAAGCTTCTTACGCAAAGACAGAATCCTTATTGTTTTCTTGTTACAATTTTTGTTAGTCAGCTGGGTGTCTACACCTGCGGGAACCAGTCACCATGTTTCAGTCTCCCAAGTCAAGCTACTGAGAAATCTGTGTCCACCTGCATTGTTTCTTTTTGCTCAGGATGGAGTGCACATACTTGCAAGAACATGTCCCACTTACCCAATTCCAGAGAGCCTAAGTACAGGCTGACAAGTGGCAGGTAACATTTGTGCCACAAGTGCCAAGCACAGATCATCTCCACCAAGAAAAGACCGAATCACAGTGCCTTATGTTGAAACTTTTTAAGATGAAGTGACTAATGATTTACCATGTGGGGATTTTATTGTCTGTTGTGCTTTTTGAAATGAAATGAAATCCTGTTATTGTCACTGCAACTGATCAAATTGACCATGTTATGAACCATTGTAATGACGCACATTCTTGTCAACATACCGCAATATAGTACGGTATGGCTCTTGTATGGAGCAGTGTCATACTTCACTACAGGGTAAAATAATACTTGGAAGTAATCTTTTTTTAAAAAAATTGTATAGCGAATATTATAAAATGTTTTTTCAATAAAATTGCCCCATGTTGTCATGCTGGCGAAATATTTTACTTTGTTGTAAAATAATCCTCTGCCTTTCAAATAAGGCACATTTGCATGAAAAATACTGAACACCATAATTATATTTAGTGGCAATAATTGAAGATAGGTACATGAACTGCAAAACTCTGGGAATTTTTTCAGTGAGATGGAAGGGAAACATAGGCTGGGTGGGAGCTCTTGAGACTTCGATAGTATGAACCACTTGAGTTTCAGTATCTTTCAATTTGTGTTTCGGCAATGCATCTTTACTGCTTATTGTACACTTTAAGGTCCACTGTGCCTATCAGCTATAGTTCTCTTTGTGTACCACTGAAGCTATAGGAAAGAGGACAATGTGATGACTATATTAGTAAGAAATTTAGAACATTTAGATTTTTTTTTTATCCTCATAAAATGTTATCCCTGCTCTACCTGAAGGTGTTGACTCCTTGCTGGGCTACGGTCTCATGGATTCATAGACGTACTCCAGTACCTTACCTAAGTGCTATTATTCCTGTCTTTGCCCTGACAGTGAATATTGATCAGCTAATCCACCACAGGGGACATCACAACAGCAAATCATTCTGTCTGCATATAAGGACTTGCATAAGGGGTCACTGGATAACAATTAGGAACAGGAGCTCTGGCCATTACTGTCATTGGCAGTTATTTCACAACGGCATTATTGGCTCATGAAAATGACTCTATCCCTAACTACACACTGTATTGAGTGATTATTAAGAACATAAGAAATAGGAACAGGAGTGGGCCATGCGGCCCCTCGAGCCTGCTCTGCCATTCAATAAGATCATGGCTGATCGTTGACCGTAACTCCACTTTTCTGCCCGAGCCCATATCCCTTGATTCTCTTGAGTCCAAAAATCTATTGATGTAAGCCTTGAATACACTCAATGACTGAGCATCCACAACCCTCTGGGGCAGAGAATTCCAAAGATTCACAGCCCTCTGAGTGAAGAAATTCCTCCTCATCTCAGTCCTAAATGGCTGATCCTTTATCCTGACACGAAGCCTCCTAGTTCTAGTGAGGGGAAACAACCTCTCAGCATCTACCCTCTGTTAAGCCCTCTCAGAATCTTATATATTTCAATGAGATCACCTCTCATTCTTCATACTCCAGAGAGTATAGGCCCATTCTACTCAATCGCTCCTCCTAGGACAACCCTCTCATCCCAGGAATCAATCTAGTGAACCTTCGTTCACTCCCTCTAAGGCAAGTATACCCTTCCTTAGATAAGGGGACCAAAACTGTGCACAGTATTCCTGGTATGGTCTCACCAAAGCCCTGTACAATTGCAGCAAGACTTCCTTACTCTTGTATGTCCCCTTGCAATAAAGGCCAGCATACTATTTGCCTTCCTAATTGCTTGCTATACCTGCATGTTAACTTTCTGTGTTTTGTATACAAGGCCACCCAAGTCTCTCTGAACACCAACATTTAATAGTTCCTCACCTTTTAAAAAATATTCTGTTTCTATTCCTCCTACCAAAGTGAATAACCTCACATTTCCCCACATTATACTCCATCTGCCACTTTTTTGCCCACTCACTTAACCTGTCTAAATCCCTTTGCAGACAATTTGTGTCCTCCTCACAGCTTACTTTCCCACCTAGCTTTGTATCGTCAGCAAATTTGGATACATTACACTCGGTCCCTTCATCCAAGTCATTTATGTAGATTGTGAATAGCTGAGGCCCAAGCATTGATCTTTGTGGCACACCACTAGTTACAGCCTGCCAATCTGAAAATGACCTGTTTATTTCTACACTCTGTTTTCTGTCCTTTAACCAATCCTCTATCCTTGCTAATATATTACCCCCTACCCCATGAGCCCTTATCTTGTGTAACAACCTTTTGTGTGGCAAAACTTTATCAAATGCCTTTTTGAAAATCCAAATATACTACATCCACTGGTTCCCCTTTATCTGTCCTGCTAATTATATCTTCAAAAAACTCCAGTAGATTTGTCAAATAGCATTTCCCTTTCATAAAACTATGTTGACTCTGCCTAATCATATTATGATTTTCTAAGTGCCCCGTCACTATGTCTTAATAATGGAGTCCAGCATTTTCCCGACTACTAATGTCAGGCTAACTGGCCTGTAGTTTCCTGTTTCCTCTCTCCCTCCTTTCTTGAATAATGGTGTTAAATTCGCTACCCTCCAGTCCACTGGGACCGTTCTAGAATCTAGGGAATTTTGGAAGATCACAGCAAATGCAGCCACCTCTTTTAGAACCCTACGATGTAGGCTTTTAGTCCCATTAATTTCTCCAGTATTTTTTCTTTAATATTAATTACTTTAAGTTCCTCACTCTTGTTAGACCTTTGGTTCCCCACTATTTGAGGCGTGTGTTTTTTGTGTCCTCTGCTGTGAAGACAGATATAAAATATTTGTTTGATATCTCTGCCATTTCCTTATTCCCCATTATAATTTCTCCTGTCTCAGCCTCTAAGGGGACCCACGTTTACTTTTGCTACACTGTTCCTTTTTACATACTTGTAGAAGCTCTTACAGTCTGTTTTTATATTTCTTGCTGGTTTACTCATTCTGTTTTCTCCCTTGTTATCAATTTTTTGGTCATCCTTTGCTGGTTTCTCAAACCCTCCCAACCCTCAGGCTTACTACTCTTATTGGCAACATTATAAACCTCTTTTAATCTAATACTATTCTTAACTTCTTTAGTTAGCCATGGATGGATCACTTTTCCCGTGGAGTTTTTATTCATAGAAACATAGAAAATAGGAGCAGGGGTAGGCCATTCGGCCCTTCGAGCCTGCTCCGCTATTCAATATGATCGTGGCTGATCCTCTAACTCAGTACCATATTCCCGCGCTCTCCCCATATCCCTTGATGCCTTTTGGAATGGAATGCATATTTGTTGAGAATTATGAAATATTTCTTTAAATGCTCATCATATCTTTTAATCTAATTTCCCAAGTAACCTTAGCCAACTCTTCCCTCATACCTATGTAATTGGCATTGTTCAAGATTAAGACTCTAGTTTCGAACTTAAGTACGTCTCTCGAACTCAATGTGAAATTCATTATATTATGATCACTCTTCCCCAGAGGACCCCTTACTATGAGATTACTAATTAACCCTGTCTCATTGCACAAGACAAGATCTAAAATAGTCTGTTCCCTGGTTGGTTCCATGACGTATTGTTTTAGGAAATTGTCTCGAATGCATTCCATGAACTCGTCCTCCAAACTACTTTTGCCAATTTGATTTGCCCAGTCTATATGAAGATTAAAGTCTCCCACGATTATTGCATTACCTTTGTTACAGCTAATCTTATTTCTTGATTAATATTCTGTCCAGCAGTATAACTATTGTTGGGAGGTCTATAAACTACTCCCACCAATGTTTTTCCGGCTTTTATTATTTCTTCTCTCCACACATACTGATTTTACTTCCTGATCTTCTGATCCAAGATCGATTATTGAAGCATTCCAAGGCTCCCAGCCACAATTCAGGGTGTAATTTTAACCTCACACATCCAGCTGGAGACTGACTGGTTCAGATTGCCACCCTGCCCCTGTTTTACACCTTGCCTGATTTTACTTTCCATTGTAGTCAGTGAGTATTGTATCATAGTAGGTACAGCACAGGAGGCGGCCATTTGGCCCACCGTGGCTGTGCTGACACTTCGAAAGAGCTATCCAATTAGCCCCATTCCCTTGCTCTTTCCCCATAGCCCTGTAAATTTTTTCCTTTCAAGTATATATCTAATCCCCTTTTAAAAGTACTATTGAATCTACTTCCACCACCCTTTCAAGCAGTGCATTCCAGATCATAACAGCTCGCTGCGTAAAAAAAATGTTTTCTTGTGTCTCCTCTGGCTCTTTTGCCAATCACCTTAAATATGTGGTTTTCCTTGCATTGTGATTCTTTTCAAATGTTTGGTCAACTTCAGTAGTCCAATAAATGATTTGAAAAGAACCAGAATGTGAAAATAAGTCGTGCAAAACAATTTGCATTACTAAAGCTCTCCTGGTATACAAAACATCACCTTGGGGTGCTGTACATAAAGGAGGACCATGAACGGGAAGGAGAAAAGACGGGAGGGAACAACAGTGATTAAGAAAGGGGGAGAAGTGGAGGAACAGACAGAGAAGTGTTTAAGGTGGCTTTTGAAAGTGGGGAAAGTGATGGTGAGACAAAAGGAGGGAGGTCCAGAGGACAAGGAAGATCGCGGCTGAAACATACCCACGGTTGTAAAGTGGGAGAGGGGTAGAGGGTGCATACAAGGACATACAGCTGGAGAAGATTTCAGATATAAAGTGGGTTTGAACATGAGGGCAAAGGTCGTACAATTAATCTGTTGGGGTACAGGAAGCCAGTGGAGAGGCTTCTCTGCTCTCCTGACCAGCTGACCTGTTTGCCCCTCTTGTTGATCATGGTGCTCTTACCTCCTTTTCTTCCTTGAAATACACAAAGCACAGTTGACATTCTGGGGCCAATGCTTGGTGAGGATATCTATTGGTCTGGGGTACTGTGTTCATTTTTAGCTACCGAACCTCAGGAAAGATATATTGGCCTTGGCAAGGGTGGAGCCCAGATTCACCAGAATGATACCGAGGCTTATAGGGTTAAATGGTGAGGACTCGTTGCATAACTGGGAAAGGGGAATGGAGATTTTACAGTGTGTACAAGACTCCTTTCTTACCCAGTATGTGAGAAGCCCAACAAGAGAGGAATCACTGCTGAATCTAGTAATGGCAAATGAACTAGAGCAGGTAAGAGAAGTAAGCATAGGAGAACTTCTAGGCAACAGCGATCATAACATAAGGTTTAAAATAATTGAGACATATAAGAAAGACAAAGATCAAAGTAATAGATTGGAAAAAAGCTAATTTTGAGGGGATGAGAATGGAACTGGGGAAGGTAAACTGGAAAAAAAATGTTGACAGAGATAGAACAGCAGTAGGAAATATTTAAAACAGTGATCAATAGAGTTCAGGAGAAATATATTCCTTTTTAAAAAAAAAAACGAGAACAAACTAGTCAATAATGCAACACCATGGACGAATAAAGAGATATGGGTGGAATTGAAACGAAAGAAAAAGGCACACTCTAAGTACATGGACAATAAAGGAGAGGATGACAAAAGGGAATACAAAGAGGTTAGGAAGGATGTCAAAAAAATAATTCGGGAAGCAAAGAGGAACTACGAAAATAAATTATCAAGGAATATAAATAGAAACAATGAAGTATTCTCCAATCACAAATAACAAAAGAAAAATCAGGATGTGGATAAGGCCACTAAGGGATGCACAAGATAAACTCACAGGTAATGACAGCGAAATGGCAGAAATATCAAATAGTTACCTTGTCTCAGTATTCACCAGAGAGACTAACAAGGTGGACAAGACATTAGAAGAAGAAAATCAAAAAAGATACAAAGACATTTAAGATAGAAAGGAGGGGGGGGGCGATAATTAATAAACTAATCAAACTTAGAGGATAAAATGCGAGGTCCAGATGGATTGTATCCATGCATTTAAAAGAAGTTAAGGAAGAGATAGTAGAGGCACTATTACGTATACATAAAAATTCATTAGAAACTGGAACAGTGCAAGAGGACTGGCGGACAGCTAATGTTCCTAGATTTTTTTGTTATTCGTTCATGGGATGTGGGCGTCACTGGCAAGGCCAGCATTTATTGCCCTTGAGAAGGTGGTGATGAGCCGCCGCCTTGAACCGCTGCAGTCCGTGTGGTGAAGGTTCTCTCACAGTGCGGTTAGGGAGTTCTAGGATTTTGACCCAGCGACGATGAAGGAACGGCAATATATTTCCAAGTCAGGATGGTGTGTGATGTGGAGGGGAATGTGCAGGTACAGGTGTTCCCATGTGCCTGCTGCCCATGTCCTTCTAGGTAGTAGAGGTCGTGGGTTTGGGAGTTGCTGCAGTGCATCCTGTATATGGTACACAATGCAGCCACGGTGTGCCAGTGGTGCAGGGGGTGGATGTTTAGGGTGGTGGATGGGGTGCCAATCAAGCGGGCTGCTTTGTCCTGGATGGTGTCAAGCTGCTTGAGTGTTGTTGGAGCTGCACTCATCCAGGCAAGTGGAGAGTATTCCATCACACTCCTGACTTGTGCCTTGTAGATGGTGGAAAGGCTTTGTGGAGTCAGGAGGTGAGTCACTCGCCACAGAATACCCAGCCTCTGACCTGCTGTTGTAGCCATAGTATTTATGTGGTTGGTCCAGTTAAGTTTCTGGTCAATTGTGACGACCCCCCCCCCCCCCAGGATGTTGATGGTGAGGGATTTGTTGATGGTAATGCTGTTGAATGTCAAGGGGAGGTGATTAGACACTCTCTTGTTGGTGATGGTCATTGCCTGGCACTTGTCTGGCGTGAATGTTATTTGCCACTTATGAGCCCAAGTCTGGATGTTGTCATGGACTGCTCCATTATCTGATGGGTTGCGAATGGAACTGAACACTGTGCAATCATCAGCGAACATCCCCATTTCTGACCTTATGATGGAGGGAAGGTCATTGATGAAGCAGCTGAAGATGGCTGGGCCTGGGACACTGCCCTGATGAACTCCTGCAGCAATGTCCTGGGGCTGAGATGATTGGCTTCCAACAGCCACTACCATCATCCTTTGAGCTAGGTAGATTTAAAAAGGGAGATAGAACAAGTTCAGGGAACTATAGACCAGTTAGCTTAGTGTCCGTGGTAGGAAAGATAGTGGAATCTTTACTCAAAGATGCAGTAGAAAGACCTCCAGAAAGCTAAAATATAGTAGATTAGACAGCACAGATTTCAAAAGGGAAAGTCATGCTTGGCCAACCATATTGAATTCTTTGAAGAAGTAACAAAGAGTAGATAAGGCTAATGTAATATATTAGGATTTTCAAAAGGCCTTCGATAAGGTACCACACTGTAGACTCATGACAAATGGCAGAGAATGTGGAGTTAGTGGACAGGTAGCAGAATGGATAGCAAGTTGGCTACAAAACAGAAAACTGAGAAGTAGGGGTTAAGGGTAGCTACTCAGACTGGCAAAAGGTGGGAAGTGGTGTTTCACAGGGATTGGTGCTGGGACCACGGCTCAAAATTTACATTAACGATTTGGACTTGGGAATTGGAAATAGAATTTCAAAATTTGTGAACGGCAGGAAATTGGGGGGTGTAGTTAAGACAAAGGAAGAATGTGTCAAAATGCAAGAAGACATTAATAAACTTGCAGGATGGGTGTGCAACTGGCAAATGAATTTCAATATCGATAAGTGTGAGGTGGTGCATTTTGGTAGGAAGAATAAGGAGGCCACATACCTACTCATGGAGGCAGAGGGGATAGCCATGGTACTAAATGAGTACTTTGCACCTGTCTTTACCAAGGAAGAAGATGCTGCCAGAGTCTCAGTAAAGGACGATATAGTTGAGATACTGGATGGGCTAAAAATTGATAGAGGTACTTGAAAGGCTAGCTGTACTTAAAAGTAGATAAATTACCCGGTCCAGATGGGATGCATCCTCGGTTGCTAAGGGAAGTAAGGATGTAAATTGCAGAGATACTGGCAGTAATCTTCCAAACATCCGTAGATATGGGGGTGGTGCCAGAGGACTGGAGAATTGCAAATGTTACGCCCTTGTTCAAAAAAGGGTGTAAGGATAAACCCAGCAACTATAGGCCAGTCAGTTTAACCTCAGTGATGGGGAAACTTTTAGAAACAATAATCTGGGACAGAATTAACAGTCACTTAGACAAGTGTGGATTGATTAGGGAAAGCCAGCATGGATTTGTTAAAGGCAAATCGTGTTTAACGAACCTGATAGTTTTTTGATGAGGGCAATGCAGTTGATGTGTATATGGACTTTCAAAAGATGTTTGATAAAGTGCCGCATGATAGGCTTATCAAGATTGCGACCCATGGAATAAAGGGGGCAGTAGCAACATGGATACAGAATTGGCTAAGGGACAGGAAACAGAGAGTAGTGGTGAACGGTAGTTTTTTGGACTGGAGGAAGGTATACAGTGGTGTTCCCCAGAGGTCAGTGCTGGGACCACTGCTTTTCTTGATATATATTAGTGACTTGGATTTGGGTGTACAGGGCACAATTTCAAAATTTGCAGATGACACAAAACTTGGAAGAACAGTGAGGAGGATAGTGATAGACTTCAAGAGAATATAGACAGGCTGATGGCATGGGCGGACAAGTGGCAGATGAAATTTAACGCAGAGAAATGCGAAGTGATACATTTCGGTAGGAAGAATGAGGAGAGGCAATAGAAACTAGAGGGCACAACTCTAAAAGGGGTACAGGAACAGAGAGACCTGGGGGTATATGTGCACAAATTGTTGCAGGTGGCAGGGCAGGTTGAGAAAGTGGTTAAAAAAGCATACAGGATCCTGGGCTTTATAAATAAATTGTAAACAATTTTACAACACCAAGTTATAGTCCAACAATTTTATTTTTAATCCCACAAGCTTTCGGGGGCTTCCCCCTTCCTCAGGAGGTGTGGAAATGACATTTTCGAATCCTTCGCATTTTATGATCATAGAACAATGCCTGGTGATTACTGCCCGTTGCCAAGGCAATCACAGTGAGCAGACAGAAAGGTGTCACCTAAAAAGGCCACCGAATATACAAACCCCCCAAAAAAAGAGAGAGAGATAAGGAAGACAGTCAATGACCCGTTATATTAAAAACAGATAACATTTGTTCGCTGGTGGGGTTACGTGTAGTGTGACATGAACCCAAGATCCCGGTTGAGGCCGTCCTCATGGGTGCGGAACTTGGCTATCAATTTCTGCTCGACGATTTTGCGTTGTCGTGTGTCTCGAAGGCCGCCTTGGAGTATGCTTACCCGAAGGTCGGTGGCTGAATGTCCATGACTGCTGAAGTGTTCCCCGACAGGGAGAGAACCCTCCTGTTTGGCGATTGTTGCGCGGTGTCCGTTCATCCGTTGTCGCAGCGTCTGCATAGTCTCGCCAATGTACCATGCTCTGGGGCATCCTTTCCTGCAACGTATGAGGTAGACAACGTTGGCCGAGTCACAGGAGTATGAACCGTGCACCTGGTGGGTGGTGTCCTCTCGTGTGATGGTGGTATCTGTGTCGATGATCTGGCATGTCTTGCAGAGGTTACCGTGGCAGGGTTGTGTGGTGTCGTGGACGCTGTTCTCCTGAAGGCTGGGTAATTTGCTGCGAACGATGGTTTGTTTGAGGTTGGGTGGCTGTTTAAAGGCGAGTAGTGGAGGTGTGGGGATGGCCATAGCGAGGTGTTCGTCATCATTGATGACATGTTGAAGGCTGCGGAGAACATGGCGTAGTTTCTCCGCTCCGGGGAAGTACTGGACGACGAAGGGTACTCTGTTGGTTGCGTCCCGTGTTAGTCTTCTGAGGAGGTCTAAGCGATTTTTCGCTGTGGCCCGTCTGAACTGTCGATCGATGAGTCGAGCATCATATCCCGTTCTTACTAGGGCGTCTTTCAGCGTCTGTAGGTGTCCATCGCGTTCCTCCTCGTCTGAGCAGACCCTGTGTATTCGCAGGGCCTGTCCATAGGGGATGGCCTCTTTGACGTGGTTAGGGTGGAAGCTGGAAAAGTGGAGCATTGTGAGATTGTCCATGGGCTTGCGGTAGAGTGAGGTGCTGAGGTGCCCGTCTTTGATGGAGATTCATGTGTTCAAGAAAGAAACTGATTCTGAGGAGTAGTCCATGGTGAGCTTGATGGTGGGATGGAACTTGTTGATGTTATCGTGTAGTCTCTTCAGTGATTCCTCACCGTGGGTCCATAGAAAGAAAATGTCGTCGATGTATCTGGTGTATAGTGTTGGTTGGAGGTCCTGTGCAGTGAAGAAGTCCTGCTCGAACTTGTGCATGAAAATGTTGGCGTATTGGGGTGCGAATTTGGTCCCCATGGCTGTTCCGTGTGTTTGGGTAAAGAACTGGTTATTGAAGGTGAAGACATTGTGATCCAGGATGAAGCGGATGAGTTGTAGGATGGCGTCTGGAGATTGGCTGTTGTTGGTGTTGAGTATTGATGCTGTCTCAGCGATGCCGTCATCGTCGGGCCACAGCGAAAAATCGCGTAGACCTCCTCAGAAGACTAACACGGGACGCAACCAACAGAGTACCCTTCGTCGTCCAGTACTTCCCCGGAGCGGAGAAACTACGCCATGTTCTCCGCGGCCTTCAACATGTCATCAATGATGACGAACACCTCGCTATGGCCATCCCCACACCTCCACTACTCGCCTTTAAACAGCCACCCAACCTCAAACAAACCATCGTTCGCAGCAAATTACCCAGCCTTCAGGAGAACAGCGTCCACGACACCACACAACCCTGCCACGGTAACCTCTGCAAGACATGCCAGATCATCGACGCAGATGCCACCATCACACGAGAGGACACCACCCACCAGGTGCACGGTTCATACTCCTGTGACTCGGCCAACGTTGTCTACCTCATACGTTGCAGGAAAGGATGCCCCAGAGCATGGTACATTGGCGAGACTATGCAGACGCTGCGACAACGGATGAACGGACACCGCGCAACAATCGCCAAACAGGAGGGTTCTCTCCCTGTCGGGGAACACTTCAGCAGTCATGGACATTCAGCCACCGACCTTCGGGTAAGCATACTCCAAGGCGGCCTTCGAGACACACGACAACGCAAAATCGTCGAGCAGAAATTGATAGCCAAGTTCCGCACCCATGAGGACGGCCTCAACCGGGATCTTGGGTTCATGTCACACTACACGTAACCCCACCAGCGAACAAATGTTATCTGTTTTTAATATAACGGGTCATTGACTGTCTTCCTTATCTCTTTTTTTTGGGGGTTTGTATATTCGGTGGCCTTTTTAGGTGACACCTTTCTGTCTGCTCACTGATTGCCTTGGCAACGGGCAGTAATCACCAGGCATTGTTCTATGATCTTAAAATGCGAAGGATTCGAAAATGTCATTTCCACACCGCCTGAGGAAGGGGGAAGCCCCCGAAAGCTTGTGGGATTAAAAATAAAATTGTTGGACTATAACTTGGTGTTGTAAAATTGTTTACAGTTGTCAACCCCAGTCCATCACCGGCATCTCCACATCATTTATAAATAAAGGCATAGAGTACAAAAGTATGGAAGTCATGAATCTTTTTAAAACACAGGTTGGACCACATCTGAAGTATTGTGTCCAGTTCTAGGCACCGCACGTTCGGAAAGATGTGAAGGCCTTAGAGAGGGTACAGAAGAGATTTACGAGAATGATTCCAGGAATGAGGGACTTTAGTTACGTGGATAGACAAGAGAAGCTGGTGGTGTTGTCCTTTGAGAGAGACGGTTGCGAGGAGATTTGATAGAGGTATTCAAAGTCACGAAGGGTCTAGATAGAGAGAAACTGTTCCCATTGGCAGAAGGGTCAAGAACCAGAGGACATAGGTTTAAGGTGATTGGCAAACGAACCAAAAGTGATACGAAGAAAAGCTTTTTTACACAGTGAGTGGTTAGGATCTGGAATGCACTGGCAGAGCGGGTGGTGGAGGCAGATTCAATCATAGAATCATAGAATTATTACAGCACAGAAAGAGGCCATTCGCCCCATCGAGCCCGTGCCGGCTCTTTGTAAGAGCAATCCAGTTAGTCCCATTCCCCCGCTCTTCCCCCGTAGCCCTGCAAATTTTTTCTCTTCAGGTATTTACCAACTTCTTTTTGAAAGCCGCGATTGAGTCTGCATCCACCACCAAAGTTTTTCTTCATGTCGCCTTTGGTTCTTTTGCTAATCACCTTAAAAATACCCATGAACTATAGCCTTTGAATATTCAGTCTGGCCATTAGAATTCTAGAATGAACAAAAACTTGTGGGCATGGCCTTCAAAAGGCAACTGGTTAAGTACTTGAAAGGAAAAAAATTGCAGGACTATGGGGATAGGGCGGGGGAGTGGGACTAGCTGGATTGTTCTTGTATAGAGCCAACAAGGACTTGATGGGCCGAATGGCCGTCTCCTGTGCTGTAACCTTTCTATGATTCTATATTGCTTGGATAATGGTCTAAATGGGGTAGAGGAGCAAAGGGATCTCTGGGTACATATACACAGATGTAAAAGTAGCGATGCAGGTTAATAAGGCCGTAAAAAAGGCAAACCAAGCACTGGGGTTCCTTCCTAGAGGGATAGAGTTGTAGTAGAGAAGTTATGTTAAACTTGTATAGAACCTTGGTTAGGCTACGCTTGGAGTACTGTGCACAGTTATGGTCTCCATATTATAAAAAGGATATAGAGGCATTGGAGAAGATGCAAAAACGATTCACAAGGATGACACCAGAACTGAGAGGGTATACTTATCAGGAAAGACTAAACAGGCTGGGGCCCTTTTCTCTAGAAAAGAGAAGGCTAAGGGGTGACCTTAGATAATGAAAGAGTTTGATAGGGTAGACATAGAGAAAATGTTTCCACTTGTGGGGGAGTCCAAAACTAGAGGTCATCAATAAAAGATAGTTACTAATAAATCCAACAGGGAATTGAGGAGCAACTTCTTTATCCAAGGAGTGGTAAGAATGTGAAACGTGCTGCCACAAGGAGTAGTTGAGGCAAATAGCATAGCTGCATTTAAGGGGACACTAGGTAAGAAGGAGAAAGGAATAGAAGGGTATGCTGATAGGGTTAAATAAAGTAGGGAGGGAGGAGGCTTGTATGTAGCATAAACCAGTTGGGCTGAATGGCCTGTTTCTTTGCTGCATTCTCGATGTAACTTGTATTCCCGACCAATATTCCTTGGTTTGTATTCCCTTGAATTTAGAGGGTTGAGGAGTGATCAAATCCAGGTGTGCAAAATGACTCCTCTCCTTCATTCCACTTTTTTTTATTCGTTCATGGGATGTGGGCGTTGCTGGCATTTATTGCCCACTTAACCTGCCTGCTTCTGCAACCTCTCACTCACGACTCTAAGTTAAAATCACACCCCAAATAAAGCCTCTCCTGCCTGGCTCCTACACCAGACTCATCCCCTTCATTCCACTTGCCTGCCTCCAAGTTAAAATGATAAAGGGATTTGATAGGGTAGATATAGCAAAACTATTTCCTCTGGTGGGGGAATCCACAAGAGGGCATAATCTTAAATTAAGAGCTAGGCCATTTATAAGTGAAATCAGGAAGCACTTTTTCACTCAGTGGAAAGTGGAAAGTGGAAATCTGGAACTCCCCAAAAGGCTTTGAATACTAGCTCAATTAAAAATTTCAGGGCTCAGATTGATTTTTGTTGGGTAAGGGTGTCAAGAGATATTCGAGCAATGGCAGTTAAATGGAGTTGAGGAACATATCAGCTGTTATCTAACTGAATGGTGGAACAGGCTTGAAGGGCTGAATGGCATTCTTTTCCTATGACCCGCTAAATGGATCCACCTGTATAGGTGGATGATCTATTAGAGGTCATCTAACATATCTTCTGGACCCTTTGGTGAACCTGGTTGCATTTCTGGAACATCGTCAACATATTTCTGCCCGAGGACTATAAAAGGTCAGCCTTCGCCCATATACCTTACCCTCGTCAACCTTCTGAGCTGCCATCTTAGCTTTATCTGAGAGGTGTAACATTTTGAAATACCCGATTGAACCAAAGCTCAATTTCCTTCACCACATATATTCTGTTGCCAAGACTGCTTTCTTTCACCATTGTAACATTGTCTACCTCCAGCTGTACCTCCTCCACTACTGCTGAAACTTTCATTCACCTCTGGATCACCATTTCTCAAATACTATCGTAACTGGCCTCTATCTTCCACAAATTAACAACTCATTCAAAATTCCTCATCTGAACAAAATACCACTGTCGCATTCTTCCTGCCCGTGATGAGCTCCATTGACTCCCCATGCCCCATTGAATTGATTTTTAAGATTCTTATCCCCACTTGCGAATATTTCCATGGCCCTCACCTACCTCAGTATTCTGTTAAGGGACATCATCGGTTTCTATGGAAGGGCAGGCTATATAGGCCAAATGGCTGCCCTCATCTGTACTTATCTTTGTGATCTGTAGCCTGACACGCACCCTTCGCTCCTCACTCTCACTTCACTATCGGCAGCTGCTCTTTCATCTGTTACATCCCTGCATTCTCAAACTCACTTCCCAATCCCACCACCTTGCCATCCTTCTTTCAAAAGCCTTAAAAAAAAAGTCACCTCTTCAGCTGGGCTTTCAACTCTTAATGTCTTTATCATGTTTCCCCCTCCTGCTCAGCCTCCATTTACTTTTCTGAGAAGCACCTCAGGATGTCTTTTCATACAAGAGCACTATAGAAATGTAAAGTTATTGTAAATGAATTGATCTGGAAACTTTTTTCTGCTTGCATTTCCTTTGCTCTGATGCTAAAGATCTTTCAGATGATTTGAGTAAGGGAAGACGATACTGCTGGCTCCTCTATTGGACTTGGAAACGGCAGTTCTCTGACATACTGCCATTGTACATCATCTCTTCGATCTCATTACTGCATAAAGAAGGATCAATGTTCAGCTATCACTTACCAGTGTAAATAACATGATTCCACAAAACCTGACGTAAGCGGAACTTGCTGGGTTTGTAAAAGTCAGTGGCAGAAGATGTGGCTTTTGACTTTGCTTTCCAACCTCATTGATCTTTTCTGTGGATATAATTCAATTAGTGATGAGCTGAAAGACATGGTTGCCATTAAACCCCAATGCCTCACATCTGCCTAAATCTTTCCTACTGTTTTAAGATTAAAATAATGCTTAGAGCAGCTAACTGGCTCAGTGCCTTCTTTAAACATTGCAATACAGGTGCTCACAATTACAGTTTACCTTTTCAAAATATATTATTTGGCCAATTTTGTACTGTTAGAAGAGCCACAGTGCCGATAATTGTTCCAAATCCTCCTTCAACTGCATGGAAGTTCGGAGCAGGAAGATTTGAGTTGGGCAGGATACTCGTGGCAGACGTTTTTTGGGGGCTATTATTTTCTCCTACCTGCTGTTGAAACTAACCTGCAATCGTAAGCAAGTTAGTTTGGCCACTAGGAGGGTAAAACTACAAAAGTAGAGAGAAAATTAAACATACTTTTGAAAATTAAGTATGAAAGAACTAGGTCTGTGTTCAGTAGACAACATTGTGAAAATATGACATTGCTCCAGTCCTTGGCATTGGAGAAACTGAATTCACATCCTTGATCTATTTTTAGGTAAAATGCTGCAGAGTTCTGAAATGTGTCATCTGGGTGACCCAAATAACCTACATCAGAGTTATTCTGCATACAGCAGAATTTTAACTATGTGCAGTAAGTTTCCCTGAAATTGGTAATGTTAGAACTACGAAAGGCTTTAGTTTCTAAATGTAATTTTCCCTGAATTTATGTAGGTATTTTGTGCTTTTTAATTCTTTTTACTGTAGTAAAACATTATTCTTGTGCTTTTTGTGATAAATGTTTTCCTGTTAAACATGTATTGTATCATAATGCATGTTTAACAGGAATATTGTTCAAGCAGCAAATAATTAAGCAGTTTTATGACAAAAGAAAATATTTTTTATTTGGCCAGTTACTAACCATCATGTAAAGGCCGTATCTTTCAGGACTTTGCATGATGGACATGGAAGGGTCTGTTTCCAGAACATTTGAAACATGGAGGAAGTTCCAGAGAAGTCTGGTGCTCCAAGAACATAATTTAACCAGAAAAACAGTAACATCAGGCCATGGAACAGACCAATTTTGCTATGGTACTGGCACGAGTAACTCAGTGAAAAGTTGAATCTGCTGATTAAATTTAAATGCAAGACTATCACATGAAAGGTTATCCAGCATCATTGTCAAGTACAATGCCAAAGGTTGCATGATTGGGGAGTGGAAAAGTGGGTTGAGAAGTGCGGCATCAGCAGAGAGCAGAGAAGCACTGGTCTGCATGAAAGCTCACCAATTGAGCTGTTTCAAAAGTGATCTATAATAGGAGCCCGTGATGAAACTTCTTCAACTGATTGATTATACTGGTAAATAGAGCTCTCAAAACTGGTATCCGGAAACAAGCTTTCACTGCAGGTGGTGGAATGAGGAAGGCCACTGTAGCTAAAGCGAATGACTGGGTGAGCAGTGCTTGGAAGCCTGTGCCTTCAATATTCAGTGTCAAGAGAGTTGCAAGGGCTAGAATAGAGAAACTAGCAGAGCTAACCGAGTCAGACTCCAAATCCAGTGAGAGTGACTTTTAGAGGAATCGCAAAAGCATCTGGTGTGGAGGATTCTACAGAGAAGTGCTCTGTTGAGGACTGGATTGAACTGTTTCAATCAGTGACAGTGAACACTGAGAGACTGCATTAAGTACTGATCCTTTGTACAGTTGTGTTACTGCTGTTGCACTATATATTTTGTGTTTGCCTTGTATTTCACTGTTGGGAGTGTAGCTCGCGAGTGAAAGCATTAATGTTACCTCTCGTAGTATAATGCAAATTGTGTTTGAAAAATGTTAGTCTAATATTTGTCGGTTGACAATATTGTGCTGTATTCTGTGCCACCTCTCCCCAAAATGGGTGCACACATTATATTCAAATGTTCCTTAATTGTGGTAAGTTTTACAGAGGGAAGAGTTCCATTACATGCAGTGTGTAGTATGAAAAATTACAACAGGAATTGTGCGTGCCTTTATTTAGTTTGGAAGCTCCATTGAGAACATGTTCTTGTTTCAAGCTGTCAAGACAACAGCACTGCAGGTTTTGAATGGTTTGGATAAGTTGAATGATTACCTGGGAAGATGCCAAGTATAGGATGTACTGTGGTAAAACCAATGTTAATGGTAAGCTGATATTTTGTGCTGTGTATTACTTTCAAAAGGGAATAAGATAAGTACATCATGGGGAAAAACTTGCAGGGCTATAAGGGAAGAGCAGGGGAGTGGGGTTAATTGGATAGCTCTTTCAAAGAGCTAGCACAGGCACAGTGGACCGAATGGCCTCCTTCTGTGCTGTAAGATTCAATTACTTGATCTGCCATTGTTTAAAGTACATTGTCACCTGACTTAGCAATGTGATAGCATTGGGCTTGCAGCCAAGAAATCTAAATTCCAGCCTCATTAGATTTAGGAGTCTGTGTCAGGAGAGGGTATTAGTTTCCCAGTGTTGATTGCTCATCCAGTGGAATGAGGAGAAACTGGCTTGGAAAAGGGGCTTCTTGCATTGCTCAAATGTACCTTGCAATGAATTGATATTTTCCATGGAAATATCTTCAGGGGAGACTCCCGAACAGCAGAATAGCATGTGGGAGGGTAGTTCTATAATTACATTTTGGAATGTAATTATAGAACTACGGTGATGCTGTATTTTATTGCAGCTGTGTTACTGCAGGTGAAATTACTCTTGGGTAGATTTGATAAAAATTCAGCTTGTATACTACATGCCAGGATAGAAGAAACCGTTTGCTTAAAATTGTTTTGTGCTGAATTGTGGTTCTGTTAAAATTTGCAAGGTAGTTGATATTACCAAGTCTGATTATTATTTTTAAACTTAAGTGCCATATCTTTAGAAACTGCATTGATATTTTTCTTGTATTCCCCGGGCCTACGAATTATTTTTCTTTCACCTTTAAATCCTGGCTCCTCAGCACCAAGTACTTTTCCCACAACTTTATTAATAGAGGCATAGAGTACAAAAGCAAAGAAGTTATCCTAAACCTTTATAAAACACTGGTTAGGCCTCAGATGGAATATTGTGTTCAATTCTGGGCACCACACTTTAGGAAGACTGTCAAGGCCTTAGGGAAGGCGCAGACAAGATTTACTAGAATGATACCAGGAATTTAGTTATGTGGAGAGATTGGAGAAGCTGGGGTTGTCCTCCTGAGAGCAGAGAAGGTTAAGAGGAGATTTGATAGAGGTGCTCAAACTCATGAATGGTTTTGATAGAGTAAATAAGGAGAAACTGTTTCCAGTGGCAGAAGGGCCAGTAACCAGAGGACACAGATTTAAGGTGATTGGCAAAAGAACCAGAGGCGACATGAGGAAACATTTTTTTTAAGCAGCAAGTTGTAATGATCTGGAATGCACTGCCTGAAAGGGTGATGGAAGCAGATTCAATAATAACTTTCAAAAGGGAATTGGATAAATACTTGAAGGGGAAAAATTTACAGGGCTATGAGGAAAGAGCAGGGGAGTGGGACTAATTGAATAGCTCTTTCAAAGAGCTGGCAGGACTGACCGAGTGGCCTCCTGTGCTGTACTATGATGAGCTCTACCAATGCTGTTCTGCCACTGAACATTGGGAGGTGTGAAAGATTAGCCCAGCTTTACTTGACTTTCAGTTTTTGCCAACTGTCTTGTTGGGAAATGCCTTCTCTGTGCTTTATGCTTACCATTGACAATATGCCTGAAATGGCAACTCATTACTTGGTAAGAACATAAGAAAAGTCAGATGGAGAAAAGGCTATTTGGCCAATTGAAACATATTCCTCTAGTGCATGAATATTTCCTCTTAGTATCTAACTGTATTTTGAATAACCTCAATGTTTTTGCCTTTATTACATTCATTGGTAGACTATTCCAAGCACTTAAGTTTTTTTCCCATGTTAATCTGTTCTAAATTTGCTTTTTCATTTGTCTTCTGGTCCTACTTTCTTGGCTTCCTTTAAATCAAAATTTAAATTCAGTCTTCTCATTGTACCCTCAATGCAACTGTGGCTGAGATTCGCTAACTCGTCACCAAGACCTAGGATCAAAATTGAAACCTTTTACACTCTACAGCTCAGTACTACATTTTACCATACAAGTTGGTGCTTTTCCCTTCTGAACCATCGGGAAAGCCCAATATTTACATTTTCAAAGTACTTTTAGAGTAAATATTTAACAGGAGAAATACTGTAGGACTTATGAGATTGAAGCTACTTCAAATTGAGCCACTAGAAATGGGTTACACTTGAAAATTGTGTCACGCTATGGAAAGGTAAAGATTTGAAAGGTTTCTTGTAAATTCAAGTAATGTACAGTAGTAACATGCATACAGTGTCAGGGCTGCTCTTATATAAAACATTTCAGTTTAGTGCCTCACATTTATTGTGTTGTGAGACTAGAATTCCTAATATTTAACTATGCAGACATTATGTGGCAAAGTAACATCAAACAGTGTAGTCATTAGTTGACATGTTTAGGGCTGGATAACCTAGCACTAATAATGGATTGAAAAGAAATAAATCTGAAATAATTTGATTTGACCATATCCTGCTGTATAATCAGATGCTTCACATACTTATCACAACCACTGTTACAACTAGTCTTATTAAGACATAGGTTTTCAAACTGTAACCCACAGGTACCCAGGGTAGTCTGTGAAGGACTTTTTCTTCATCTGAGGCCTGGCATGCTGCATGTATAGTGTCTTGAGAATTTTGTATTCTATATTTTATTTCTGTATTTTCCTGTATTGGTTGACTTACTAGCACCTTACTTCTGTTGCTGCATACTTATATTAAAAAAATGTTGATTCTGAAGTTTTAGCATTACTTTTCTTTGGGTAGCTGACTGTGTTTCACAAGTTAAGATGGAGTTCCCTGGTAATGTGACAATATTTGCAGGGACTTCCCTCACATGCAAAAGTGTGCAAATCAGTGCATTAAGGATTAATGTAATCTGTTGTGTTTGCACATTTTTTAAAAAGACTTCTTTCCTGACAGCCCACATTCATTAGGGTTGACCCTTACCTTTCCTTTGGCACAGCGATCTACGTGCAGTGGAAGCCCTGATGGCGCACACTGCGTAAAATTTTGTGAATGTGACCCTTCATTAGTCATAATCTAATATACAAAGCATCACACATGATTTCTTGATGTACTGCAAATACATGGTTTCATAAGCATAATGGACAAGGTTTGACTATTGGTGACTCCATTAATGACTTAATTTTGAGTTTATATATTTAAGCATTTGTAAGTCTGTCCTGCCTCTTCTCTTCCCCCTGCCCCCCTCCCCCCTCTGCCCTTATTGTACGCAGAGGGGAGAAGAGAAATCTAATGCTGTAACTGGAAAACTCAACGCATGGCATGTTGATGGAATATGTGAAACACTCCGACTCTTTGCTTAAGCAACCTCTGGGGAATCCTGGATGTCTGCATGAAGATGTTAAGCTAAAGACCAGCTGTTAAGGCTATATTTTATCAACTGTTGAACTCTTATCTGAGATAAGGGGTACTGTCCATTTATAAGCCAGTCTGTTGTGGTTTCAAGTCCATGAGTACAGACTGTTCTCTTTACCTATCAAAATATTCACCTCTTTGTTGTAGTTGTCCACACTTGTAATACTAAACATAAAACAGCAGAAATGCAAAGGCCAAGTTTCAGTTCTTTGTTATGGTGCCTATTACATTTTTAATTCCCTTTGCCACAAAATGGAATGAGTTGGAGGGATGTAACTTATAATGCTTCCTCTCCACATGCGAACTTCAGGAATGCAGACTGATCAGATTCTTTTGAAAACTTCATTTCACTAAGCTACCGTGTCAGTGTTTTGCACGTTGGAATGAATGATATAGACAAGAGGCACTCCAAGGTCCTACAGAGAAACCGTTAGGAGATTGTTAGATTAAAGTGGTAAGTGAGTGCTATTGGGGATGCTTCCAGCTGCTCAGTCAATGATTTTTGTAAAACTGAGTAATCTTGTAGTTAAAGGTTAATAGCAGAGAAGGAATTCATTATGTTGAAAATTGAACTGGTTCTTTGAGAAAGCTTGAGCTGTTTAACAATGGTGGGCTGTGCCAGGATATACAGGGACTAAAAAATAATACCCAAGTTCGTAATAAAAACAAAATGCTGGAAGTACACATCAGCATCTGAAAAGAGAAAGGACAGGTTAATGTTTGAGGTGTAAAACCTTCGTCAGAACTGGAAACCGGAAGATAAGCAAGTCCTCTCATAGGACTGATAAAAATGAAGATGGCTGGACCGGGGTGGGGAAAACAACAGCTGGTAGAAGTCAAGAATCACAGAGAAAAAGTTAGGAAGTTAATATGTTGAATGGTCAGTCAGTGGGTTTTCTTTAGAAAGACTGGAGTGATGCAGTGCAAAGGCATTAAAAGGACACAAGTATGAAAATAGCTAAGTGAGGCAGTGAAAAGACACAGGAAAGATGCACAGATGCAGCTTCTAAAATGGATGGGATGAAATGAGAGGTGGATGGGAAAAATGGGCAAGATAATAAGGGAGAACAATAAAATCTAAATTTTTAAAAATCCTTGTTCAGACTGAAGTGCTGCAGAGAGCTTGTGTTATGAAGAATCTGACTTTAGGAACAGAAGAGGTAAAGATAAATGAGCAATTAATAAGGGTCATTATAGTATGACTGTTTTTGTATTAATATAAGAAACAAGGTAATGGACCCCAGGGTGGAATTAAAAGGTAAATATAATTAGTTTAATAAACACAGTTAAGATGAGAGGTTCAATATTAATTTCATATAGCTGGGTTAAATTGTTCAGAATGGATAGATGGCAGTCCAGAGGTAGTATAGAGGAAGGAGTAGTTTTACCAAATAAGGGAATCCTTGAAATTTATTGAGCAGGTGTAGATCCAATATGGTTTGGGAGAAAATCTGACAGAAAGGAAGGAAAACTGATCAAAGAAAATTGTTGATCACCTGAGCAAAAGAAGGAAGGTGACTGGGAGAGATTTAATCAAGTGAAAAGCTACACCATGTAAAGGAAGGATTGGGGGAACAGAGGTTAGTGGTGATTGATGGCGCAGGAAGTATATCACATTTTGTAATACTCCGCTGTACAGATCAGGAAGATGCCAAAGTGTGTTCATTGTGCTGAGTTTGTGGATCTGAGCTGGACCACTGACGGGAACATTACAATTAACCTTGTGGTTCCTAGGCTATAGAGATTAATCATCCAATGGTTGAATTCCTGCTTGCAACCCAGTCACCCCACTTAAAAGTGTGCATGTGCGGACAGGCTTGGGCTAAACTGGACTTATAGCTTGCCGACATTCATCGAGCTGAGCGCTGATGAAATTCGTCCGGTGAAGGTAGGGAAACTCAAATGGCAGCCAGAGCTTGGGTTGCTACTTGTGACTCTTTTAATTGGCAGTCTAATACTATCACTAGCGCTGCTAATCTGCCTCCTGATCTTCAGTTCTTTGTGCTGGTTGTGTGGGCCACATAATAATGACTTCTGTCATTGCCATTTGGCACTCTTCAATTATTATTGGCTCAGGCACCACTGCTTCGGAGTCCACAGTACTTTGATCAACAGGAAAACACATTTTGAAAGTAAATGAAAGAACAACGCACCATCACCAGTGTGATATCCTGTAGTACCGTATGCTTTCATGAGGTAACTTAAAACGTATGTGCGTACTCTGAAAAATATATTGGGTACAACAACAAAAAATTCACAGTATGAAACTAAAGTGAGAATTTAAGTGACATATCCAGAACTAATGGGCGCTATTTGCACTGTACTGTTGTCGAAATCCAGGCGATACTCATTTTGTTCCACAATTCTGTTCGCACTTGTGAATAATATTGAGAAAATGACTGAAGATATAGTACATGTCACATGAGAAAGTAGTCTGATATTTTAAAATGCCAACGTTTATGCATGTTGCACACAATTTGGAATACATCCCCAGGATAGGATTCTTTTAACTATATAATGCTCACAAAATTGGTGTGGTTTCTGTGCACATTGAGCTACAGTTCATGTTAGACTGAAGTAAAGAAAGAATTGTCTTTTTGGATATGTCTGCAATTAGTCCTACTGAGCAGCCTGCTCTGTCCTGAAGGACTCTTCAGGTTGATCTATGTAAGGGTGCCATTGGTTTTGGAACTCTTTCCACTTCAAAAGTCAAAAGATATCTTTAAAATGTACATTTTAAAATTGTTTACACAATGTTTCTTGATAATTGAGTACAGGAAAAGAAAATTTCCTAATGAAAGTTTTCATAAGCCACAAAAGGTCTGTGCATTTTGCACAATTGCACAGAGTGCTATTAAAAAATTTCCTCAGCTGGGATTTAACTGAGTAAAGTTAATCATTTTTTTTTTTATTTGCAGATTTCAGCCAGCAAATTATTTAGATTTTAGCTGCTTTTGGAAGTCCTTCACTGACCAGTCAAAAGGTAAAATCCATTTTATAGTTGGTGGTTGTTTGTAGTTTGTGTAGTTGGTTTTACTCCTTTTGTTTTTCAGGGCGATTGCAGTTTTTAATTTTAACAAAACTTTACTGATTGTGAAATGATGGTCCACAAAGCTCAATGCTGGGGCATAAATTTGTACTTGTACAAAATTGCACAGCTATCTGAAATTCATTAATTTGAAACTGCGCACAGCCTTCACTGCACAGCATGCATGATTCCAAATGCAGCCTGTTTCCGTTTAAGGGTGTTGCTAATTTTGTAGTTTCATACACATATTTTAGTAGATTATTTCTAAAGTGTGTTCTGATACAAAAATTTAGGGAGTGCATGATTCAGTGCTCTGGCTAGTTATTAGAGTTTAGAATATGATATTTACATTGCCACAAATGTAGAATATCCTGGAGTTTTTTCTTTTTAATCAATATTAGAGTTTTATGTAGGAGTGAAAGAAAAGCTGTAGTATTGTAAAGCTATTGTAGAGAGTAACAATAATGTTGTAGAGCAATACTAATTATAGAAAGTAACTTTTCAATATTGATGTTACTCTATTGTAGAGTAACATTAACATTGCAGAGACTGGTCCTGATATTGTGAGTGAGTAAAGTGTAACAGTAATATCATAGAGCTAGCTAATATTGTGGAAAGTAGCACTGTAATAATTTGGAGAGTAATGCTGTAATATGTTAATTAGTCTGTTATGTTGCATGATTAACACAGACCAGTGCTGGGTTCTGGTCTGTGGTGTCACTTGGTTAGTAGGGACCAACCAGATCCCAGAACTGGTCCGTGCTAATTACATAACACAGAAGACCAATCAAAAGCCCACAAAACCATACAAAGCAGCCAAGTTAGACGTGGCATCTCCAGGTTATTTGATGTAAAACGATTAAATAAAGAAAGGAGTTTGCTGATGAAAATAGTTGGGAGCTCATTGTAGGCCTAACTGAATTGCTGACTAGCTTGGTTTCCAAGTGCATAGTTGAGGAAAGCAAACAGAAAGCAGTGCCGGATAGCAATTAGGCCAGAAGATGTGCAAATATACAGCAAATCATGACACAGCTGTGAAATGGAGAGAAGGAGTTAGATAAAATAAAGTATCAGTGAAATGGGATATGTATTGTGCTTATCGGCAGGAGAAAAAAAGATTGAGGCAGAGGGAGTGAACTGGTGTAGCCAAGGACTGCACTACTGATTACGCCCACTAGTAACAATGGGGAGATATAAGAGGCCATTATATATAAATCCATGAGCAATGCCATGGGAGATTAACAATAGCAGTTGTAAGTGTCTAAGAAGGATTGAGACAGCAAATCTATACGTTAAATGACCCTCATTTCTCCTAAATGAATTGGGGGGGAATTTAAGCTTTGATGGGAATTGGAGAGAATTTTAGCTTTGGCAAACATTAATTATCCAGTGTAACTGTGATCCACTATATATAAATGCCGTAGAACGTGTAAAAGTGCAAGTATTTCAAATGAGTTTAGTGAGGCAGATGATTTTTGTACAACAGGTGTGTTTTGCTAAAATTGTCTCTATTATTTTGGCTCTATTAAGCTATAGTGTAACACTCTCAGTAAACGATCTTTACTCAAACACATGGCTTGCCACTTGCCGAATCCGTCAGTCATGAATGTTTTTGTTTTATTTTTGTAAACTTTTTTTTTTACGTGGTTCAAGCAACTGCTGCTATTGAAAAAAAAATTGAGTTTCTTCACCAGCTGGTTGAGCCAGTTACTGAACAAGATCGGCAATGTGACGGATGGTAGAAAGTGTTGTGTACCTTTTTTTTATATTGTGCAAAAAACTCGATTAGGTTGAAAACGTTTTGTTTGACAGACATAGCTGATATACAGAAAGGGCAAAGCATAGCTTATAAAAATGTGCTGCACACAATATATGGTGTAAAGTCGATTGGAACACGTTTCTAGTTGAGTATCTGAGTGGCAAATAAAAATAATTTGTGTTTTGCTCTCGTGTGTATGTTCGTGGTCATCAAGGTGAGGCATGTCAGCGCAGCGGTAGTGTTTTCCCACCATCAGCATCAAGCATCCCAGGTCAAGTATATAGCACAGATTACATTCAGAACAAAGTTTTGTCTATTCTGTGTTAACTGTGCTTTAGCCCCAGTATCAGAAGAGCACCCACTACTGCCCCACTTCCCACAAAGTCCATCCTGTGACCTTTGAGTGAGATTGGCAGATTTGCACCAATTTGTGCTGTGGGGCCACACTCCAAAGAAGCTGGGTTGAGACTGGGCAAACTGATTTTTATTTTCTCCTCCTTTGTCCATGGAATTTTATTCTCCCTTTCCTTCTCCCAAGGCATTCTCCTCTTGATGAGATACAGTTCTAAAGGCGCTAGGCACCCTCCAGTATTATCCAGGTTGGCATTCTTCTTGCGAGCTTAAACGGTGAATGTTAGCAGGCTAGTTGACCACAGGGGTATCATGGTCAAACCCAAATCTTGTCCTCACCCAAGGTCCACATTTCCCACATGTGTCTTTGGACAACAAACAGAAATGGGAACCATGGCAATTTTAACATCCCTACTGGACCCCTGTTGACATCAGCTAACTCAGTACAAATCAGTGATTCGAATCTGGTTCCTTTCTCTCTCTATGGTTCAAGTACTCGCTGTCTTAACCAACTGAATAATATATAATCCTTGCAGCCATCAGAGAGAGGAGAGGGACTTAAATTCCATCAGCCTAGGCTGAACGTGGGCCCTGGTCACGGAAATGGAAAAATTACTACGCAAACCTACGCTACCATCCTGTCCCCAAATTGGGTTATGATTTCTTGGGAAACAAATAACGTTAATGACATTTTCCAAATCAGGAGTGTACAAAACATTTCTATATTTAGATATACCTGCTTTAAAAATGAACAGATGAAAAAGGATTTTTTCTGTCTGGTGATTATATATTTATTAATATATAATACACATTTCATATTACTGGTAAATGTTTCAATATCCAATGAATTCATATTAAAACATACAGTAGACTGAAAAACTAATCATATTCTATTTTAGCGTAACTGTGTTTTGTGCGATAGTGATAAATGTATCTCTTATGTAATCATATTGGTGCAGAAACTTATTACTGCAGTGTGTGTTGAAACATTTTACTGCTGTATGAATTGCTAATGGAATCGGCACCTGATACACTGCTTCAAATTTGCATTTAGCAATATATTGTGGACTGTGATGACCTAATGATTTATTAAATTATAATGTACGGTATGCATTTGTGATCAGAACTGTGATACAATAAAGAAGTATCTTTCTCTTTTTCCAGCACATACAATAAGAAGTTGTTTTTTTCTGAAAAATTGTTTGTTGCTCTGACTTTAAACTATTATATTTACTCTTTTAGTCACTATACCATAGGCTGGCATCAATGCCAACAGATAACTGCTGTCTGAATTTGGTGTCTTTTATTTAAGTAAAATTATATATTCTATAAATCTACTTTGAAACAAGGCTGGAATAGTGGATTCTGAGAGCATTTAAATCAGTCATCTGTAAATCGTACAGTATGCAGTGTGTGTATCCGGTCTTTTATATTGGCACACACCAGTTTAAATAGACAATTATTTACCATGTACTGCCGTGTATTTACCATAGCTACACAAGAGAATGTGGCATGCCATCAAGTATCCTCATGATCTGATACTTCTGGTGAGAGTACAAATCATTTTATAAAGTGCGTCTTAACATTGGCAAATAGACCAAACCGTTCAAGAAACAAATTTCAGAATACACCAGATAGCATATAACACAACAGAAAATCAGGTTTTGGTTTTGCCAGAGCTCAGTCACTGGTGGAAGCAATTTGTATCAGTTACCGTACTTGAAATTTGATATTAGGTTAGAACTGAGCTGCAAAGCAGCACAATGAGAATATTGCAACTTGGCTTGAATATATTTGTGATTTAAAAAGCATAGCAGAGACCAATTAAATGAAATTTTGGTTTAAAGTGCCTATCTGATGAAGTTTGATGGATTAATTCAGTACAGATTTGAGATTTCATAACTGAAACATTGATTTAGTTCAGGAATCTTGGACACATGTCAGCTGTTAAACTGTTAATACCATACATCTGCCCTGTGGGTTGTGTCTTGATACCTATAACAGTGCTCAAGATTCAGGGAAGACTGAGAGCTGAACAATCACAGCTTAGAAGCTGCAGGTCCCAAAATCATTTTCAAGAAAGTCTGAGAACCTTTCCCTTTTTTAGCTACTACTGTAATTAGGCTTAGAAATGCATTTTTTAATACTTTTATTTTTAAATGATTACCACCACTCCTGGCTCTCATAAGCTGTTGCATGTCAAGTTAGTTCCATCGCAAGTTTCTAAATTCTTAGTAGTGATGTTGTAGGACCCTGTTAATACAGAATAAACCGATTTTCATGGTTGTAATGTACTGCAACTGTAAATCATGAAGCCAGAAACGATCCAGTGATAGGAACCCCAATCTCCATTACAGTCCTGACTGTGCACGCACAAGACCTCAATCTTCAGATTCTAAAATGCACCCTACTTATTGCTACTAGATTTTAAGTATAAAAAATGGCAAATGTAATGAGCACTCTTCATTTATTACTTTTATACACTTTATATATTAGTTTGTACATTAGTTTTCAGCATTGAATACCGGTGAGGACTGCAATCTGGAGCATGGCACCCTGGGGCAAAGGACTGCATACGGGGGCACAGTGAAGTGTAGGAATGCAGTGGTTATAGGGGATTCAATAGACGGAATCAGACAGGTGTTTCTGCAACCGGCGATGTGAGTCCAACATGGTGTGTTGCCTCCCTGGTGCCAGGGTAAAGGACATCACTGAGAGGGTGCAGAATATTTTGAGGGAGGAAGGGGAACAGACAGAAATCGTGGTCCATGTGGGAACCCATGACCTAGGAAGCAAAGGGGTTGAGGTCTTGCAATTGATGAGTTTCAGGAGCTAGGGAGGAAGTTTAAAAAGCAGGATCTCAAAGGTAGTTATCTCTGGATTACTCCCAGTGCCACACGGTAGTGAGTACAGGAATAGTAGGATAAGACAGGTTAACGCATGGCTGGAGAAAAGGTGTGGAGGGAGGGCTTCAGATTTCTGGGGCATTGGGTCCAGTTCTGGGGCAGGAGGGACCTGTTCAAGATGGACATATTGCACTTCAACAGAGCTGGGACTAATGTCCTCATGGGGAGGTTAACTAGTGCTGTGAGGAAGGGTTTAAACTGATTTTGACAAGGGTTGGGCACCAGGATGAAACATTGGGGCAGAAATTGCTTGCAAAATAACAGTGAGCTCACCATTGTTAGTGGCGAAATCAAGGAGCAAGTTCCAGTGTTTGCACATGTGCAGTGAAACGCGGAAATCCAGAACTTGCGCCTACTGGTTCACCGGCGAGATGACAGCTTAGAATTAAAGGGATATTGCCAGCTGCAATCAGGGAAATCATTGAAAAAGCACCAACTTGCTCATTTGCCCAGCTGGAAAGTAACTAATATCGCCACAAAACAGGTATGCTTAAAAATACAAGTAAGTTTCACTAGTAAGTCTTAATGACTGCCAAACAACTAAAAATTAACTTATAAAAATGTGGAGTCTCATTAATCCTTTTAATAGTTTTTGGTCATTAAAAAAACGTTGTCTCTGTCTCTCTTATTTAATTCAGTTATTTCTTACCCTCTCTTTTCGCTGTCTATAATTGTTTTTACAATGATTTTAACGTAGTACCTTTCACTTCCTGGCTTTCACGTTCCAAGCCTGCAGACACAGTTAATGCAGCCTGTCAAAAATGCTGCAATCTGGTCGAGGGGAGAGTGTGATCCTCCCGCTTCTCCCACAGGTCCTAGCTTCTCTTGAACTGACATTGGGCTCTTCTATGCTTCCTTTTTGAGGACGTGCGTGAAGTAAAGACCGTGGAAGTTAGTGGGTTAGTGCTTGCCACTATGGAGTTGGTTCGACGCTCTGAGCAATTTCTGCCCCAGTAGAGAGGAGAAACAAGGTGCAGAGGACTGGAAGAGACAAATAGCTCTAGAGTAAAGAATAGTTCAGGAATAGGAGGTATTCAGGAAAGATAGGGGAGGAAAGAAAGGAGGTGGGGTGGCAGTGTTGATCAAAGAAACTATAATAGCACTGGAAAGGATGACCTAGTTGAGGGGTCAAAGATAGAATCTATTTGGTTAGAATTAAGGAACAATAGAGGAGTTATTATACTACCGGGTGTATACTATAGGCCACCAAATAGTGGGAAGGAGATTGAGGAGCAAATTTGCAGGCAAATCAAAGGAAGATGCAAGAACTATGGAGTAGTGATAATGGGGGACTTCAATTATCCCAATGTAGACTGGGAGAGTAACAGTGTAAAGGGTAAAGAGGGGGGAGGAATTCCTGAAATGTGTACAAGAGAGCTTTTTTGATCAATGTGTTTCTAGACCAATGAGAAAGGAAGCAGTATTGGATCTAGTTCTGGGGAATGAAGTGGAGCATGTTTCAGTGGGGGAGCATTTGGGTAACAGTGATCATAATATCATTAGGTTTAGAGTAGTTATGAAAAAGGACAAGGAACAATCTTAGCCCTCCTTCAGTTAATTTCAGTGAGTTAAAAAGGGTTCTGGCCCAAGTGGATTAGAATCAAAAATTGGTGGGCAAAACAGTTATTGAACAATGGGAGGCCGTCAAGGGGGAAATGGTTCAGGTACAGAGTAGACACATTCCCACGAGGGAGAAAGGAAGGATATTCAAAGCTGGAGCTCCCTGATGACTAAAGATATAGATTAAAATTAAACAGAAAAAGGACGCTTATGACAAATGTAAGATTCGTAATAGAGTAGAGGCGATCTAAAAAAGGAAATGAGAGGCAAAGAAAGAGTATGAGAATAGATTAGCGGCTAACATAAAAGGGAAGCTAGAAGTCTCTCATAAACATATAAATAGTAAATGGGTAGTCAAAGGAAAGATGGGGCTGATTAGGAACTTAAAATATGATCATCTTGTGGAGGCAGAGGGTATGACTGAGGTCCTAAATGAGGATTTTGTATCTGTCTTCCCTGGAGAAGAGGATGCTGCTAATGTAGCAGTAAAGGAGGTGGTAGTAGCGATAGTGGATGGGATAAAAATAGTTAAAGAGAAGGTACTTAAAAGGTTGGCAGTACTCAAAATAGAAGAGTTACCTGGTCCGAATGGGATGCATCCGAGGTTACTGAGGGAAGTAAGGGTGGAAATTGTGGAGGCTCTGGCCACAATCTTCCCATTCTCCTTAGTTATGAGGGTGAGGCCAGAGGACTGGAGGATTGCAAATATTACACCCCTGTTCAAAAAAGGGGCAAGGGATAAACCCAGCAATTACAGGCGAGTCAGCCTAACGTCGGTGGTAGGGAAACTTTTGAGACAATAATCCGGGACAAGATTAGTTGGCACATGGAAGAGCATGGGCTAATAAATGAAAGTCTGCATGGATTTGTTAAAGGCAAATCGTGTTTGACTAAGTTGATTGCGTTCTTCGATGAAGTAACGGAAAGGGTTGATGAGGGTAGTGTGGTTGATGTTGCGAATATGGACTTTCAAAAGGCGTTTGATAAAGTACCACGTAATAGACTTATTAGCAAAATTAAAGCTCATGGGATTAAAGGGACAGTGGCTGCGTGGATACAAAATTGGCTAAGGAACAGGAAACAGAGAGTAGTGGTGAACGGTTGTTTTTCAGACTGGAGGGAAGTATACAGTGGTGTTCCCTAGGGATCGGTATTAGGACTACTGCTCTTTTTTTTAATCTATATTAATGACCTGGACTTGGGTATAGTTTGCAGATGACAAAGTTTGCAGATGACACAAAACTCGGAAATGTGGTAAACAATGAGGAGGATAGTACCAGACTTCAGGAGGACATAGTCTGGTGAAATGGGCAGACATGTGGCAGATGAAATTTAACGCAGAGAAGTGTGAAGTGATACATTTTGATAGGAAGAATGAGGAGAGGCAAGATAAACTAAATGGTACAATTTTAAAGGGGTGTATGTACACAAATCTTTAAAGGTGGCAGGACAAGTTAAGAAGACTGAAAAAAAAGCCTATGGGATCCTTGACTTTATAAATAGAGGCCTAGAGTACAAAAGCAAGAAAGTTATGATGAATCTTTATAAAACACTGGTTCTGCCTCAGCTGAAGTATTGTGTTCAATTCTGGGCACCACACTTTAGGAAGGATGTGAAGGCCTTAGAGAGGGTGCAGAAGAGATTTACTGGAATGGTACCAGGGCTGAGGGACGTCTGTTTTGTGGAGAGAATGGAGAAGTTGGATTTGTTCTCCTTAGAACAGAAAAGATTAAGGGGAGATTTGATAGAGATGATCAAATCACAAATGGTTTTGACAGAGTAAATAAGGAGAAACTGTTTCTAGTGGCAGCTGGGTCAGTAACCAGAGGACACAGATTTAAGGTGATTGGCAAAAGATCCAGAGGCGACATGAGGGAAAAAAAGTTGACGCAGTGAGTTGTGATCTGGAATGCATTGTCTGAAAGGGTGGACGAAGCGGATTCGGTAGTAACTTTCAAAAGGGAATTGGATAGATACTTGAAGGGAAAAAATTTACAGGGCTATGGGGAAAGAACAGAAATTGACAGTGTCTCTATCCCTTTAAGACATTGTGACTTTGGACATGTTTTATGTACACCAGGTAATTAACTATGGTGTATAATTCTACCCTTAGGATAACTGATTTGATGTCGCCCCACCCCTATATCCCTCTCATCATTAGCATCTTGTCTTCAGCTCCTTGTTGATTTGTGCAAGCACATCAAACAACTGAATATACACATGTAAACTGGTTCTATATTGCTCTCATTCAGCGCTAATGCTACTGGCTTTCTAACGTAGGCTTCATGCAGATAACACCACCAAAGTAAAGTTGCCAAATTTGCTATGGCTAGGCAGACACACTTTTTAAAAAAAAAAGTGCCTGCGAGTCTGACAGATTTACTGCTCAAGACCTGCTGTTGGGAGCCAATGGGATGGAGTACAATATAATAGCAGCTTTAGTCTTAACTTTCTGCATAAATCAGCTTGCCGTCGTGAGCGATGGTTACGTATAAAAGTGAAAAGATGAGCAGTATAGGTGAGTTGGCGTTAGATTTCACCAGCGCTTATTAATTCATTTTTATTCAGATCTTAGACATGTTTAGTGGCAGTAAAAAAGTTACTATGTACTTGATGGTGGGTTACAACAGTCTCAATCTCCTCAGATCATTTAACAGCTCTGTGCTTTTAATGTTGGTGCAGAATTAGAGTATGAGATAATACATTACTACACATCCACTGTCTGTCAGATTTTAAGGAATGTGTTTAGATGGTTGAAACGCAAAACAGCAGGTCTTTAACCTCTGACCAACGAAAATTGTGTAGCGGGAAGACAGCAAAGAAATTCAATATTTAAAGAATTAAGTAGGGTTGGTTAACTGCTGCAGGGTGTCTGGAGGTTGGGTCAGACCAGATAGCTGAAATTCAGCATCTAAAATGTTGTATATTTAAGCTCATTTTATGCACTTTATCTCTGAGACTAGTTTTATATTGGGGCATAATGACAAAATTTTAATAGTGATTAGAGAAAGGATTTTCTCTGCGTTAACAAAGTCATTTTGAACCTTATGGTGAGAAAGAACAACAGGTGTGGAATAGGAAAGAACCCTTGGCCTTGTGTATAATACACAACAGCTGAAGACCTTTGTCTTTATCAGGTGACAAAAGGCAGCTAACAATCTTTCCAAAACAGTCAATAATCGCAATTAAGCAAGTGGAAAAACTCCATGTTGAAATTTAATTGTTCTGCCATTATAACCTGACAACAAACTTGTAACTAAATTTATTTTTCCTCTCCAGTCTTGAAAGATGCAACTGCTAAATCTACTGTGTGATTTCACCCAACTTCTATTTTGAAATTCTGATCAAAAATTGTTTACCCATGCAGAGAAAAGTGACTCTTGCAATTGAATTTACCCATTTATAGCTTGAAATAATAATCAGGACAGCTCCATTTAATCTTCCCATGCACATTCATAATACTGAGCCTGGATTATTTATTTGGGCCTCCTTATATCCACAGTATTAATCACTGTTCAACTCATGGAGAAGTATTCACTTACATAGTAGATGAAGTCGGCTTTGGCATAAGGATAGTGTGGTACGGAAACATGTGAAAAGGCCACTTGGAAACACAACCTTACGTGCACACTGATGTTTGTAGTGCCAAAGCAAATTTCCAAATTCCAAAAACTTTCATTGTCACGTTTTTGGATTTTAATGCTAGATAGTTCCTTGGGTTCAGCATCACTGGCCTCTCCTGTAAGCAAACCTCCTGTAAACCTGCCCAACATCTAGGTGAATGTAGTGAGACCCAGGACTCAAACAGAGAACTCTTGTGCCCCTGTTAACTGGAATGTATTAACATACCATCACAGAAGCTTCTGACTAACCCTCTTGCCACTAGCTTCAAACTGACTGCTGTCTGGTGGCAATTCACCTAAGGTATAACTCTCAAGTTTATGTTAATCAAAAACTGTATTTCTCGACACCAGTAGATGGTCAGCTATTCACAGGATTCAAAATTGTGTTTGTTCACCCAAGTATATCTGCCAAGCAAACATGTACTATAAACAGCCCCACAGCATGCTTCTATTTGAATGGAATGGCTTGACCCATTGATCAGCAATCAACCTACTCATAATATCAAGGCCTTCCTGAACAATGTTTGTGCCCTTGAGGTGTATGTGTCAGTCTGAGATGTGTATATTGTCAGCCTGCAATAATGGCTAGCAGTAACCAATTATAGCAAGGAAGAATCTGGTAAATAATACGTCATTGACAAAAATGTGTCATTTCTGCCACAATATGCACACTAGATGAAGCCTGTTATAACCTGAGGATTGTGTGGTGCAAAAATGTGTTAAAAGAATTTGAAAAATCAATTTTGTGTGTGGCAGTGCCAAAAGAAATCCCCAGACTCCAAAGACTTATATTTTATGTCACAGTCCAATGTTTAGTTTTCACACAAGCTATTTTTAGTAACAAAACAACACAAAAAGCTAAAATGTATAGTTTTTCTACTGATGTAATAGCTATATCTTGTTTTGGGGAGATTATTAACTGACTTTTTTCATTCTGCAGGGTTCAAGATGGTTGTTAACCTACATAAAAGTATTGTTCTATTTAATCACTATTAACACCTTATTTATAATTCTAATTAAAATACCTGTATTTATATTTCTAGATTCTGATGTATTAAGCAGCAGCACATAGCTGTGTAACAAAAAAGCTGCTTTCTCCAAAGCTATTGGCAGGTAGGTGAAACTTTTTTTTTGTATGGGCTATTCAGTATTAAGCACTATGTTGGAACATGTTTGTTTCCTTTGAGTTACATTGTAGCACTAGTATAACTAATGGGGAAAGTGTGGTGTTTATACAGAATAAATTACACACACTAACCACTCGAGTACACAGATCTTTTGTAAATTCTCATCCTAAATAAATGGCCTGCTAGTGTTTTCTCTCAGAAATTACAATTTGTCGGTTACTATAAACTAACAGGAGTTACGTTTTAAAACGTAGTGAACCATAGTGAATGTCTGTTACATGCATCTACCTCGTGACTTATAGAATACTCCAATGCCTGAAATGACAGATGTCTATCTGGCATGCTATGTACATAATTACTATCTCAACTCCAATCTATCCTGTACTCAAGGATGTGTACTGCACTCTAACAATGATGCCCTTACCACCTGCTTACCCATTTGTGAACCTCAGCCGTTATCTGCAACCATTGTCTGGAAGCGGGCGGCTGAGTAAATACTTGAGTCTAACCCACCAAGAAAATCATCTCTTTTGTTCCAAAGCTTCCCTTCCTCCAAATGGGGAAGATTTGCATGTTCCACAATCTGTGATGCGCAGCCATCGTTTTTCAGAAATGATTCACAATTACATACAAGTTTGAAGGGCTTGTTTCGTTCATGATTTTTAAAAAAAATCCTGTTACTTTATAGTGTCTGACAAATTGTAATTTCTGAGACAAAACACTAAAAGACTTTATTTAGGATGAGAATTTACAAAAGATCTGTGTACTCGAGTGGTTAGTGTGTGGAATTTATTCTGTATAAATACCACACTTTCCCTGTTAGTTATACTAGTGCTACAATGTAGCTGCAGGCAGCAGTGCTGCTGATGATGTGAGAAATGTACATGTTTTGTAGTCGCAGGAAGTTCTGAAATTGAACAGTGTCACTTGTTCTTAGTAATGTTAGCATCCTTACTGCTGTATGTCTGAATGCAATGTAAGTTTTAGCAAAGTGTCACCATAGTTTAGTTTTTGAATTCAGCTTTGCCTTCCCTTGTAAACAATCATCTGAGAATTATTTGAAATTCTGATTGCTCTTATTAATACAGTAATAATGCCACTGAAATGTTCAGAAGCTTTATTACTACTTTAGAATGTTCAAACATAAATTGAGGTTCTAAGCACCCTATTATAGGAAGGATTATTGAGCTATGTAAAGGATATAGCACAAATCCACTAGAATGATACCAGGAATGAGAGGTTATTGTTATGAGGAAAGGCTTGAATTTTTTTTTGCTGAAATAGAGAAGGCTAAAGGAGATCTAATAGGGGGTTTCAAGACTATAAGAGATTGTTAAATAGTGAAAGATTGTTCCCACTGTTTTGGCAGATCATAATGAGAGGGCATAGACTGAGCATTTTCACTGGAAAAACATAGGGGAATGTTCGAAGAAATGTTTTCTTATTAGGAGTGTTTTACCACAAATGGCCATAGAGAAGGAGACTGTAACATCACTTAAAATGGAATTGGCTAAGTGTTTAAAAAGGAGGAATATGAAAGGATACAGGGAAAAAAACAAGGAAATAAGATGGAATGGATCGACCTAATTGAAGAATAAGCACTGGTAAATGCTCAAGGACCAATTGACCTTATTTTGTGCTTTGATTTTGATGATGCTGTACACCTTTTAAAAATAATTTTAAAAACCTTTTTCCTTCCCCAGTTCTCTCTTCCTTCATCATTTCTTTTCTGATTTCCATATATAGGCATTTATTTCATATTCTTTTCTTACTAAATTCAAGATCGTTCATTCTTTCTACACACCCAGCGTCCTGGTGTTCATTGTAGAGCTGGGACCCACACCGATTAAAATGTTATTGGCTGAAACTGGTTACAAAGACTTTTTTCAGGCAATAAAAGCCACAACATTCAAGTTTGATCTGGTTGCATCATTAGGGCACGCAATGGTTTTCAGGCTAACATTTTACACTACACATGCTCAAGAAGATAATTCATGCAAACCTCATGCAACAGATTATGTTCAAGGATTAACAATAAATCTGCACACTTTTTTTGTTGCATGAGTGCTTTGGTAGTTCTGAAAGGGTTGATATATTTAGATGTTTTCTTAAATAAACACAATTTTATTTCTTATCACTTTTCCCTACTTGTATCCTTTGTTAAAAGCATGATCCCTTATTGAGTTATGTGAAAAGTTGCTCTTCAGTATTGACAAGTGGCCATTATTCAGATGTGGCTCTTGACTGTGCAGAGTGCATCAACTGTAAACCTGACTGTCCTCACCTGAGGTCCATGCATACACATTTCAAACAAGGATCTCAGGATAATAATTGGGAACAGGAATCCAGGCTGTTTTCTTTTTTCTTTCACAACTCTGGAACCCTGAGACCTGTCCAGTGCTGTGTAAGTGGTAGAACAGTGATTTTACCACGCCTTGCTCAGAACAGCTGATCTGATCTGTATGTCTCAGCTAATCACTGAACTAACTCTCTAAGCCACCACGAGAGCTGCACACAATACTTTGTTATATTTTTCTATATTGATTTATGACAACATTGTAAATGTGTGATTCAAAGTGAAGCCACTTTACCAGTGGAACAATTCTAGGCATCAGTTCAAAAGCCCTTTTTGTACTTGCACATTTGTTCAGAACTCATTTATGTATTAATGATTCCCTGTATGTAAAGATGCGGAAGCGCTTGAAGATGTTGTTACACAACCGGAGTTCTTTACATGCCGTTAAAATTTTATGACTGGCTTGCTTATAAAGGCAATATTGGTACAGTTCTAACAATGTAAATTGTCAATTCTTGTTAGAAAAGACCAGCACTAAGAAATCAAAATTGGTTACCAAGAATTGGCACTTAAATCTATACTGACCTCTGGTAGTCAAGTTTGGTACCGCAGCCTGTCGGAGAAAGATTTTTGAGGGTAAATTGAACGTGAATGACTATTTTACTGAGAATCTGTTGTAGATAAAATTGGGTTTTATTTATAAGGCAGTAATTTTTATAGGCATTAATTTTTATGAAATACTTGTAAGAATCATTGTATATTTGCTTGAGGTTTTTCCTTTTGAGGGCATCAAATTCTCTCTTTTTCCTTAGCCCCTGTTATCTTCCTCCCACCCACCCCACTGCAGTGCACCAACTAAGGACAAGCAGGTTACTTTTCACCTACGCCTTCACCACTGTTGCTCTGGCCAGCTGCTGGTAGGTAAATGAGTGATCAGGACAGCTTTGCTACCGTCTGTCAAAGCAGGGCAGCTGATATCAATAACTCAACAGAATAAATGTTATTTCTATCCCTCTGTGGTTCTGCATATTTGTGCTCAAGTGTGTTTGCTCAGTGTGCTGCCCTTTGCATGTGTTTTAAACAGTTTTTTAAAACAAGGAGCGGGTTGAAGAAAATGTTTATTGTTGGTTAATGTACACTGTTTGGTATCGATGGACATGCAATCAATTTTTTAATTCATGACGTGTGGACTTGTAGGGGACATGAAACAGAGTAATGGTCTAACATAGAATTCATCTATAACAAGCCATCAGGTTATGAAAGTCCATTTGAACATTTTATCAAACAAAATTGAAACAATTGTTTAGAATCCAGGATATCTCCAAATCATTGTTAGTGTAGCCACTTTGCATCATTTCTCAACCTAGTGGATAGAATTGTTATCTCCATTGTGCGGTGAGATTAGAATGAAAAGAAATGCACCTTTAAGTTCGTTACTGCCATTAAATAGATGATAACAGGTAGTGTAAGTAAATTACAGGACAGTAGTCTACTTAGAATTCAGATGATGCCCTAAATTGTGAGAGTCAAGTGTGAGCATCATCTGAACTCCAGGATTAAATTTGTGCTTTAAATTCATTTAGAAGTGTCTTTCTGTAGTATGATGGTTATCATTGCGCTGCAGATTATTATATTTGATATAGTAGGTATTCTAATACTATTTGAAAAGTTAATGTTGCAGGACATATGATCTAATAATTTTTATGCTATAAACCAGAATGTATTTTAGATCACATGACTGCAATAATACACTGTTATTTGTAACCAGATTGTACAGTAAGATTGAGTTCTTCAAGGTGTTGCTGCGAGCCTCCTCGTTAGCAATGGCTGTGATGCAGAACAATGAAGGGTTCATAGTCTGAGTGAAACTGTGCATCTGCCATGCGATTTACAACTGTTCTCAGCCAGTCAAACACTTCCTTAAGGCTTAATCCAATCGATATTGCAGCTGTCGGTGCTACAGAGGCTCTTCAGTTTCTGAGGTGAAATGGGAGTCACTTCATACTTGCTCTCAGTATCTTATGGCCTCCTGCTGTGGCCAGATTATTGTCTTGTTTCTTAAGTACTCTGATAATCAATGTCCACTTGGTATCTGGCAGGTTAAAACATGCTGCACCCATCTTACTGTAACTCAGAAATAGAGATCATCAGAAAACCACCTTTTGTTTCTTTTTCTCTTAAAATGCAGAAGTAAATGTTTTCTATTTGCATGCTTCAAACCAAGACCAACAACTACTTTCTCTAAAGTGTATAAGTGAAACGTGTTAAATTGTCCTACATTTAGTCCTCCCCAGAGAAACCTTTTTCCTCTTGTGTAATGTTGCTCTATATATATATATATTAAAAAAAACTACATTAGTTTTTGACCAGCTGTTTTGTACTGTATGCCCCAAATTTGCAGGCTATTATTAAGATGTAGCATCTTCCTTATAGTTAGTCATCTCTCCATTTGTTTTTTTCGCCTCAAGCTTGGCAATATAATTATAATTTATACTGGCTAATTTCAATCTAGAATAATTGCTCTCAAGTGGCCAAAATGTTAAAATACTTCTAGTGATAATCATTGCAACTTTCCAAACTTCTGGATTAGCTCTGCATTTCTATGTTGTAGAATACGCATCTTTCTTACATTATAATAAAAGATAATTTATTTACTTTTACATATAGAATTAAAGAACCTGCATTTATATCGTACCTTATCACATCCTCAGATATTTCAAAGCACTCCATAACTAATGAACAACTGGTCACTATTGTTACAAAGGCAGACACAACAGCCAATTGCATACAGCACTCTGCAAACAGCAAATTAAATGAATAACCAGTTAATCTTTTTTTCTGTTGGTACTGGCTGAGGAAGAATGTTAGCCAGGACTGCGTATCTACCTGAAAAGGTGGACAGGACAGTGCCTTGGTTTAATGTCTCATCCAAAGGATGGCACCTCCAATAATCAGCACTTCCTCAATAACGTACTGATTGTCAGCCTGGAGTAAGTGTGCTAACATTTGAGCCAACAGCTGAAGAACTAGACTGCTATCTTACTGTTATTTCCATCAGTTTTACAATAATTTAACTCAAAGTGCTGAGGATTTCTTCGATCAATATGAATATTTCATGTACCATCAATACCATGACTTAAGTTGGAAACCGATTCTTCACAATGTACGTTCTTTGAAACTGCCACATAGTGAAAAGTATGTACACAAAAATGTTACTTGCCTGCTATTTGAGGGCTTAACAAATATAATTTGCCTATTGAGTCAGTTTCCATGCTCCTGTGCTTTTGTGATGTACTTTTTTTATTAGCTTGCAAGTTTTCAATTTACAAACAAAAATTACCTTTTTAAACCAAATTGGTGGAGCCGCTATAAAATATTAATTGAGGAAACGTCATTCGACCCATCAAGCCTTTTCCTTCCAGAGCCAAAAGAGGCATATGAAATTGCTGGATGTGCATGTTGTGAAATCGTGGGCATGCTCTCCACAATTTACTACTCATTAATTTTAATGGAAAGAAAATCATTATTTCCCAATTATGTATTCCTGCTGAGAAATCAAGCATCGAGAAAAGGATGACAGTTCAGTTAACAATTCTATGTTTTGCTGAGAGCTGGATTATGATGATGGCACAGTAGCAGATGCTGTATGCGTTTTGGAATGCGAGGAAGGTGTTGACTTTCAACTGGGAGAATACAGTGATCAACACTGGAGTAAGGAGAAGCAATGGCGTGAATGCAGGAAGAGAATGTGTTACAGCAAGTAGGTTTGGTAGATAAGATATCTGCTTGAAGATATCAAAAAAAATTGATGGAACAGGTCCCAGTTGGAAGGCCAAAGCTAAGATGATGGGATTGTATTTGGAAGACCTGAACGAAAGAGTGACTACGGGCAGACAGTTACTGGAGTTGGCAGAGGAGAGAGTATGATTGAGGTTTTCTGATGCCATTAGCAGCCTGGTTATAACAACTGACTGCTGATCTTCCAGCATTGGGCAGCAGTGCAGAATTTGAGGTTCTGCCCCACTTGGTTACCAATGTGAGCTGCTTGGGCAGGGAGTTGCTGAATGGAGCCCAGCTGTTTCCTGTAGGAGGGAAAGAAATCAGTACAGGATGTCCTCACTAGCAAGCTGCTGCAAATCTTTTGGCAGCCGGCCAAAGAACAGGATTGGTAGTGATCTCAAATCAGGTCACTCATCCACCTTTCATTGGCAGAAACTTGGCCCCTGAAGGATCTGTGAAGAGAAAATATCGAGGAAATCCAAAGAACATGCTCCTTCATTCAAAGTTTTATTTAAATGCAGTGTGTTACCTTCATATGACCTATCCATAGTTTTGTAAGTACTGTATTCAATAGTAAACAGCCTTTTTTCTCCTACGATTACTGTGAACCACTGTTGCCTAATTGCATTAGGTCGAGAGTTTAGATCATCTTTGCTTTTTTCTTTCTTTAGTTAAGCTTTTCTTTTATGAAAGAAACAGTTATGTAGTTAGTAACTCCACCCCCCACCCCAGTTGCATATAACTTTTGTCTCTGTTACTGTTCAGAAAAAATGCAAAATTGTTTGCTGTTGATCCCATACTGTGAATGAATTGACTTTTTACATTCTACCTCTTGACTGTTCAATCATCCATGACGCATAGTTCTATTTATCACTAGACCTGGATCTTTTGTACTTGAAGCTCCACTAATCTTCCGTTCGTTCGACAAGCTACCTGATTAGGAGCAAAAGTTTAGCAGAATTGAGACCCTCAAAATTCTGTTATGCAGTTTATTTCATTGCTATTTAGGTCAAAGTATTAAGATGAAAAAAACACCCAATTAAATTCCCATCAATTATTTATCGGAATATCAGTCCGAACCAAAAGATTTTCCGAACCACTGGGATAATCTCTTGTAGTGCAACAATGTGATTATAAAGAACAGTTGGTTTTCCATTAATATTGCACTATGTTGGGGTTCTATTTTTTGCTATATTAATGAAAATATTGAAACAAAGTAAACAAAACAGAGAACTTTGTCGTCATATAAGTCAGCTGAAGGGATCCCAGCCTTTATGGATGAGGAAATATATGCTTTTAAGGGAGCATGATGAGGGAAAGGATGAGCCTCAACACCAACCCCATGACGACATGATTTATCATCTTTACAATTCCTATATTTTCTCCTTTTCAGAGTAAAAGATTGCTGAAATTCTAATACATGTGATAAGATACCTGAGTAATAGCTTTCAATAGCTTTTGGATGAAAGGGAAGTTGGTATGATTTCTCCTACCTCCAATTTCTGCACATTGAGTTAATGAACTTCATGCTTTGGTGACTTGCAGTGGGCAGTCATCAGACAGTGTCATTTCTTTTGCCTAAAATTATCTGAGTGGAAATTTTATCTGCAAATGTATGCATTTTATGAATGTGTATGGATCTTTAGTATTACACATAAGTAGAGCAAAAGATTTTCACTGGTCTACACAATAGTTTTTTATCCGTATTGGGCCAAGACTTGGATAAGCTTGTCATTAAGCAGAGCATTAAATTGTAGAATGCAGCTTGCTGTTGTTTCCTTCTGGTCAGAAGCCCCAAAGTCAAGTTAGAGTAGTGGTTTTGAAGTTTCCTGTACGGAGGATCCCCTGCAACTATTAAAACGCTCCTGAGGACTTCTGAAAAGCAATGTTAGCTATCCGAGGAAAAACATGACAGAAAACATTTTATTAGTATAGAGCAACAGAAATAACATACTAGAAATTGAATATACACTGAATTGTATAGAAAGAAAATAGAAAACAGAATTCTCACATGAAGTATGCCCAGTCCCAGAAAAACAGCTGATGAACTATTAGACACCCTGGCTTTAGAAATCTGAGAGTTAGAGGCAATTCTATTCATTCTATGGCTGCTTCATACTTGACACTATCTGTGAGATAGCTACTTGGGGTAAGTTACTAAGCACTGTTACAGTCCCCACCGCTTATAGCGGGCACGTTCTGTGAATGCGATTTGCCCGTTGCAGGCGATGGCCGGTATAACTCAGCAGCTTTAACAAAATTAAAAATCATTGCACGAGTAGCATTGATAGCTGGAAACAGTTTAGACTAACACTTATTAACCTAAACGTTTGCCAAAAAGTCTTTTAAACTCTTTTATCACCTCCATAGGTGGACAGAAAATAAAAGAAGCATTAACTGATTGTGATCTGTTCTGTATGTTAAATTATAAATGAAGAATAAAAAGATTTCCTGTAGAAGATTTTATGCAAGAATAACCAATTGATCAACTTCAATACGTGCAGTAGTTTTATGCAAGCTTTTGCAGAGTCTTTGCGAGATTACCAGCACTGTTTTGAATCTGCAGCAGTAAATCACTGTCACTTTTAATGCCTTACGCTCTGAGCAATATGTGTGCCCATCGTTTGTGGTCACTTATGCGTGTATGCTTATATACTGTCATCATTCTTGCTGGTTCCCGGCTGCCTTCTTCACTGAAAAAAAATATAAGGTATGGTTCAGAATTGGGTCTTGTATGTAAAAAAGGGAATAGAACCTAAATGAGATGGCTTTATATGGTGTTAAAGTCTTCGGGACCCTACCGTTACAATTAACCGATGGCTGCGTTTATGCATTGGTTACTAGTCTCTGAAACTGTTCTGCATCCTTATGGGTTTCATTCCTACATATAGTACTGTTGATTAATACATTTATTAATGTATCAAAAAACGTAGTGCCAATCTTCATTTCCTGATACTGGAACAATACAGGCGCAGTGATCTATAAGTGCTCTGCGAAACAAATTGATGCTGGTATTTCCTGTTGGTCCTCATTACCAAGGAGAGAGTGAGCATCAGTGCTACAACAGATGCTCTATCGGTCAACAACAACTACTTGCATTTATATAGCGCCTTAAATGTTGTAAAACGTCCCAAGGTGCTTCACAGGAGTGATTTTCAAGCAAAATTTGACACTGAGTCACATAAGGACATATTAGTACAGGTGACCAAAAGCTTGGTCAAAGAGGTAGATTTAAAGGAGGAGAGAGTGCTTTAGAAGTGGAGAGGTTTAGGGAGGGAATTCCAGAGCTTTAGGGCTTAGGCAACTGAAGGCACGACCGCCAATGGAGCGTGGAGCGATGTAAAATTGGGGATGTGCAAGAGGCAAGAATTGGAGGAGCGCAGAGATCTCGGAGGATTGTAGGGCTGGAAGAGGTCACAGAGGGGCGAGACCATGCAGAGATTTGAACACAAGGATGAGAATTTTAAAATTGAGGCATTTCCGGACTGAGAGCACAGGGGTGATGGGTGAACGAGACTTGGTGCACGTTAGCATACAGGCAGCAGAGTTTTGGATGAACTCATGTTTATGGAGGGTGGAAGATGGGAGACCGGCCAGGAGATCATTGGAATAGTCAAGTCTAGAGGTGACAAAGGCATGGATGAGGGTTTCAGCAGCAGGTGAACTGAGGCAGGAGCGGAGATGGACGATGTTACGGAGGTGGTCTTAGTGATGGAGCGGATATGTGGTCAGAAGCTCATCTCAGGGTCAAATAGGATGCCAAGGTTGCGAGTGGTCTGGTTCAGCCTCAGACAATGGCCAGGGAGAGAGATGGAGTCGGTGACTAGGGAACGGAGTTTGCGGCGGGGACTGAAGGCAATGGTTTCGGTCGTCCCAATATTTAGTTGGAAGAAATTTTTGCTCATCCACTCTGCACATCCTGAGAGGAAGTCCTGGTGCTGCCTAGGTCTTGAAGGCAGCAGCGATGTTAAAGGGGCAGGTCAACCAGAAACCCCATGAGATACTTTCTTTTAAAAAAGATAGTGGAGGCAGGACTTTTATAGTGTCAGCTTTTGATGAATTGTAGTAAGTGTGTCATTTTAATTTGTGTGCCTCTGCAATCTGTCTTACTAGGGATATGGTAAGAGCACCGATGTGCCAAGTCGTAAGCGGAGAAACAGGAAAAGCAAGTATGGGTGTGAGGAATGGTGGTGTGGGAATGGGAGGAGGGTACTGGTTTGATTATGAGGCCTCTAACATGGAGCAGTTGTAAGGTGAGTGGAAGGGACATTATTTCTCTGTGATAAGGAAACAATGGCTCAGGAGAGGTTTAGATGAATAACTTTAGTCGCTGACAAGGGAGCTTTTGTGGTTGTTTGTTCTCATTTGCCTCTAAATAAGCCATATCGCAAAAAGGAGGGAGAAAAGGTATGGCAGAGTACCGAATGTGGCCTTCATCTCTAAATGTAAAGGACTAGCGGCATGTCTGAAACAAGCATGGAAGCAGCAAAACCATTTCATATTCAGAAAGCCAAAAATAAAACCCTCTTTTCACAATACCAGCCTGTTGCTTAAGACAGATAGCACTGAAACAGCAGCCCTGGAATCAGTAGTGCCAGGCTTTTCTATAAGTGGTTGACCTTGAACTGCACCTGATGCTATTGGAGGAAATCTGAGTGCAAAGGCCTCTGGACAATCATTTACATGAAATTTACATTGCTGTGCCCTCTTCAGGTACAGAGGTCGGAAGAACCATCGAGAAAAGGGAGCAAAGGATTTGTATTTTCTCTGGGTGCTCTGAGAGCAGGGGCAGAGGAAAATCAGCTTCATATTTTCTAACTTTTTTTTCTGAAGCAGCTGGCTTTGTAAATGTGGAGGGGCCAACAACTGCAGGTGCAGTTACTGTCGAGTCATCTTGGCTATACCTGTTAGTACCATGGGACCTGTACCCAGACATGTCAGAGGAGACCTGTCTTCATTGCCTCTACTTTACAAGATGTGGAGATGCCGGTGATGGACTGGGGTGGACAAATGTAAGGAGTCGTACAACACCAGGTTATAGTCCAACAGCTTTATTTGAAATCACAAGCTTTCGGAGCTTTTCTCCTTCGTCAAGTGAGTGAATGGTTCCGTAAAGGCACAGCATATATAGTCAGAGAACAATGCCTGGTGATTACAGATCATCTTTCCAACTGCCCATTATCACACCTCGGCAGAGAGATAGTCACAGCAATCAAAGGAGTGGATGGTGTTCAGACAGGTTAGTCAGGGAAACCTTGCATCCAAGAATACTGAATACACAAGGGGTCAGATAACAGAGAGAGAGAGAGAGAACCGAAAGGCAGAGAGAGAATGACCAGTTGTATTAAAAACAGATAACTTTTTTTCGCTGGTGGGTTACATGTATCGTGACATTGGGTTCATGTCACGCTACATGTAACCCCACCAGCGAAAAAAAGTTATGTTTTTAATACAACTGGTCATTCTCTTTCTCTCTCTGCCTTTCAGTGTTCTGTCTGTCTGTCTGTCTGTCTGTCTGTCTGTCTGTCTGTCTGTCTGTCTGTCTGTCTGTCCCCTTCTGCATTCAGTATGCTTGGATGTACGGTTTCCCTGACTACCCTGTCTGAACACCTGTGACTATCTCTCTGCCGAGATGTGATAACGGGCAGTTGGAAAGATTGTTCTCTGACTATAGATGCGGTGCCTTTATGGAACCCTGCACTCACCTGACGAAGGAGAAAAGCTCTGAAAGCTTGTGATTTCAAATAAAGCTGTTGGACTATAACCTGGTGTTGTACGACTCCTTACATCTACTTTACAAGGCAGCACAGTGCCGTCAACTGCACAATGAAATGCACACAACACCTGGATCAGGATGGCTCTTCTACATTTTACTTCTTCAGGAACAGCATGAAGCTTTCATGTGACCAGGTCCTTCCAAACCGTCACAGGAAACATGCCACATTGCAGTCTACAGCGCGCACGTATATCAATAAGGTGACAGCTGCTATGTTAGTCAGGGGGCAAAACTTTTGTTACTTCTCCTATGAGAGGGATGCCTCAACTGGATAGGGTGCACAACTTTCACTGGGTGGCAGGGGTTCTTCAAGTGCAAAGAGTCACACGTGGTACCCATTAGGCATCAGTGCTCTTCATGAAGAGCAAAGGTTTGCACTCAATGTTCAGGTGGTAGCTGACCACAGAAACATCATCGTGCATGTTGGTGGTTATTATCAAGGAAGCCATAGTGCCTTCGTTGTGCAGCATTTCATGGTGCTCATATTATTTGAAAAAGAAGAAACACTTGGTGAATAGCTCTTAAGGAAGAAAGAAAGGGCTATCCTCTGTATCCATGGTGGCTAACCCCACTGAGGAACCCTCTAATAGCAGCTGCTCCTCAGTTTCCACTTATACCTTCAAGAAAAATGTGCCATGCAGATTCGGCACGATAAAAGAGTGCGCGCAAAAGGTTTGTGCCATGTTTGATTGGCAAGCACAAGAAATGTGAGGAACATGCTCACCTTCATCTTGCTCCTGATACCAGCAATCTTGTTCCTCATTTGGTGCTGCTCTAAAATATAATAAATTTTGAAAAAATCACATCAGAAGCATTTAGTCTCTCATATTTAGGTATTGTCCTCAAACCATCATCTTTGAGCATGCCTTTGTTTTCCCCAATCTGGCTTCTCCATTCTCCTCTCCCTTTCTCCATGCTCAGTGTCCACTATATCACTTTCCTTTATTGCAAAGCACTTGAAGCTCTCTCCTTGCGTATAAAGAGTGCTATGTAATTGCATATTGTTGTCGTGGTACTGTTTTTAAACTTGAAATTCCCAGGAGTACAAAATTGTAAAAATTCATATGCAATGAGATTGCTTTTAAAATAATTCTTGAGGCTGATTTTCTGAGTACACCCTGCAGGCAAGGAGCCTCGCCCACTGGCCGCACATGTCAGGAAGTTGTGCATGCACTATCCGCGATTTTCCATCCATTGATTTCATTGGAGAGATAATTGCAGACAGTGCGTCAGCAGCATGTACTTGAAAATTGACTTTGTGTCAGAGTAGTAGACTGTTGTGAGACACAGCTGAACGCTTTGGGCCCCTCATGCATGCTGTCCTATCATGTGGTTTATATGTATATTTTAACGTCCTGCAGATGGCACTGTTTGACTGTTTTAGCTGCACAACTTGATAAAAGGTAATTCCACCGGAACAAGTAATTACATTTATGAACAAATGTCTGAAATGTTGGTCTGTGACTGCTACAGAGGAAGTCTACTGAGTAACTTTACTGTGCTGCAAAAAACGCTGCTCAATGTTCACTTTCATGTATTTATTTAGCTTTCTGCACTTACCCTGACAATCAGCTGCTGCATTTGTAATAATGTGGCTTTTGTAGCCCAGTGGATTCTTCAGTTATGAGTACGTTAACTTCTGTTTGCCATGCCCTGTCTTTTTAGTAATTAATTAGTTCAATACTGACAATTAATTTAGATTTTAAAAAAAATATTTAGGGAAGTAATGTGTCATTATTGTTGCCTAGTCTGAGTGGTTTCGGCATTAATGTATTTTCAATAATGAAAGTCTAAGAAACTTAAGTAACTGTATAGTAGAAAATGTATAAAAATGTAAAGTATTTTGAGTGTGGTTTTATTCTGATGGGGTCCATTACCCTGCAGGGCACATTTAACCCTTCTACGTATCATTAAGACAAGTGATTTGGTGTGACAAAATTCATGGGCAGTTTGAGGGAAATGGCTTTAAGCATGGACAGTTGCAGATGACATTTGTCCTGCGCACCCATTGAGTCGTTCCCTTCATCTGCAATTCAATTTTAAACAGCAGCATGTTTTAAAGTATTCTGCCTCTCTCACAGGAAGTTCCCAGCTGGTTACTGTAACAATTGTTCATGCAGTCAGCAAGCACAGCTTAACACACTGCTTAGAGTTTGAATTCAAGTGTCGGTAAGCACAGTACGTGCTGACTGTGCGAACAGCTGTTACAGTAACCAGATGGAAACTTCCTTCACTCTTAGGTGGGCTGACAGAGACACAACACTGGCACTTTAAGAAAGACTCCTGATTAAAATGTCACTGAATAGAGAAACTGGCAGGAAAGGTTGTTCCATCGGGTGAAAATTGCAGGATTTGACAGTCAACAACTTGCATGCCCTAGATACCAGTGCTGCTATTTCTTTAGTTACTTCAGGTCAAATTATGCAATGCAGAAGCTATATTGCTACTGGATTCAATTTTATTTCCTCCCCATTCCCCCCCCCCCCCACCATCTCCCAAACTGGCATTTCATTCTTGGATATGGTTTCATGGGTGTCGATAACCCTCTGGTACCTTGTCAAAATGGTTATTGTTCATGCACAAGACTAAATGGTGAGTGTTGGCGGGCTAACTGACAATAAAGAACATCACAGTCAAGTGTGTTTAATTCTATCTTCACCCAACCTCCACACATTCAAACTTTCCAGCCTTTGCATTGGACAGCGATAAAGAGCAGGAACCATGGCTGGTTTCCTCAACTCTTTCCCCCAGCCGATTTTAGTGTCTGACCAGTGCCCCAGCCAGTATCGCCTAACTCACCACAGCCCAAGGATTTAATCTGACTCTTTACCATCCATATGACTCAGTACCACACGTGATGCATTTACCCACTGAGCTATTACATGGGAGAGGGGCATCAAGTTCATTGTTGCCTTATGTTTCCTGTGTCAAGGGAAGAGATGTACAGTGCTGTTCTGAAAAGTATGTCATACATTTATAACCAAATAAGAATTAAGGTCTATTCTCCAAGCCTAATGTACATATTTAAAAAGACGTGCATAAGTTAACGCTGGCTAGCCACTAGAGAATCAGTCGTTATCTAATGATAGTGTGCAGCATCCATCTTTATATAAGTTTAAATTTGAATTAAAGCAAAAGTTTTCAAAATTACTTGGAAACGAGTTGTTTTTCTGGATTAAAAGACGAGCTGTAGCATATGTCCACGTTTTTTGCCTTTGTGCGATGCATAGGTGTGTACCGGTGAGCCTTCCGAGACGCACACACTGTTTAAATCAACATTCTTATTAATTTCCAAATATCAGAAGCTGCAGGTAATAACAGATCTTTGAATTCTGATTTAGGATTTATTCATCAATGACTAAACGGCATTAAAAACATCCCTTTCCAAAGCTCTAGGCCCAGGATATTCAAAGAGGGCAATCCAGCAAGTAAGAAATAGAAGAGCAAATAGAACAGAGTTGCCTGGGCCTTGTGGGCTGGATTGCTAGGGCTCACAGACTGGATATGGCCCACAGGCTATATTTCTGGACATCCCTGTTGCAATTGAGAATCAATGTGCCTGAATTGAGCTTTCCACCATCCTTCACATCAGAGATTGAAGTTGAATAGCCTGCATCCCTGATGGCTAAATAGACAGCCTGGTGTGGTGCTGAGCCATAGGCCAGGAATGTCCCATGTTTGTTCCATGTTCTCTGCCAAGTTAGTTGATCACAGCTGGGGAACAGTAGTGACACTGCATTTGGCCTCAACACCTCTGGGCTAGTGAGGAGAAAAAGCAGCCAGAGTTCTCACACCTGATAACCCCCTGCCAACAAGTGGCCACATGTGAATGCTGGGTGGGGCCAGGATCAGGCTGGATGGGGAAATGATCAGGCTTGGCCGTGGTACCCTCCTTCCTCATGATCCTCCCGAAACCTCTCCACCTCTCCATCTCTCTCTCCTCCCTTTAAGACACTCCTTAAAACCTACCTCTTTGACCAAGCTTTTGGTCACCTGACCTAATATCTCTCTCTGTTGCTCGGTGTCAAATTTTGTCTGATAATGTTCCTAGAAGCGCATTTGGACGTTTTACTATGTTAAAGGTGCTATATAAATGCAAGTTGTTGTTGATCACCCCCAAGGGGGTCAAAAATCCTACCAGTACTGACATAAGCCTTACACCTGAAGAATAGCCACTTGAATGAGGTATCGGAGGGCTGCCAGCACCTGTGAAAGTATACCTCATCATGAGTTAGCATTTACAGGAGAGGCGGGGGATAATCTGTACAGCCTTTTCTTTTGTTATTGTGCAGTGTTTTGAAGCTATGTTACTAAGGTGGTGGAATGGCCTCACACAGGGGATGTAGTGCTGAAGCTGTTAAGTTGGAATCCTCAAAATGCACTTCTGCACAGTATGGAGCTTTATTTTGTTCACCTAATCCTGCAATATGGTTAGCTATCCCCAAGCAAACTGACATTGGAATTCATCCCATCTCTGGACATAAATAGCTGAGCTACTGTAAAACTAAATATTGGCACAAAATAATTTGTGGAATTTTAAGAAGTCCTTTGGATGCCAAATTTAATTTAGCACTGAGTGAGAATGTTGTAAACCAAATATTTTTTATAATCCTCATGTGGAGCTTGAACACCTTTTGAAAAACTGAGCATGATAAATAGCGAGCAAATATTTTCATATTGGTGGAGTGGACCTGGCTGGGTGACTCTCTGAATCCTGGCATTTTGCTCGATCAGTACACATACTTTTTCTGTTCTCAGAAAGGGCCATCTTGATCCAGCTTCCTCAACAGAATGTTTAACCTTGATGACACAAAAGCTGCTCTGGTGCATTGAGCTGCAAACCATTTTGGTAAATGAAAGAATAGCAGCATTGTGTTGGCACGTAGGGCATTTTATATCTTTTCATCGGTTGTTCACCCACCACCCAAAGTGTATAGGCTGAGCCAAACAGAAAAAAAAACTAAAGCAAAATACTGCGGATGCTGGAAAGCTGAAATAAAAACAAAATGCTGAAAACACTCAGTAGGTCAGGCAGCATCTGTGGAAAGAGAAACAGAGTTAATGGGCGTCATTTTAGCACCCGCTATCGGGTGCGTTGCTGGCAGGGGGGGGGCTCAAGTAACACCCATGACAAACCCTCAGACACCCTTGTGCATCCCCTTCATGCTCACGACACGTTTGCCTTACGCTGCCTACTGCACATATGTGATGCATGCCCTGTGGCTGCAGCACAGGTAGTGGCAGGTTGAGTGAGGCTGGCCGTGAAAGAGATGCACGAGAGGGTGAGTATGAGAGAGAGCCATGAGATTGTATGAGGATTGGGTTGAGTGGTAGTGGCGGGATGAGTACTCACGAGGTGAGTAGGTGCAGGTAAGATGAGGATGAGGTTTGAGTGGGTATGAGGGGTGATGTGACTAGAGTTGTGTTGGCAGTGCTGAAGGAGATGTGGGGTGGGGGCAGTGATGTGGCAGACGGAGTGTAGGGGAAAGACTACGTGTACTCACTTTGGCTGACCTACTGAGGTCATTGGAGCGCCTCCTGCACTGTATGCAGGTGGGCGATATGTTGGTTGCGCTGGTGACCTCCTCTGCCACCTCGAGCCAGGCTTTCCTGGTGGCAGAGGCAGGCCGCTTCCTCCCACACGCCGGGAGGAAGATCTCTGTCCTCCCCCTCCTCCTCACCCCATGTATTGATACCTGGAGTGAGGCATCATTAAACTGGGAGCAGCCTTCCCCCTGGGCTGCTCCATGCTGTAATTTTTGCTATTTGTTGCAGCATCTGTCAGTGGAGGACTGCCACTTTAAATAGAGTGCCTCCAGCTGACAGACCTTACTGCGCATGTGCAGCCCGCCCGACGCGCAGATCAGCAGTGGGGAACCCGGAGGAGCAGGTAAGTGGATCCAATTAGTGGATTGGATCCTACAATCGCGCGGGAAACTGACTAATTTCACCGGGCGCGTTACCCACGTGCCCGATAGCCCCCTCCCTGCCGAGAACCCGCAGCCCTGGTAACATCGGGCCCAATGTTTCAGGCCAATGACCTTTCATCCGAACTCCTGTCTAGAAGTTTACATTACATAGAATTATATAGGGGCTGAGTGGGTAAATGCACTACATGGTGTGGTGCTGATCCACACAGATCAGAGTTTATCTTATCAGCTGAACTCAGCGATTGTGGTGGTGGAAACAGTGCATTTGATTGAAACAAAAAAGCCTAGGTGAGATCTAGTTGTTTTCTAGACCTGCTGTACATATCTAGTAATTTATGCTCTGTAAACCAGCCGATGTGATTCTTCCAAATAGATGTAAAATCCTGGATCCTTTTCAACGAATTACAAGGCCAATATCGAACTGAAGCATTTAGACGGTATATTATTAAGTGACTTCTGCTTGGAAACTTCATGTGTGAAAAACCCCGTCTCCCCTTCTCGCGGCTGTGGTTTGATATCATACGTTAAGATTGGCTACCTTGTTCTTGGTGCCTGTGAAGGTATATCCCACAATGAATAAATGATTTCAGGACAGGAGGGGAGAAAATGAGACTGGGTGAATCATGCAGTGGTTTTGAAACTTTTCAGTGTGTTATGCCTCCATGGGCTCCTTGCAAACATTGACACACATCCCCCGCCACCGCCCCCCCCCCCCCACCACCTGTCCTCACTACCAAAAGACAGTGTGAATTATCCAGAGATTAATGGCACCATCTTTGTAGAAAATGAATTTTATTTGTATGCAGCAACAGAAATAGAATGCTTCAAAATCAACAAATATGGGACAATACAGAAATCTGATGGGACTCCTAGGATTCCCTCCTACCTCCCTTAAAGTTCAAAGGCCCCAGTTTTAAAACTACTATGTATGTGGCCAGGTGATTTATGAGTGTCCAGTTATTTTTGTTTTGACTGTCGGCACATAGACTGGTGATTCATTGGCCTGCGAGCAGTACAACTGTGTAACTTAGCAGACATGAAGTACAGTTATGACTCAGAGTGATGAATAGAGCGGTCCATCCCCCATATTGGCTAAGTTTGAATCCAAAGAAAGTATTACACCATTATGTTTGCTCCGTCAAGGACCTTGCCTATCTTATGAAAACAGTCCGTCAGGAAACAGTACAGTACAACTCTTGGGGTAAGTTGTAGGCCTCTAAGGATCATGAACCCTGATTTCAATGTAGTGATAGAGTAAGCTAGAAATGACAGCTGTGGAATTCTTTGCATTCCTTCTTATGGGTATTAAAAAAAAATCATAATCGGGAAAATGAAATGGAGCAACCTTTTTGTCTGCCAACACTCACTGCTGGGGCTCACACATGAAGAATGGTCACCTGGGCAAAGTACTGGAGCCTGTGGAATCATAGCACTGCATGAACCACTGCTTTCATGAGGGGTGGGGAGAATTTGCTATACTGTAGAAGATCTGTGTAAATCTTTGGCATTTTTACATTAAGTATAGATGCATAGGCTGTTGGTGATATTTCATTCTGAGCATTACCAAGCGATTCATCGATCCTTTCCAAATGAGATGCTCAGTGAATTCCGGGCGTTATTTTGTGCTGTGCAGATCATGGTCATTTGTTTTTTTGTTTCCTCTGCTAGTAGAATCAGCATGCAAGAATGTTTTGGCACTGCTGTGGAGGGGAAGGGGATTAGTAGTAATATGCCATATGCAGCATGATCAGCGCACTATAGTCTCTGCACCTCTTCTGTCTGGAACAGTGCAAAAGTGATGCTTCACCAGTAATAGGCAGCTTTCAGACACTTTGATTACTGTGCACCAATGTGAGTGAAATACTGGTATATTGCTTAATCATATCATGGAGTTCATAGAATCATACAGCACAGAAAGAGGCCTTTCGGCCCATTGTGTCCGTGCCGGCTCTCTGAAGAGCTATTCAATTAATCCTATTGGTGGGGGGAGGGAGAGAAAGAGAATGGCAGCAACACTCACTGGCCTCTCATGACAGTTTAACTCTTAGAAGAGTTGATGTAAGTGCAGTTTGTAAGGTATTAATGGTACAAAATGACTGAGTTTGCCTACAGTCAGTGCATTTTTTTCAACAGCATAAGAAGGCTATATAAATGCAAGTATTTCTTTTTAAAGATGATCCAAAGTAATCCAAAGCTACCTGTTAAAGAGTAACTGCTGTTGTCTTAGCAGACAGCGCACACTATAATTTTAGCATGACACTTATGTAAGGTTAGGCAATCCAACAACTTACAGTTCTGTAGTGGGATGAGTTTGCCCAGAACCAGAGGAGCATAACATTTTGACCACCTTGCTCCAAGTGAGAGAATTTCCTCCCTGCACATTGACAATAATTCTACTATGTCAGAAGCTCATATAAACCAGTTAATTAATACTCATTTGCACAAAATCACATTTGTATTGGAATTCCTTTACTAAGCAACAGAGATGAACACTGACCCTTATGGATTCTATTGTAGTTGTGGTGTGTGGAATTTGTATGATGCATTGGAAAAGCCAATAAAGTTATGTTAATTATTTTCCGGAGGCCTGAATAAAATCTCACTGAACAGAAGAATATTTTCAGCCAAAACTTACCAGCGATATTTCCTTCTAAAATTTGGACGTACACACTTTTATGCTTATTTGCTATGAAGTACCATCCTCTTCAACTCGTGGGCATAGGTTATAATTGTTGATGAAACTTCCCGAGTTCAGTAGTCACCTTGAAACCTTACCATGTTGAACGTGGTTATTTTGTTAAAGGCAACATGTATAATAGTTTCTCTTCCACTTTAATATGATCGGATGACATGAGTGCTAGTGCCAGATACTGTTCACAAAATATTACCATTTAAATTCTGCTCAGCGTCTAATGATTGACAGTTTTAATGTGCTTCGAACAAAATGCTGTAAGAAATATGAAGTAAAGTTTTATGAAGACCAGTGCAACAATGTAAATTATGGTGTTCTTCATTTATTAGGAACTGCTACTGGTGGAAGAGCAGAATTTACCAGTTTCACTGTGCAGTGTGCACATTGCGAAGCCAAAATTGATCTGCACTAACTGCAGCTGTGTAGTGTATTTTGAGTGTGAACTGTTCCTGCAGGCACCTACAATACACACCCAGGAGATGAACACGACACAATTTTTAAACTTTATTTTAAAAAAAGCCTCTAGCAGAAGCATTTATTAATAGAGATATAACAACTATTCATATAAAATAATTAGTATAAACATGTTTGAAGGTTTACACTCTCCCTTTGATGTACTCCCCATTTATGGAACATCCCTGGACAGTGTTAGCTCTGAATTATCATTCAATTTATTGCATTTATGTGCAATGATATTTCAGTGTAATATTTAAATATTTGAAGATTCTTGGTTAAAAACCTTAAAGTTGTGTGTTCAAGACATTGAGCAACAGTATCTCTACAGTTTCTTGTGAAATCATGTGAATGTGAATATTCCGTGTAGTGAGACTAACTAGTTTCCAAAAGCACAGGATACTGAGTACACCTACCTCCAAAATAGTGAAGTAGCAAGAACTCTTGAGGGCTAGATGGCTAGATTGTATCATGCACAAATGGCCCATTGTCCACAAACATTGGTAAGAGTTAAATTGTGGATTCTTCTGTGTTTCTGTCCAGGTAAACTAGGAAATCCTATAACATTGGTGCCTCATTCTTTACATTTTCTGTGGGAAGTTACTGGATCATACATAACGTTTGTTTGCACCCTGAGATTTTTCTTGTGTCACAAGCATTCTGTCTCCTATACGTTGCCATTTGGTACTACATTCAAAATGCATTTTAATGTCGATCTCACCATTTTGTTTAGTTTCTTGTGTTAAAATTCCTCTTACTATGGTGTTAAGCCATAACAAGTTTATTATTGTTTTCGGAGAATTTAATGCTGGTTGACACTTTTGAAATATTTATTTATTAACAGCTGGTTCCTTGGTTTCACAATCATAGAATCTTACAACACTGAAGGAGACCATTCGGCCCGTCGTGCCTATGCCGGCTCTTTGAAAGAGCTGTCCAATTTAGGCCCCAACTTTTTCCCCATAACCCTGCAAGTTAGCCCTCAAGTGCATGTCCAATTGCCTTTTGAAAGTTCCTATGGAATCTGCTTCCACAGTCCTTTCAGGTAGTGCATTCCAGATCCTAACAACCCTCTGTGAAAGAAATTTCTTCATTTCCCTTCTAGTTCTTTTGCCAGTCATTTTAAAGCTATGACCTATGGTTACCGACCCACTTGCCAGAGAAAACCGTTTTTCCCTACTTGCTCCATCAAACCTCATATAATTTTGAATACCTCTATTAGGTCTCCCCATAACCTTCTCTGCTATAAGGACAAAAATCCCAGCTTCTTCAATCTCTCCACATAACTGAAGTCCCTCATCCTGGTTGTCATCCCGGTAAACCACCTCCTTACCCTCTCCAAGGCTTTGACATCCTTCCTAAAGTGTGATGGTGCCCAGAATTGTACACAGTAGTCCCGCTGAGGCCTAACCAGTGATTTGTAAAAGTTTAGCATGACTTCCTTGTTTCTCTATTCAATACCCCTATTTACAAAGCCAAGTATCCCATATGCTTTCTCAGCTGCCTTATCAACTTGCCCTGCCACCTTCAAAGATTTGTGAATATGCACCCCCAGGTCCCTCTGCTCTGTTTCCATTTCTATTTGTTGTTTTAATTTGTGAACTTGATGTTTGTATTATAATTTCCATGCATTGCATTTGAATTGTCAATATTTGGAAATAAAAGTCTACCTATTTCCAGTTTGGTCTTAATTAGACAACAAGGCTTAAATATTGGGATGAGAGCAGCCCCAGGACATGGCTGCAGGAGTTACAGAAAGATGCAAGAATTATAGAGTAGTGATTATTGCGAAAATTGAATTCCCCCGTTTAGACTAGGACAGTTACAGTGTAAAGGGCAAAGAGGGGGAGGAATTCCTGAAATGTGTTGGAGAGCTTTCTGCAACAGTGTGTTTGCAGCCCAGTCAGGAAGGAAACAGTGCTGGATCTAGTTCTGGGGAATGAAGTTGGGCAGGTGGAACATGTTTCCGTGGGGGAGCATTTAGGGAACTGCTCAAAATATGTGATCAAAATATCATTCAGTTTAGAATAGTTATGGAAAAGGACAAGGACAAGGAACAATCAAATGTTAAAAATGTTTAACTGGAGGAGGGCAGATTTCATTGAGTTAAAAAGAGATCTTGCCTAGGTGAATTGGAATCAAAAATTGGTAGGCAAAACAGTAATTGAACAATGGAAGGCGGAGGGCTTGGTTTGGGTACAGAGTAGACACAGCCCTATGATGGGGAAAGGAAGGGTATCCAAAGCTAGAGCTCCCTGGATGACTAAAGATATAGAGATTAAAATGAAGCAGAAAAAGGAGGCTTATGATGAGGCTCATAATACAGTAGAGAGCCAGGCTGAATACGGAAAGTACAGAGGAGATCTGAAAAGGGAATGAGGGGCAAAGAGAGAGTATGAGAATAGATTATAGGCTAATGTACAAGGGAACCCGAAAGTCTTTTATAAACATATAAGTAGCAAAAGGGTAATCAAAGGAAGCGTAGGACCAATTAGAGACAAAAAAGATGATCTTGTGAAGGCAGAGGGCATAGCTGCGGCACTAAGTGAATATTTCGCACCTATTCTTCACTAGAGAAGAGGATGCTGCTATTGTAGCAGTAAAGGAGGAGGTAATAGCGATATTGGATAGGATAAAAATAGATGAAGATAAGGTACTTAAAAGATTGGCAGTACTCAAAGTAGAAAAATCACCCAGTGCAGATGGGATGCATCCTAGATTACTGAGGGAAGTAAGGGTGGAAATTGTGGAGGCTCTGGCCATAATCTTCCAATCCCCCTTAGATTTGCGGATGGTGCCGGAGGACTGGAGGATTGCAAATGTTACATTCCTGTTCGTCAAGGAGAGGGGGATAAACCCGGCAATTACAGGCCAGTCAGCTTAACGTCAGTATTGGGGAAACTTTTAGAGGCAATAATCCCGGGACAAAATTAATTGGCACTTAGAAAAGTATGGGCTAATAAATGAAAGTCAGCATGGATTTGTTAAAGGAAAATTGTGTTTGACTAACTTGATTGAGTTCTTTGATGAAGTAATGGAGAGGATTGCTGAGGGTAATGCGGTTGATGTGTATATGGACTTTCAAAAGACATTTGATAAAGTACCAAATAATAGACAAGTTAGCAACATTAAAGCCCATTGGGGTTAAAAGGACAGTGGTAGCATGGAGATAAAATTGGCTAGGGTACAGAAAGCAGAAAGTAGTGGTGAATGGTTGTTTTTCAAACTGGAGGGAAGTATACAATGGTGTTCCCCAGGGGTCAGTATTAGGACCACTGCTCTTTTTAATATATATTAATGATCTGGACTTGGGTATAGAGGGTATAATTTCAAAGTTTTTAGATGACATGAAACTTGGAAATGTAGTAAACAATGTGGAGGATAGCAACAAACTTCAGGAGTACATAGACAGACTGGTAAAATAGCCAGACGCATGGCAGATGAAATTTACTGCAATGAAGTGTGAAGTGATGCATTTACACAAATCTTTTAAGGTGCAGGACAAGTTGAGAAGGCTATTTTTTTATATAAAAAACATGGGATCCTGGGCTTTGTAAATGCAGGTAGAGAGTACAAAAGCAAGGAAGTTATGCTAAACCTTTATAAAACACTGGTTAGGCCTCAGCTGGAGTATTATATTCAATTCTGGGTACCACACTTTAGGAAGGTTATCAAGGCATTAGAGAGGATGCAGAAGAGATTTGCTGGAACGAAAGCAGGGATGAGGGACTTCAGCTGTGTGTAGAGACTGGAGAAGCTGGGGTTGTTCTCCTTAGAACAGAGAAGCTTAAGAGGAGATTTGATAGAGGTGTTCAAAATCATGAAGGATTTTGATAGACTAAAAAAGGAGAAACTGTTTCCAGTGGCAGAAGGGACGGTAACCAGAGCACACTGATTTAAGGCGATCGGCAAAAGAGCCAGAAGCAACATGAGGAAACGTTATTTTACGCGGCGAGTTGTAATGATCTGGAATGCACTGCCTGAAAGGGTGGTGGAAACAGATTCAGTAGTAACTTTCAAAAGGGAATTGGATAAATACTTGAAGGGAAAAAATTTACAGGGCTATGGGGAAAGGGCAGGGGAATGGGACTAATTGGATCGCTCCTTCAAAGAGCTGGCACAGGCACAATGGACCGAATAGCTGCCTCCTGTGCTGTACCTACTATGATACTATGAGTTCCTCGGGGCATTGCCCTTGGTCCAACCATCTACAGTGCTTCATCAGTGACCGCCACTGAACTCAGTATCCACCATCGGGTGCACTGTGGCTGCAGTATGTACTATCTACAGGCTGCACTGCAGCAACTCACCAAGCTTACTTTGACAGCACTCCCTAGCCCTCTCACCTTTACCACAAAATTGCAAGATCTTGGGAACATCCCCTCCAAGTTCACTTTCATGCCATCCTGAATTGAACATATATCAGTTGCTTCATTGTCACTGGGTCAAAATTTGGAATTACCTAACTAATTGGGAGCAGCATCAGCACAAGGATTGTAATGGTTCAAGGAGAAAGCCCCCTTTCTCCCCCCCCCCCCCCCCCCCAACCACCTTTTCAGGGCAACTAGGAATGGCAATAAAGGTGGCTTGCCAGCATTGCCCACATCCCAAGAACAAATATTTTTTTAAAATCCTGCTGCTTATATTTGGTACTGTTGAACAATATATAATCTGATAGCATTTGTATGTCTTGATTAGGCTTTCTATAGTTGCTGTATTATTTTATGTCTTAATTTTTTTTGTGTTCTGTTCTGTCCTGATAGCCTTAAGATCTTAATAACTGGTGTTTGCAGTTTTCCATCCCTATGGGTTATTTATTGTGGTCTGGTTAAGCTTTCCTTTAGTTCTGTACTTTTCATGTTTTTGTACTAGTTGATTTTCTTTAATCTGTGCTAGTTTGGGTTATGATTGAACTTGTGATGTTGTCAGGTACCTTTTTTTTTCAAGGCCCTGTTGTGTGAAGTGTTCTGTTTGCAATCTGTTTTGTAGGCCTTATCAATTTAACCTGTTTCACTCTTGTAGCATTATGCTACATTATCGTGTGATGCAAATGTCTTGTATAAGTTCAGCTATTTTCTTTTTTTGAAGGCATGCTCAGGCTATGGTATGGTTCCACTGGGACTGACAACTTTCTAGTACCTTACCCAGATAGCTATTCGGGTATGAGCTTACATGGTATTGTGAGATTATCACTATTGTGAGGTCATCACAAACAAAGCCTGAACTTATCCTTACCCAAAGTCTGTGTGAATGCATTTACACTTTCCAGCATGGATCAATGGATAGTAAATAGAATAAATTATTTTAGCTGTCCTTTTTTTTTCCTTGCGCTCTTCCTAATACAGCGAAACTAAGCTAATTATAGAGGCTTATTCCAATTCAATTAATTGCAGAAAAATCGCACCAATTCAAAATCATTGGTCTTTTTGCTGATGACCGAATCCTCCACAAAATCTTAGCTCCACGTCTGACAGGTATATCTTAAAGGTATATACCTCCAATGCAAGGAGTATAGTGAATAAGGCAGATGAGCTGAGGGCACAGATAGACACGTGGCAGTATGATATCTTACTATTACAGAAACATGGCTTAAAGAGGGGCAGGAATGGCATCTCAACGTTCCTGGTTACAGGGTTTTCAGACGAGATCAAGAAGGGGATAAAAAAGGAGGGGGGTGGCAATTTTGGTTAATGAAGCAATTACAGCTGTGAGGAGGGGTGGTATGTTAGAAGGATCATCAAATGAGGCCATTTGGGTTGAGCTAAGGAACAAAAAAGAGGCAGTCACACTACTAGGAGTGTACTATAGACCCCCAAACAGTCAGAGGGAGATAAAAGAGCAAATATGTAGGCAAATATCTGGGAAATGCAAAAACAATAGGGTAGTAATAGGGGATTTCAATTACCCTAATATTAACTGGGACACAGTGTAAAGGGTATAGAAGGCGCAAAATTCTTAAATTGCACTCAGTGAACTTTTTTAGCCAGTATGTAGCAAGCCCAACAAGAGAGGGGGAACTTCTGGATTTAGTTTTAGGAAATGAGGCTGGGCAGGTGGAAGGAGCATCAGTGGGGAGAGCATTTTGGTGGTAGTGATCATAATTCAGTTAGTTTTAGCATATTTATAGAAAAGGACAAAGATAGAACAGGAGTTAAAGTTCTCAATTGAGGAAAGGCCAATTTTACTAAGCTAAGCAGTGATTTAGCAAAAGTGGACTGGAAACAGCTACTTGAAGGTAAATCAATGAGCGAGCAGTGGGAGGCATTCAAGGGGCGCAGAGTAAACATGTTCCCACAAAGAAAAAGGGTGGGGCTGCCAAATCTAGAGCCCCCTGGATGTCAAGGAGCATACAAGGTAAGATAAAGCAGAAAAGGAAAGCTTGTGTCAGACACAGAGAACTCAATACTATAGAAAGCCTAGAGGACTATAAAAAGTGCAGGGGTGAAATTAAAAAGGAAATTAGGAAAGCAAAGAGAGGGCGTGAAAAAATATTGGCATGTAAAATCAAGGAAAACCCAAAGATGTTCTTATAAATACATTAAGAGCAAGAGGATAACTAAGGAAAGAGTAGGGCCTATTAGAGACCAAAAAGGTAAACTATGTGTGGAGGCAGAAGATGTTGGTATGGTTCTTAATGAATACTTTGCGTCTGTCTTCACAAAAGAGAGGGATGTGCAGACATTGTAGTTGAGGAGTGTGAAATATTGGATGGGATAAACTTAGTGAGAGAGGAAGTATTAAGGTGATTAGCATCTTTGAAAGTAGATAAATCAACAGGGCCAGATGAAATATATCCCAGGCTGTTAAAAGAAGCAAGGGAGGAAATAGCAGAGGCTCTGACCATCATTTTCCAATCCTTGCTGGATACAGGCATGGTGCTGGAGGATTGGAGAACTGCTAACGTTGTACCATTGTTTAAAAAGGGAGCGAGGGATAGACAGAGTAATTACAGGCCAGCCAGAATAGATTCCAATAATTTGCCCTCTGTGGTGGGCAAATTATTGGAATCTATTCTGAGGGACAGGATAAACCGTCACATAGAAGGCCACGGAGTAATCAAGGACAGTCTGCATGGATTTGTTAAGGGAAGGTTGTGTCTGACTAACTTGATTGCATTTTTTGAGGAGTTAACTAGGAAGGTCGATGAGGGTAGTGCATTTGATGTAGTCTACATGGATTTTAGCAAGGCTTTTGACAAGGTCCCACATGGTAGATTGATCAAAAAAAGTACAAACCCATGGGATCCAAGGGAGAGTGGCAAGTTGGATCCAAAATTGGCTCAGTGGCAGGAAGCAAAGGGTAATGGTCGATGGGTGTTTTAGTGACTGGAAGGCTGTTTCCAGTGGGGTTCCGCAGGGCTCAGTACTAGGCCCCTTGCTTTTTGTGATATATATTAATGATTTGGACTTAAATGTATGGGGCATGATTAAGAAGTTTGCAGATGATACAAAAATTGGCCGTGTGGTTGATAGTGAGGAGGAAAGCTGTAGACTGCAGGAAGATATCAATGGACTGGTCAGGTGGGCAGAAAAATAGCAAATGGTATTCAATCCGGGGCAGTGTGAGGTAATGTATTTGGGGAGGGCAAACAAGGAAAGGGAGTACACAATAAATGGGAGGCTATTGAAAGGTGTAGAGGAGTGAGGGATCTTGGAGTGCATGTCCACTGATCCCTGAAGGTAGTAGGACAGGTAGATAAGATGGGTAAGAAGGCATATGGAATACTTTCCTTTATTAGCTGAGGCATAGAATATAAGAGCAGAGAGATTATGCTAGAACTGTATAAAACGCTAGTTAGGCCACAGCTTGAGTACTGCGTACAGTTCTGGTCGTCACATTATAGGAAGGATGTAATTGCACTAGAGAGGGTACAGAGGAGATTTACGAGGATGTTGCCAGGACTGGAGAATTTTAGCTGTAAGGAAAGATTGGATAGGCTGGGGTTGTTCTCCTTGGAACAGAGGAGGCTGAGGGGTGATTTAATTGAGGTGTACCAAATTATGAGGGGCCTATTTCCCTTAGCAGAGGGGTCAATAATCAGGGGGCATAGATTTAATGTGATTGGTAGAAGGATTAGAGGGGAGCTGAGGAAAACATTTTTCACCCACAGGATGGTAGGGGTCTGGAACTCACTGCCTGAAGGGGTGATAGAGGCAGAAACCCTCAACTCATTTAAAAAGTACCTGGATGTGCACCTGAAATGCTGTGACCTACAAGGCTACGGACCAAGTGCTGGAAAGTGGGATTAGGCTGGGTGGCTCATTTTCGGCCGGCATGGACACGATGGGCCGAATGGCCTCCTTCTGTGCCATAAATTTTCTACGATTCAATTCTATGAATATAAGCAGCAACCAAATCATTGCTGGCAAATACAAATAGAACTAGGCTATGAACTGATGAATGATATTTCATCTTTGGCATTGAGGACTAAGTTTGATCATGCTTTGACCCACTCTTTCTTACAAGAGTACAGGACTCTTCTGTTAAAACCATCCAGCTCCTCAGCTTGGTCATCACTGATGTGGCAAATAGGACGTAACAACCATAGCTGGGGAAACTAGTAGAAAATCAGGAATTCTCAAGTAAACTCTGTTCTACTCATCACAGTTGGCAAACCCATCTGACAATGTAAATATGCCCAGTGATAGAGTAATGTAGCCATGTTTGGCAGAATGCAAGGAAAACTCATTTCCTTTTCCTGGTCGAAAGTAATCAATACTAGTGGACTTGGTGAAGACTCTTATTAAGCGTGAGTCAGCAAGGGAAGTCTCACATACATTTTACTAGGATTCAGTCTCAAAATTCACCCCGTTTCTGCCTCTGGCTGCACTCTTGTTATGTTCCTAATATACAAAAACAAATGTCCCTCAGCATCTCCTGCTGTTCCAACAATTAAAAAGACGTTCTGCCAGAATCTTGCCTGCAAAGATGAAGTCATGACTTTTTGTTATAACTTATTTTATCTGACACAACTATTTGTTTTAATTTGCAGAGACAGAGCATTGACTTGCAGCTGAATTTTCATTTTGCCTAATCCACTGTCATTAAGTTTAGGTGTAAGTTTAGCAAAAGAGATATCCTGACTGCCTTTTGACTAATCCTGAAATTCAAAAGATGCATTTGGTGATGATCTCAGGCAGCTGGCAGACTCGACTTGGTAATTGTGCTCTGAGCGTAACAGCAGCAATAAAAGGCAACGGAATGGCATCTTGTTGCCATTGGAAACACTGTTACTATGCTACCTGAGTATCTATTTTCTTTCATTGTTGCTGCATTTTGTGATTCATATTGTAGATAATTGGCTATTCTTGTTAAAATCAGTACAAAAGAAATAGGAATTATAAACCAGCACACAATGGAAAACTTAAGTAAACTCCTGAAATATGTTGTTTCACAAAAGAAAAGGTACTAGTAGAATAGTAAAAAATGAGAAGGCAAAACAAATCCTTCCCTCTCTCATCAATAATAATAATGGTAATCCCCTCCCTCCTTCACCCTGCACATTCATTTTATGGCCAAACATTAGTGGACTCAACAGAAGCAAATTAGGAAACTCTTTCAGTTTTTTTTTGGCTGAATCTCTGAATTCCAGCCTTGATTTCGTGCATGTTTGAAATCATTGTGGAGACATTTTTCCTTTGAAGATAAATAGTTACATTAGTGGCTCTTTTAAGCCATCATTATTGTTACTGTAGCATAGTCAATAGGCGACACCAGGTGCAGAAATAAAAACAGTTCAGTATTGTATCTTCAGGAGTACCTGCTATAACTGATGTAAATCTTACCAATAGCTGCAAATGCAACAACTCTCAATGATCGTTCAGGATAGCGCAGCATGTTAATATTAGTCTCCAGATTGATGCACAGCTGCAGCTTTCCACAATTTCAGGCGTAGTTGTACAGCATTTACTTTGTGGGTAGTTTTCTATATCTGCTGCACTCTTCATATTTTTCTGACCTATACTATATAGTTACTGGAGTAGTGTAAGCTGATAGATGACATATATGTTTTGCAGCAAAATAGAGCTGGAATTAAAATTTCCACTTATCTTGGTTTTAGAGTTAAAGAAGGTGCATTTGCTGCAGGAAGAGATGGATTGGATTTTATTGTTCTTGAGCTTGTTTCTCCTGCATTGAGGTTGCCTGGATGAAGTAAAGGTGAAAACTCTGGAAACTTTACTCCATTTGCACATGAGTGAACATGATAGCCTTGGCTCAGTGGTAGCACTCTCATCTCTGAATCAGAAGGTCATGGGTTCAAGCCCCATTCTGGAGACTTGAGCACAAAATCTAGGCTGACACTTCAGTGCAGTACTGTCAGAAGTGCCGCCTTTCGGATGATACATTAAATCGAGGCCTCTTTTGCCCTGGGGTGGATGTAAACGATCCCATGGCACTATTCAAAGAAGAGCAAGGACGTTCTCTCCAGTATCCTGTTCAATATTTATCCCTCAACGAACACCACATCTGGTCATTATCTCATTGCTGTTTGTGGGATCTTGCTGTACACAAGTTGGCTGTATTCTCTATTTTAAGATCAACCCCAGATTCTCCAGTCTCTCCACGTAACTGAAGTCCCTTATTCCTGGCACCATTCTTGTAAATCTCCTCTGCACCCTCTCTAAAGCCTTGACATCTTTCCTAAAATGTGGTGCCCAGAATTGGACACCGTACTCCAGCAGGGGCCTAACCAGTGTTTTATAAAGGTTTAGCATAACTTCCTTGCTTTTGTACTCTCAGCCTCTATTTATAAAGCCAAGGACCCTGTATGCCTTTTTAACAGCCTCCTCAACTTGTCCTGCCTCCTTCAAAGACTTGTACGTACACCCCCAGGTCTCTCTACCTGCACCCCCTTCAAAATTGTACCATTTAGTTTATATTGTCTCTCCTCATTCTCCCTACTAATATGAATAAGAAAATATAAAACCTTATTTTGTCCTCTTCCCTTCCTTCAAATGCATGTACGTAAGCATATTATTTGTGCAGCACCAGGTTTCGCAACATATTGTGGGAGAGAGGTTTGTGAAATAGAAAAAGTTCTGTGCAGCAAGTCGTGCCAACATTGTGTTCATTAGAATCTGGTTGATACTAATAGCAGTAATAAAACTGTATCTTAAGAGGAGATATTTGAGGAAGTTGCTATATAGCTGCAAATGCTGGATCAACATAATGATCAACTAGCTATCATGTTGACTACATTTAAAAAGCCATTGTCGCTCTTTCGAGTTTATGGAGCAGGTCCAGTTTCCAGAACAACATGCTCTAGAAAAATGCTTTAAGAGACGCAATATTGGCTAGTAGGGAAGTTTAGGCTGCAAAAGATGCAGTCAGTACCTACTGTGTTATAGACTTCTGCGATGGGGATTTTTTTTGCAAACTATTCTAATATATTACATATACTTGAATGTAGGTTACATGTTTTAAGCACAAAAAGTCAAAATTCAAGTTGTGGCCTATATGCGAGTAAATATGGAACTTTAAATTTGTTTTGCGTAGATACTTGGTGAATCTATTTATATAACTATATATAATAGACGTCAGAGTAGGAATTCTGTCTGACTAAAATGATACCTGGATATTTGTATGTAAACCTACATTTCTTAGAACATGTTTTTACTGTATTTCATTACATTGTGTTCCATCAATAGATTCCTTTTTTCTCACAGTAAATAAAGGGCAGAAATTACTACTGGTGGTATTACCACGTGTATCTAACGTCTATCATATTTCTGCTGTTTTAACGGTGGCAGTAGCACATTTATTTTAAAAATACTGGAGAGAAGAATTATATCTAAGTACATTAAGTGATCATACAGTCATATCGTTAACAGTGATTTCTATCTTCAAGTTCAGAGTGCCTGCCAGAATATACAGTGACTTCAATTACCAAATTTTCACTGGAATAGAAATTTGCCTCCTGTTCTCCAGCAACAACCTGGTCACCCTGATCAGAATGTCAACAGCTCTTAATTTAAATTGTCATTCTGACCATGATAAAGATGTTGGAAATGTTTTTTAAAAATCTGTACATGTGCCAACGTAGTGTGGTGGTGCACGCATGGGTTTGTTTTCAGAAAAGCATTTTCATGTCTCTTTATTGTGTGCTGCCAGCAGAAAAATAAGCTTATTGTAAAAACTGGTTTTCTAATGTCATTCAAGGAATGGAGCCTGGTACCCCTACCTGGTCTGGCTCACAAGTGACTCCAGTCCCACACTATGCAATTAACACTTCATGCCTTCAGGGCCATTCGGGATGAGCAGTAAATGTAGCTTTGCCAGTGTTGCCCACATCCCAACAACAAGTTTACAAAAGGTAAAAACAGTTAAAGGTTCTTAAGTAGTGACCAGATTTTTTTCTTCCTCTGCTTCTATGTTTTTTCCTTTTCACTTGGTTCACTGACAGGAGATAATCCCACTGCTGGCATTCTGGCTGTGGGCCACAGCACACGAGGGATGGTGTTTACGCTTAATGCAGAGTCAGGTAAATCCAACTGGCTTAAATTTTAGACATAAATCTAACCTAATGGAAGCAGTGAAGAACAGATACTGACAGGCCAGTGGAATAGCAGCTAACGATGCAATAATACATTGTGACATATCATGCTGGCGCATGAGTTTGAACTTAGCCCAAGTCATACATTTCTCACTGGTCAGCTTCAGGGTGGCAATGATGAGTGTTTGAGAGTAGTTTGTTCACCTCTTTTGTTCACAGATGGTACATATTCATGGTGTGGTAGACCAAAACAAGGTAGAGCAGAAATATGACTGTAGAAAACTACCAACCTGTCTGTCATAGATAACCTGTACCTTTTGTCACAGGAGTCAAGGATGCTTTGGTTTATACACTTTATCTCCTGTGATGTCTGTTCTCCTCTTTCCATTTTTCTTCCAAGGAAGAAATAGACTTTTACTATTGCTTACAAGAGATGCTGCAAGCAGTTAGCATTTTTGGTCCCAGTTCACACAGCTTTTTGAGCTGGGATCTAAATGTCCATTTATTCTGGGATAATGCCAGTGGCTCAATCAAACATTGTGGATTATGCCTTTTGCACATGCGTGATATCTTGGAGCACATGCAGACTCATAAGCTGCAATGCTTTATTGGGCGAGAACGTTGTGCTCACAAGTAATGCTCCCAGAAGGGTGACGAGAAGAAATAGAATCTGGAAAGCAGAGCCTCTCACTAAAATCCCACTTAATTAAGATATTCGTGCTGAACTTTAATCTTACCACAGCATATTAATCAACAGGATGTGAAGAGACTAAACCAGGTACACAACGCATAATGAAGACTGGTCCCATTAGAGCGCAGCTTGCATCTCCTGCATCAGGATATCATTTTAATAATCACTTTTAGAATAAATTTAAAATTGTCCATAGAAATATCTACTGGGAATTGCTGAGCTATTCACAGATTTCCTTCACTGTTATAATCTGTGTAGTGCAGATTTTTGAAACACTCAGTTCTGTCTTCACAAAGTGCAGACTTGATTCTGTAGTCAGATATCATTCGCCTCATTTTATAACCCTGTTGTACTTTACAAAAGCCAAATATCACAGGCTGTTCATGCTGACCTGAATGTAACGTGATTTCCTCCGAGACTTGTAGTGTGGCTTGTCCGAGAGGGTGGACAGAATTAAAGCACAAATTACTGATTACCATTCAGTTGGTGCAGCTTTTTATTTTTAATCAGTGGTTCTTTGTGAGCTATTAGTTTAAAACGATGGTTCAGCCTCACAACTTGCTGCAACTGCATTGGGAATTTTAGAACAACTGTTCATTTCCAATCTGAGCAGCTTTCTAGCTAAGGGGAAAGGGTAGTGTGCAAACCCACTGCACCACCTAATCTCCTGAGTATTTGGCTGTTCTTTGTCTTATATCTCAATCCTATTACAGTTATGAACTTAGAAAATGCACTGTTTAAAGTATGCAGTTTATTGGTTTCTTGTTTTTATTCTGAGCTCCTGATTTCATAATTAAGAATTTCAAACCCCTGAGCTAACTTTAATATTTTAACAGTATAGAACATTAAATTTGTCAGAAGCAAGATCGTATAACCGAGACATAATGTGTGTCTGACCTCAGTTCATGGTGACTTTTGCTGATCCTTTTGTGAATCTTAAAGTCTGCCCAGTTATTAGCCTTGGAATTTTGAATGTAATTGATAATGTGCCTTCCTAACCCACTTTTGTCATCTTACCTATGTGCATCCCTTTTATAATTCCTGCCTGCCCAGATTTATCTACCAGTTTTAAATTGTTATCCATCCAAATCTATTTGAATAATTTAGTCATCACCGAGTAATGGTGGGGAGAATGAGAGATAGTCCGGTTAGAGGTGAAGGAAAAGCATCATTTTACAGACAAACAAACTGGATTGTGGGGAATGTGGTCCAAAACACTAATAAAATCTTGAAATCCAATGTAATAAAAGGAATTTAACTTCTTCAATCGCCTTCAGTGCAGTACTGAGGGAGTGCTGCACTGTGAGGGGTGCTGTCTTTCGGATGAGATGTTAAACAGAGGCCCCATCTGACATCTCAGGTGGACATAAAAGATCCCATGGCACTATATCGAAGAAGAACAGGGGAGTTCTCACTGGTATCCTGGCCAATATTTATCCCTCGGCCAAAGTCACGAAGACAGATTATCTGGTCATTATAACATTGCTGTTTGTGGAGCCTTGCTGTATGCAAAATTGGCTGCCGCATTTCCTGCATCTTAACAGAGACTACACTTCAAAAGTGCTTTGTTGGCTGTAAAGCACTTTGGGACGTCCTGAGGTTGTGAAAGATGCTATATAAATACAAGTCTTTCTATCTTTGAAGTAGTGGCCGTGCCATAGGCCTTTATTCAGGGCTGTTTTTCATTTGTATGTTGTGTTTTGAGTGGTCAGCTTATTTGAAACTGTTGTCAGCTTTCCAAAGTTTTCTAGGTTGGCGTGTATATGCCAGGGCTTAGATTTGAAGTGAATTGCTTGGCGTGAATTTGTAATTTGTATCCACTCAGAATTTCTATGCCAAACGTAAAAAAACAAAATATGAGGCCCAGCTGAGTGCTCAAATGGGATTGGCTCAATTCATAAATTCCAGCTAGCAGATTCAATGCTCAAAAATTCTTCTGGCTGTAATCTTGCCTATTCCAGATCTGCCGAGCAGCAAGTAAATCTAGCAATAGCAAGGGAATGTATGTGGCAAGTCCACAGCCGCTAACTACTGCAGTCTTTGCCTCCTCAAACTCTGACCCGGCAAAGCTAGCAGTAAAACTCCTGAGCTTGGTATCACCAATAACATGAACCTCCAAAACAGCCCATGACAAGGTTCACACAGGACTGATGAACTAAGACCTGGACCCACCCCTGGCCCTACTCCAGTTGACCAGGCCCAATATCTGGAACTAACTCCAGTGGTGCATTCCTAAGCCTCAAAACCCACTGTGTAAAAATGTTTCTCCTGCTCTGTCCTAAATCTATTTCATTTAATCTTGTATAAGTGTCCTCGCGTTCAAGCTCCACTCCAGTTACTCGAGCACAAATCTAGGCTGACACGTCAGTCCGGTACTGAGGGAGTGCTGCACTGTCGGAGGTGCTGTCTTTCAGGTGAGATGCTAAACTGGCCCCGACCGCCTCTTCAGGTGGATGTAAAAGATTCCATGGCACTACTCAAAAATGAGCAGTGGCGTTCTCCCAGTGTCCTGGCCAATATTTATTCCTCAACTAACATATGTTTTTTTAAAAAAAAGAAGCAGATTGTCTGGTTATTTATTTTATTGCTGTTCGTGGGACCTTGGCAGCAATGTTTCCCTACATTATAACAGTGACTACACTTCTAAAGTTCTTCATTGGCTGTGAAGTGCTTAGGGATGCCCTGGGGTCATGAAAGGCTTTCTAGACCCCTCAATCATTGGAAACAATCTGTTTCTAGCTACTCAGTCCCACTCCTTCATAATTTCAAATACCTCTGTCAATTGCTAATTTCCCCCATTTGCACTGAATGTTCCTGCTCTTGCATTCCCTGACCTCCAGATAGTCACTACTCCTTTCTCTACCACTGTCAGTTCCCTATCTCTCAGCAAGGGACTACCCTCTGAAACCTCTTGTTCCCAGAACCTCACTTCATCCTTGATGTTTCAGATTGCCTCGTGTTCTGAGATCTTGAACTCAAGTAATTTCAGTTGCGGACACTTCTGCATATGTTCCTGTCCGAGTTAACATCTGCTGCTCAAAACTCCCACATCCTATAGGAACCACAAGTTACAGTCTCTTCCTGTGCTGCCATTCTTACAATAAGTGGAAGCAGCACCCAACGCTTCCAAATTTAATGGCACCAGTGACAACAGCCCCATAAAACATGTCCATGATTTTTGTTTACTATCATTTTCCTGATTTTTGCTATGACTAATTCATAGTTTCCCCAAAAACATACCAAAGACAGAATCACATCCTTAATTATATACTGATTTTTTTTTTCTCAGCACTTTTCATTTTATTTTTAAAAATATGGCTGCTATAATCTGTATTCCTAATAATATACAAAATGGTCCTGATCAATCCAATATGATTATTTTTGTTTTTTTTAAATTGGTGATAAATGCAGTAATTGTGTTGGACTAATTGTGTACCGTAAGTCTATGTTTGTGGGAAGCAGTTAGTATAAAATATTTTAGTTTTTGTTTGAAGGATATTTAAGACTAAATGTTTTAACGATATAATTTTGTTTTCACTTTTTTTTTAAAACTTTGTTAATTTACAGCAACACTTATTAAATGTTCTAAATTATTTAATGTTCATTTAAACTATGTGTTCCATTTTAATCAGGTTGCTGGGATGGGTAATCTGCTTAAGGTCCTAACCAGGGAGATTGAAAACTATCCACATTTTTTCCTGGATTTTGAAAGTAAGTTGTACTGCCGGGCAGCAACGGACTCTAAGCCTAAGCTTCAGCTGTTTTAAATCAAACCCTTCACACAAAATGTGGTTGAGGAACAAAATACTTCTGGAAATCATTCACTTCTCCCAACAAAGCAAAGTTGATGGCATATTTCCCCTCAAAAGTCTTTAATATTCACCACATAGTGCATCTTTCTCTTCCCTTTCTTCTCTTTCAGGAACCAAATGGGGAATCTTCTAAAAGTTCTCACTTGCACAGAGTTTGATCAAGGGCCAAATTTTTTTCTTGACTTTGAAAGTGAGAATAGACTCTTGCTTGGCTTTTACCTTAAAACCACTCTGCATGTGCTTGTAGAATAGAAGACATTGGGGGTGTGAAAGGAACTAAAACGGTGTGGGTGTCTGCAATTACTGCACCTTCCCTAAATCTGTTCTCATATTTGGCAATTGCTTCACATCCACTTGACGCTCTAACCAAGGACAGTTATAGAGCGTTCTAATATAAAAGGAACCCAAAACACAAAGTTTGGTAAAGTTGCTATTGTGGTTATGGTCATTTGGTCTGGGAAGTTAATCTGACTCTATCAGTTTTGCTAAAGCTACCAAATTAAAGGCTTAGCATTTGGGTTGTATCCAATTAAAAGTATCTTCCTTCCATTAAAATTAGCAATGTTTTCACCATTGATTGGATATGTGATTTTAAACAGTTCCTGGCTTTCATCCCATTAAATAATTTGCTATGCAGTAGACCCTATAGTAATTCAAAACTTCGACATTTTTTTTGCTATAATCCATTTTATTGTCTAATTCAAAGATAGATATGATTAATAATCTAGCTATGCATTTTGTGAAATTAGTCCATACATTTTGAATTGGTAAGAGGATTAATATGTAGGAAAGTATTGTATGAACTCAAAGTTGGATAACGATCGTTGATTTACATCAGACAGATTTTAATATATATTAAAAAGGCCATAGAAGTAGTAGTAGTAAAATTTAGTTCCTTGCATGCCCCTTGGATGACCCTATGCAATGCATGATTTTTCAACTGGGATTTTTAACTCAATTTTACAGTACTGCATTATAACTTAGGTTGATACCTTTAGAGTATGTCCATTCTAAAAAAGCCCTCAAAATGTCTAATATCAGTGTGGAAAAATGTGTTCAACAGTGAGGCTTGCCACTTGGATTTGCTGTTCCTCATTTACTATTGTATGTTTTTATCAAATTATTTTAGGGATGGCTCATAACAATTTAATTGAAGCTTCGTGAAAACTTATTAGATGAGATGTTCAATGTGCAGTTTCTAATCTAGTAAATATAAATTTAAACTTTGTTGTGCTATTTGTCAATATCCATTTACAATAGGTTTGGATGTAAAAGTTGGATTCCTATCAATGTTAAGTTAATTTTTCCACTCTGATTATGTGAATCGACTAGCTATTGAATATTTCTGCATGATTTTAATGCACTGTTGGTTCTCTTTGTTAGCTAAGTACTGTACAGTATATGGTGATACTTTGCAGAAATCACTCATCACAGCACCTGTGGCTTGATGTTTTATATAACCTAGAGTAATTTGAAAGGTTCTTTTTGTATTTTAATAGGATAATGTACAGCTTCTAAATTTACCTATACTTACAGGAACCTCAGTACTATCCCTACAAATTTCTCAAATGTTGCCCTACTTTGTGTTGAAATTGTATTTACACATTATAGTGCTTATTTCACTTGTAAACCACACCCACTGGAACATTGATACAGTCTGTTGCGCTCTCAAGCAATTCTAGTACAATGATCAATTCCTTTCAATATTTGCAAAGCTGAATATTTTGTTTAACCTCATTGTGTAGCATTTGTTCCAACTGGATAAAAGAAAGCAGAAAGATGCCATTAGGATGGCTTGCTTATAGGGTCTTCATGTCTGCTGCTTAACACAATGCAAATTTCACTTAAACCTCATCAATTTAGCTTTTTATTGTTTCATAGATGATGTAAAGTTGATTATTTAAATATATATCCATATACTAATGCATGCCTAGTTGCCTTGCGGGTGGATTTTACAGATTGGGCTGGTTCCTGAAATCGTTTTTTTAAAATATAAATTACATAGATTAACAAAATAAAAATTAATAAAACAACATAACACTGAGGCCTTGGCAGGAAACTTGATACTCTGGTGTAGGTTAATGAAAAGTTACTCATTAAATTAATGTTCAATTATTATGTTTAAGTACTTATTTACCATTGAGTCTGGTGCTTTTCATCTATCTGATTGGAGAATGAAGGGTGCAGATTGGTCCTAAGGCAGGCCCAAGGCATGGAAGGAACGGATGCATGCTGGGTCTGAGGGTGTGTCCAAGGGATGGTGGGAGGGAGTGGGTAGCCAGAGATTGGGGAAAGGGGGAACTCTCACAAGCTGGCAGTTGAAGTGTTTTATATCGATCACGTATTTTCTAATGTTATCTTGGGCTGGCTGAAGAGGATGTTGACAGGAACTGTCATGGCAGCTATACCATTTTTGGAAGAATTTAATTGATTATTATTGTTCCTTATCTCACCTATCAGAAAAGGGTCTTTTTTTTAATCAAACCTGGTAAGATAGGGAGCTACAATATCACGTCAGAGAAAGATTAATAATGTAATTGGTGATGTATGTCGTTAAGATAAGTAAAAGAGAAGAAAATTACAGACATGGGCACAACATTTTTTTTAATGAGGATTTTTAAAAGCTGTTTAAAAATGCCACCATTTTATTTTATATGATTAAATTACTGCTCTACTTATATTCAGTGTTATCACCATATACTGTACACAGTTACATACTGCAGACAGCTAAAACCTGAGATGACTTCCAACATATTTCCTGAATATTTCCTTCCTATCAATGCCGCTTGTGCTCTGCAAAAGCTTTCCTTTTTAACATGTGAAAAGATTATTTGACTTTTTAAAAGATATTTTAAGTGGCTTGATGATGCATATTTACAATAACTAATTCTGACAATGTAATATCAATTTCTAACTTTCTGTAAGGGAGGGAAAACTGTGAAAGGACTATTCAAGCATGGGTCATGGCAGGAGAGCAGCACTGATGGCCATGTCTGCAGACTTGACTATCCTGCTCACCCAAATGAGGTGGGCATGGGTAGGGGAAAATATGCTCCCAAGTGTTTCATATAGTATGGAATATTTTGTGGTAATTTGCACATTGCTGGTATTCTTTTCCACTGGTGTGAGTTATCACTGTAGGAATTTAAATAATTTGCAGTGTTCATTATCTCTAAACCTTTGATAGTATTATTGAACGGAACATTACTGAAACTACCCTGAGTATAATACATGTTGCATATTGACCAAAGAGTTATCATGAAAGTCAGTTAGCTTCCAATTGGGGGGAAAACTCTAAATTCTATTAGTTGGTTAGCTCCACACAACTGTACATGGTTACCGCTTGTAACAAGATTTTACAGTAAAGTTTGAGGCCCTTGTGCCGTCATCAGCTGCTGTAAAACAAGGCACGCCATTTACACACTGCTGACTTCAATCCAGTAAAAATATAATTAGTATAATTGGTTACCTTTACCACAAATCTGGCTTGGATCTTGTTGCATAACTTGAGCTGTTAGTGCTAAGCTGTGTACTTATTTAAACTTTTACTATTATAAAATGAATTGAATAAAATCTTTAGCTTACACACTGATGACTGAGAGGAATAAAAGACATTTTGTGAAAACTTAATGTGAATAATTTCTGACCAATAGAGGTGTCTGCTGACAGCTACATACCTTTGAACAAAAGTCCTACCGTGCAGTTTCAGTAGTCCAGACCGAGAGCAAAAGTGGACCTATTTCTGGCTACTATATCTAATATATATTGGCTACTATATATAATATATATTAATAAGAAAATGGAATATCAAAGGTATTTCTTCACTCTTTCTGACAGTGGTTTTAGCAATGTAAGTAGTGATTAATTAGTCTAAATTTATGTGAGGGTAGCATTGATCTACTTAATATCACGGGAAACTAATAATTTATATTACCTGCATCTCATCGTTAACTGAAAGGAGATCCAAAGGGACATATTTGCATTTACTTTATCTAAATATACATGGTGTAAATGTTTAAAATCCCTATATACTCCAGCCTATACTACTTTACTCTTTTACTAAACACATGCTGCAGCATAACAGCATTTAATTCAAAAATCACCTAAAGCATTCTTGTTGGAATCCAAGTGAATCTTACTCTTTATAAATTCATCTTCGTGTGAAATTAAATGTGTAAGGAAGCTCGCTTCATTTGACAGTCAATACTTCTCATTTTTGCATAGATGCACAACCTACAGATGGAGAGCGGGAGATTTGGAACCAAGTGAATGCGGTGCTGCAGGATTCTGAAAGCATCCTAACTGAGCTGCAGGCTTATAAAGGGGCTGGGCAAGAGATAAGAGATGTATGCTAGTAACATTCATTCATACAAATGTTGTTAACTTTGAGGGTGAAAGTGCAAAGTGTTAATGATTTCTTTAGATTTCAGTAAAGGTTAATTGCACCATTCTGCTTTTATATATAGGACTGTATTTCTACAGAAAGCTGTGGAATGCATCGGCTTTTTATTTGACTGAATTTAGAAAGCTATGCAGCCTGTTTAAAAATACTCATCATGTAATATGAAACATCTGAAGTACTATGACTCCATCTGTCCACAGAGAAATGTGATTAGAATTATTTATTAATGATGTATATCTTGGGAAAACATTTAAGTACATTAAACTAACAATGGCCTTTTCAAGCATCTAATGTATAGTCTAATGCTTTATAATCAACTGAAGTTCTACTGTTGGGAATAAAATGGTAACATTGCCCATATTTTGAACTTAATATAAAAATTTAATGTGGACATTAAAAACAATGGACAATGTGTAAAGCTGATACTGTCATTATATGGCATTTTAAGGTATACTTCTTGTAAAGTATTGGCATGAGTTTTTATAACCAAAAGTCCCAGAAGTGTAATTCCTGTTGTGCAATATAACTTTTTTTCCAGGCAATTCAAAACCCTGGTGATGGTCAGCTGCAAGACAGAGCATGGAATTCAGTATGTCCACTAGTTGGGAGGCTTAAGAGATTCTATGAATTCTCTATAAGATTGGGTAAACACTTTAATTTTCTATTATTTTTAGTGTCTATGCCAGTCAGGGGAGGGGAAGCTCTGCTGCCTACTTTATTTATCTGATGTTACCTAGAATGCCACATTTACTTTGCAGAGTTGCCTCCAATGGTACACGCGCCATCAGACGCAACCCTCTAAACCAAACTAAGTAACATCGGTGCTGTCAGATACACCAGAACTCTCCCGGGAAGCGGGTTTTCTGGGCGCCAGCAGTGACAAAGGTAAACAGCTGCCACCGGTGACATTTGGTTCAGGTTTTCCATTTCGAGTCTGCAGGCAGACCCCTCAGTCCACCTATGCAAGGCAACAATACACTTTCACATTGCTAGTCTGTACAAGTCTTATTCCCGACAGCAGGGAAGATCCTAACCAAATTCACAAATAAGCTGCACCTAAGATTCACGTGCATTGTTGATTTAAAGTTGCATTGGTGACTTCAGACAAACCACGAATCTCACGTGTGCAGTTTTTCCTTGTTGCTAAATCTGCTCAAAGTGGAGCTGCGGATAACCTGGTTTTCTAATCATGGCTATTGCTGTAGCTCATTCATTATAATTGCTTAGTTTTAGCTTGTAGTTAGGAAATTCAAGCTTTTACTATTTTTTTATATGTTCTCTATACAGAAAAAGCATTACAAAGTCTTTTGGAGTCTTTGACATATCCGCCTTATACGCCAACCCAACATCTGGAACGTGAACAGGCTCTAGCCAAACAATTTGCAGAAATTCTGCATTTTACTCTCCGCTTTGATGAGCTTAAGGTTAGAAAGCATTACCTCTGTTCAGAAACTCAAAATGTAAAAATAATGTTGTTAAATTACAATATCCTTTTGTTTTCCTAGATGAAAAATCCAGCCATCCAGAATGATTTTAGTTATTACAGACGGACAATTAGTCGTAACAGAATTAACAATATGCATGTGAGTGAAAGTATCTTGTAAGCCAACATGTAATTAGTAAAATAGGTTTACATGGCTTTGAATTTAATCTATGCTCTTTTTTTGTTCGAGCAGTTAGATTCTGAGAGTGAAGTAAACAATGAAATGGCCAACAGAATGTCCTTATTTTACGCAGAAGCTACGCCAATGTTAAAAACACTAAGTGATGCGACAACCAAGTTTGTATCAGAGGTATGTATGCCAGATCAGTTACTTTGTGATTTAGTAATAATTGCCTTATTTTAGATTATCACCTCATCTGAGCATTGACGGTACTTTTGTCGGTGTAGAACAATGAGTTTGTTATTAGCCCATATCCACAAGTACAGGAAATATGCAGCTATTAGGAGTGCCACATGACATTATGACACCATACCTCCAGGTGGCACGCCAAATTGCTGCACTAGGGAGTAGTTGAGTGAAAATTCTTGATTCAGCTGGGTTTTTATGTGTAGGGAGGAGGATGGCAAGCAAGATAATTCCTAGAAAGAGGAATAAAGGGTGAATTAATGGATGAGCTATTTCGGGTTGCTGTTAAGTTTTTAGCAGCCAATAACAGAATGGTATAGAAGATCACTCCCCCAGGAAATATTGCAGAGGGTGAGAACACCTTAAAGGAGAAGATAAATAAATTTGTTTATAATCTATCATACTCTCCAAAACATATACATTTTTAAAAAAAATTTAAAACCAAGAAGCACAACTACATAAACACACCTTTTTTAAAAAATTAATAAATCTGTTCTTTTTAAGTAGATTTATTAAACTGTAGTACATTTCTATACCTATACATTTGTTAGAGTTAAGATTCCTAATATGTTTAACAGCATCTGATCTAAATTCTACTTATTTAGAAAGGTGATGCTATTTTTTTTTACAAGAAGTGTTGTGTATTTGTTTACAAGGCTACAGCCTACAGGTGCCTGTCTGTGGGAATTGACTTGTGTCAATGAAAAAGAAAGATTTTGCATTTAAAAAGCACCTTTCACATCCTCACGATTCCCAAAAACACTTCACAGCCAATCAAGTACTTCTGTAGTACATTCACAGTTGTTATGTAGGCAAGCACAGCAGTTGGTTTGCCCACAAACAGCAGTGAGATAATTGTAAACAATTTTACAACACCAAGTTATAGTCCAGCAATTTTATTTTAAATTCACAAGCTTTCGGAGACTTCCTCCTTCCTCAGGTAAATGTTCAGGAGCTCCTTGAAGCCTACGCATTTATACATATAGAACAATACATGGTGTTTACAGAATGCCCCTGCAACTGCCCGTTGCCAAGGCAATCACCGTGTTCAGACAGAGAGGTGTCACCTGCAGAACCCCCGAATACACATTCAACAAAAAAACAAACAGGAAAAAAAACAGAGAGAGGCAGAAACATCCGGAAGGCAGAGAAAGCCAGCAAATTTGCTGGCTTTCTCTGCCTTCCGGATGTTTCTGCCTCTCTCTGTTTTTTTTCCTGTTTGTTTTTTTGTGAATTTAAAATAAAATTGCTGGACTATAACTTGGTGTTGTAAAATTGTTTACAATTGTCAACCCCAGTCCATCACCGGCATCTCCACAGCAGTGAGATAGATTACCAGATAATCTTTCTAACAGTGTTGTTTAAGGGATTAGTGTTGGCCAGGAGGACTCCCCTGCTTTTCTTAGTGTAGTGACATAGGATATTTTAGATCCACCTGACCAGACAGATGGGGCTTCGATTTAACGTCTCATCCACAAGACAGCGCTTTCAACAGTACAGCACTGAAGTATCAGCCCTAGATTATGTGCTAAAGTTCTGAAGTGGGACTTGAACCCACAACCGTCTGACTCAAGCAATTATGCTGACACTGAGCTTCATTTGTTATTGCCAATGCTTTCCTGTATATCCGCTCTCTTTGTAAATCACTTTGAAGCAGCATACAAAGAAACCACCGATAATTTCAGCCCTGCTAGATCTTTTGCTAACTGCTGTTTGGTTACATTCTTCTACCGTGTAACTGATCACAACATTTTGTAACAGAGTAGAGCAACTGAATCATTCTCAAGTCCACTCAGGATTCCCTAAATTTCCTTATTTTGCATGACTCTGCATTTTAACCCTCATTAGCTCTCCAGTGTAAAGGGATAAGAAAGACATTACATTTAGCTTAACAGGGCATGGGAGTTTATAGTGAAGAGTCTATTCAGTTCCTGATGCATACATTTTCTTTCTGCTTATATAAAAAAAAATGTTTTACAGTATGCTACCTGTAAACAATGTCTACTGCAGTGGGCACTGCAATTAAGTCCACCTTATCCGGAATGCCATGCTGAAAATCCCCTTTCTTAGACATGCCAGTGCATTTTAATTATTTCCCCATCAATCAGAACATGGGCAGCACTTACAAAGCTTTGATAAGTCCTCAAACTGCTGCTTTGGATGAGGCTAACTTAATGAAGTTACTTAATGTTAACGTCATATGCTGTGTGTTTCTAAGAGGTTATTTGCAGCTGAGATAATTACAAACTTGGGGGACTTGTCAGGCTCATTACCATAATGTCCAGTTCTGTTTGTTTGATCTTAACGTCCAGGATTGGAATACTTTTTAAATCATAGCTAGTAATTTCAGTAAATCTACTGTTTTAGTTTCCTTCCATTTCATCCTGACAGGATTTATATCTGCCGGTGAAAATCATACACTTATTTTAGCTACAGTAAATGTTAGATTAGGTCTATCACATCTGTCATTTTTCTCATGTCTATTGGGCCTCAATTGAAAATATTTTATGTTCTCAGTGATTAGGTTAAAAATTGTATTATCGTCCACATGCCTAATAATGTGGCAATCTTTATTAGAAGGCAGAACAGGTATTGTAAACAAAATTAATAAGCAGGAAGAAAGAACCCACTGCTGTGAACTCTCATTATAAAAGTATAGGCTTTTCTATTTTATATGTGCTTAACTGCAAATTTTGGAAACAGAGCTGAAATTTAACAAGAAATGTTAGCATTGGCTGTTCAACGTGTGTTCAGAGTATATTGGGCCAGCCAAAACTGCAAACTGTGCCCCCAAACGGATAATAGACAAACTGGTAGACATCTAGTAATGATTCAGTCCGACTCAAAGCAATGGGGAATTAAGCGTTTTGACTGTTCATAGCTGCTGATATTAGGACTCATGTCATTCATAATAGTCCAGCAGCCATATGAAAATAGGGAAAGCTGAGTACCACAATGGTCAGTGAATGCTTATCTTAATGCACAATTTTCAGGATTGTAGGTGGATTCTTGTGTTTTAAAATCTAATTGTTCATTTTTATATATTTTAGAACAAGACTCTGCCTATAGAAAATACAACTGATTGTTTAAGTACAATGGCTAGCGTATGTAAAGTCATGCTGGAAACACCGTAAGTATGATCCAGAAATAGAAAGTATTTTGTATTTGCAAATTATTGTGGCATCTCTATATTGATTAGCCTTACTATTACACTTGAGATCCCACAACCTGTTTTATGCACTGCCTATGGCTGTCTCTAAAAGAGAAACTATGTAAATAGCAATGCTTCCACGACAGATATTTTGTACATCTCCCAAAGATCAGGCCAGAATTTGCTGTAGCCGGTGAACAAACTTAGACTTGCCCTTGCCCATTTAATTTCCATGGGACTTTGCACTGGAAGTTGCTGTAAGTGGGAGATGGAAATGGCATGGTGCCCTTTACAGGGCATCTGGGATCTGCGTGAACAAGGCATGCAACTGTGTATCCACTTAATCAATCAGATTGAAGGATTGTGAAATGAACAGCGGAGTCTGAACCAGGAAGTGCAAGTTAGAATAGTGAATTCAATGTAAATTCAGGTACAGAAAGCGAAATGGAGAAGGAAAGAAAGATTGGATTAAGAGAGAGAAAAAAGGACAAAGAAAAAGTGTATTATTATTCAATACTGTAAATAAAGTTTTTTAATATCACTTTCAAGTTGTATTTTTATGATCTTTTTCTTTTTAACTAGGGAGTACAAAAGCAGATTCACCAATGACGAAACTCTGCTGTTCTGTATGAGAGTGATGGTGGGCGTCATCATACTTTATGATCATGTACACCCAGTGGGAGCTTTTGCAAAAACATCAAAAATTGATGTAAGGAAATATATATATGGGGGAAAATAAGTATCACTATTGTGCCGAGCAAGAACGAGGAACAAGAGTGCAGTACAAGGCTGTCGAGTTCCATTGGGTCTTAAAACACACTGTCATCTTCAGTGTTGATTTTTATTGATACCTGTTGCCTCCTTTGCTTCCATCTGATTTATGAGATTGGAAAATGCTGGTTTTTATCCTGTCAAACCTAGATAATTAGTGATCGTTTCCTGACGGCAATATCGACCATATCCCTGTTTTGCATTCTCTACATCCATGAACATTTCCACTGCATCCTTCCTGGTCCAAAAGTAGCCAATTTCCCTCATTGATCTATTTTACGTGTTTATTAATAAACCAAAGCAGATATATCAATTGATGAAATTTTCTCACCTAGTGACATTGTCCAGTTTCCCCATAGCCAGCTCTCTGATTGACATCGTGATCTTTACTAGTCATTTAGAGACTGAATATAAAACAAGCAAGGAGCATCCCAATTGGTAAGGTGGATACAAGACTCCTTTTTTTTCAATCCAGGCTCTTAGTTTACAATCTTGGTGCTATTTGGAGTGGTTGGGTGATGTAGTCTGGTTTCTGTCTGTGCCCTCTCATTAGACAGCCATATCAAGAAACTGGATTCCAATTAACTGAGTGAGTCTGTGGTGCAAGTACTATGCAGACAGGAATAGTCAGTGCTAGGCCTATGAGACTAATCAATACCAGTTGCACCTATTTTAGGAGAAAATACTTTTTTTTTCTTAATTACTGTTTGATTTTCTGCTGAGTCAACACCAGAACAAACAGCTCCATATCAGTATTCAGGCGTCTCTGTTGGTGGATTGAAAAATGGATTATCAAAATAAACTGATCAGAAGCACAAGCACCAACCTCTAGCTATAAAGTATCACTAACGATACATTCTACAAGAAGGAAATGTGACTTCAACGGGGAAGAGTAGGAAAAACAACAACCTGGAAGTTTTTGTGGGGTAGCAGAAAGTAAAGACTGAATTTTACACTTCGAAATTTTCAGTTAGGAGTCATTTACATCAAAAATGTACCTAGACCCTTATGAAATTATTCAGTGGTATTGTTGCTCCCTGATAGCTCTCTAATTTATCAGATGGAGACATTTAATTAGTTTTTTTTATTTGTTCATGAGATGTGGGCATCGCTGGCAAGGCCAGCATTTATTGCCCTTGAGAAGGTGGTGGTGAGCCGCCTTCTTGAACCGCTGCACTCCGTGTGGTGACGGTTCTCCCACAGTGCTGTTAGGAAGGGAGTTCCAGGATTTTGACCTAGCGACAATGAAGGAACGGCGATATATTTCCAAGTCGGGATGGTGTGTGACTTGGAGGGGAACGTGCAGGTGGTGTTGCTCCCATGTGCCTGCTGGGCTGGCCTTGTCCTTCTAGGTGGTAGAGGGCGCGGGTTTGGGAGGTGCTGTCGAAGAAGTCTTGGCGAGTTGCTGCAGTGCATCCTGTAGATGGTACACACTGCGCTGGTGGTGAAGGGAGTGAATGTTTAGGGTGGTGGATGGGGTGCCAATCAAGCGGGCTGTTTTGTCCTGGATGATGTCGAGCTTCTTGAGTGTTGTTGGAGCTACACTCATCCAGGCAAGTGGAGAGTATTCCATCACACGCCTGACTTGTGTCTTGTAGATAGTGTCAGGCAACATGCAATATAACAGATACTTGGGGCACTAATGTCAGTAAATGTCTGATGCTATACTTGTTACACACCTAGTTTCCTGTCAAGTCCACCAAACAGACTGAATTACTCTTTGAAAGAAAAATATTCTTTTATCCAGAAACTGGTGAAATCCATTGTTTTGCCAAAGGCAAGAAATAAAATTTTGATTTGTCAACTCAAATTTTATTTGATAAATTTATAGTAAAGATTATTTGCATACATTCAAATCATTAAATGGAAATCCAGATCATTAACAGGAAATGGGTGATTCCCATTGGAGATTTAGGTGAATTCTGAGCTTCGTGTTATAGCATTTTAATGGGATTCTCAGAGTGCACTTGATTTGAGACAAACTCTTTGAAGGGATGGATGGCTTACATTCTTTCAGCATTTCAGCATATCAAAGACTATAATAGGACATTACATACACTAGCAGCTTAAAGAAATAATAGTATAAAACTTCACCAGAGCAAAATAAAAAATATATTTTGTATTACTTATCGTGATCATTAATGAAACTAACGTCTGCTTCTCATTGCATCTCAGATGAAAGGATGCATAAAAGTTTTGAAAGAGCAGCCACCAAATAATGTGGAAGGTCTTCTGAATGCACTCAGGTAAGATCTATTTTTTTCCCAACCAACCAGATAATGTTTTATAGTTATTGCTTTTTTTAAAAAAAATCAATATTACTGCACACGTGTAAAATTTATCTTACTACAAAATGAGTGCAGTTTGCTTTATCTTCGGTTGCTTTACAGTACACATTTAATATCTAGTCAGCTCCACACAGTTTCAGTCCTGAGGCATAAAAATGATCAAGTCTCAATCTTTCATCATACATAAAAAGTACAGGTACTTTCATCCTGTTAAGCTCATGCCTAGCTACAAGAAAAGTAATTGTTCATTCCAAACTATTACAATCAATAGAATTCCTTTGTAGCAAATGAACCTTCCTTTGAACAGATTCTTAAAATCATTCATACTATGTGCTCTAACTTAATACATTAGAAATGCACACGTGGTTTCAGAGTGAGAGTTTCCATATCTTTCCCGTTTCCACATTTTTCATCTGTAAAGGGTAGCTTAGGATGCACTCCTTTAGGCTTTCCATGATTAAGAACATACTGGGGGAAACACTGTGCAGCCACAATGGCCTTGATATTAACCCCCCCCCCCCCCCCATGATGTTTGGTGGGGGGGTTAAGCGCTTAAAAAGGTGAAACGCGGCCCCACCCCGATGCGTAGGCGCCTGCTGCCATTTTTACGGCGGCGAGTAGCATACCATGCGAGTGTCCCGTCAGGCTCCCACAGTGCAATTGGGATCCTGATTTAAATTTAACTGCTGCCAGCCGGATTTCACAAGGCTCGGGAAAGCTGGCAACGAAATGGAGACGGGAGCTGCCAGCTCCAGAAAGTAAATGCTTTTTGTAGCACTCCTTGTGGGCCAGAAGGAGCAGGAGTGCTCCCCTGGCCCTTGAAGGAAGCCGTCGACCGATCGCAGCCACTCTTTAGCCCCTGCCGCGATCAGCGACCCCCAGTCCCCGATCTGCAGCCTGTCCTGTGATCACCCCCCGCCCCCCCAGTCCCCGATCTGCAGCCTGTCCTGTGATCACCCCCCGCCCCCCACCCATTCCCCGATCAGCAGCCTGCTCTGTGATCACCCCCCGCCCCCCCAGTCCCCGATCAGCAGCCTGCTCTGTGATCACCCTCCGCCCCCCACCCAGTCCCCGATCAGCAGACTGCTCTGTGATCACCCTCCGCCCCCCACCTAGTCCCCGATCAGCAGCCTGCTCTGTGATCACCCCCCGCCCCCCCAGTCCCCGATCAGCAGCCTGCTCTGTGATCACGCTCCGCCCCCCACCCAGTCCCCGATCAGCAGCCTGCTCTGTGATCACCCCCCGCCCCCCACCCAGTCCCCGATCAGCAGCCTGCTCTGTGATCACCCTCCGCCCCCCCAGTCCCCGATCTGCAGCCTGCCCTGTGATCACCCCTCCCCCACCCTCCCAGTCCCCGATCTGCAGCCTGTCCTGTGATCAACCCCCCACCCCCCTCAAACCCAAGCCCCGACCTGCAGCCTGTGATCCCCTCCAGATTGAAGGGGACCCTCTTCCAGGGTCCCCGGCAGCAGCCTCTTGTCAATTTGGCTGGCTGCTCGTCGGGAAAAGGAAGGAAAAAAAATTCTAATGAGGTCCTGCTGTTAAATCCCGCGTCCCCGACCTTACCGTTTTTCCCCCGCAACCTCCCCACCTCCCCGTAAATATCGGGGCCAATGTGCTTTTTGGTGGAGGCAAAGTTAGGGAGTGGCTCTCTGTTAGTGGGGTACGTCAGAGTTCCAAAAGCATTTACAGGTTGAAGGAGGGCAGGACATGTCTTGTTGGATGAACTGGTATTTGCTTGAAAGGATATGGGTTGACCCATGTGTAACAGTTAGTGAAGTTCGGTGATGGATTACTCTTACCAGGTTTTGAACCCACTTGATGGCTTCTGGTGTTCACCGATGTGCCATATTGTGGAATGTAATGGACATACTGTGGGGCAGGCAAATTGTAGACTTTCCCCCAGACTGTGAAGCTAGTTGTCCCAATATACACTCCGTTTTAAATGTAGTAGGCACTTACTTTTGATGAATTTTTCTGCTCATCAAGATGAAGGATGTTTGTGCATGGAAATGGAGCACTTTCTAAATTTAGGTACCCATTGGCAGCATTCCTCACTCCCAGGACTAATATTACACATGTTAGACGCAGAACAGAATTCCCAGCACTCTGCCTTAGCAGTGTTTCTTGGTTTGTATTCCCTTAAGTTTAGAAATGAGGGGTCATTTAATTGATGTGTTTAAAATGATAAAGGAATTCGATAGATTTTTGTTAAGTAAGGTGGGGGGTGGTATCAAGGGATTTGGAGCAAAGGGAGGTAAATGGAGTTGAGGTTCAAATCAGCCATGATTTAATAGAATGGCGGAACAGGCTCGAGGCCCCTACTCCTGTTCTTGTGTTCCTTAGCTCTGACCTCAGAGGGACATCCCTGCTATGTAGTATGCTACTTTCCATTTTCAGAACAGCCATTTCTTTGCTAACCCCTTTAATTGAGATTATTCAGTTAGCAGCAATTTTGTGTTGTGTTCCATTTTCACTAGAAATGGATTGAAGCAGCTCAAAATCATGCATTTGGGCATAAATTGCACCTGAAAATTGTGCTGGCGCATTTTACGCCGAGTTTCTGCTAAAATGCACTGATGTAATCACAAATGTAAAATCTGCCATGAATCCATGCAATTTGACAGCTTAACGTAGGGTAATTGTTTCTTTATTTTTGATTGCAAAAAAAAATATTCATTGCATTTAAGAGATGCATTTAAGAGTGGTAACCTGGTCAAGTTTTATTAATACAGCTGAAAATGGGTTTATCACTAAAAATAAGCATTTTTAATAAAGGTGTCCAGTCATCTGCCTGTGAGTAACCTGATTTAAAATCACTGAAAGTGACTCAAAAAATAAACTATACTGATGCATTTACTACTTTGGTGTACACAAGTCAGTTTCTTAGTAAATTAATATTTTTTAATATTTAAGAATGTTTAAACCGGGCCTACCTGTACCTTTTGCGCCTAAGAAAACAAGCTTAATTTTAAAACCCTCCTCGAACGGCCGCAGGCGGGCGCAATGAGCAGAAACTCACCATCCTCGTTTTGAGCGTAAATTGAAGTTCTGCGATGTTTTGCGCTGATTCGGCCGGATTTTTTTTTATTCGTTCATGGGATGTGGGCGTTGCTGGCGAGGCCGGCATTTATTGCCCATCTGTAATTGCCCTTGAGAAGGTGGTGGTGAGCCGCCGCCTTGAACCACTGCATTCCATGTGGTGAAGGTTCTCCCACAGTGCTGTTAGGAAGGGAGTTCCAGGATTTTGAGCTCGTGATGATGAAGGAACGGCGATATATTTCCAAGTCGAGATGGTGCGTGACTTGGAGGGGAACCTGCAGGTGGTGTTGTTCCCATGTGCCTGCTGCTCTTGTCCTTCTAAGTGGTAGAGGTCGCGGGTTTGGGAGGTGCTGTCGAAGAAGCCTTGGCGAGTTGCTGCAGTGCATCCTGTGGATGGTACACACTGTAGCCACAGTGCGCCGGTGGTGAAGGGAATGAATGTTTAGGGTGGTAGATGGGGTGCCAATCAAGCGGGCTGCTTTGTCCTGGACGGTGTCGAGCTTCTTGAGTGTTGTTGGAGCTGCACTCATCCAGGCAAGTGGAGAGTATTCCATCACACTCCTGACTTGTGCCTTGTAGATGGTGGAAAGGCTTTGGGGAGTCAGGAGATGAGTTACTCGCCGCAGAATACCCAGCCTCTGACCTGCTCTTGTAGCTACAGTATTTATATGGTTGGTCCAGTTAAGTTTCTGGTCAAAAAGCCAGCTTGGTTTGCAACCATTCTCCTGAGATGAAAGAACAGTGTGGTAACCCATTGTGTCCTGAGTCTTTGCTGTAGGCTTAATTTAGAATCATTTGGTATTTACATTTTAGGTGTACATGCATCTAACACAGCCAGAATCTATTTGAACTTTCAAGAAAGTGTTGATAAATTTTGTTTAGTGTTTTTTCTGTAACACATGGAAAAACCTGTTATGATTAAAGTGCCAACATCTATTCAGATTAAAGTAAAATCTGAGAGAACTATATTGCATTGTTGTATGCTACTGTTTATTTATATAGGGCAGTACTTCCATAGGAAGAAGAGGAAAAGCTACATTTAAAAATTAACATTTTAGTCCCCCTTGCCCCAAAGATAATGGGCATATCCTCACAGTAACAACTGAAAATCTTGTCATACCAGACAACCGTCCTGTTTACCATGGTGGTTGGTTTGTTCTACAACATGAGTATATATTATTCAATGTTTCATAGGTACACCACAAGACACCTGAATGATGAGTCAGCATCCAAACAGATTCGAACCATGCTTCAGGTTCAGTAACTCCTTGGGCAAGAGGATCCCTGTCCTGACCTCAGAAGATGTACATGTTTACATAATTTAATACAAGTTGGTGTTAATACTTATTTGTCTTATTTACCATAACCATTCCCTCCTCATCATTTAACGTATGAAGAAAGACCTTTATAATAAAATTGATGAATGGCAATTTTTTTTATTTTTACATAGCATAATATGAAGCATACCTGCAGCCTTATATTTGATGTTGCAAAGTGCAGTTTGTTTTTTGGCAGAATTGATGTACAATGCTGTTTTGCTCCAGTATGAACTTCTCTATATAACTATAAGACCGCGGTACATCTGCAAATCTCATTGTAAATTTTACTAGTATTTTAGTGTCTTAGCATTCAGGGAAACAGTTCTTACTGTGACAAAGATCAACACACAAGCTTGCTGATTTTTCAAATTGTCTTATACATGTTTGGTTAATCAGCTACTATAGGCATAGATCATAGAGGTCTGCATATGTGGTGGTCATGTTTGTTTGAAAACATGCTTTTGGGCTTTGAAGAGATGGTATCTCTTTTGCTGGCCCATAACAAGGAATTTAAGAATCACTTTTACACCCTCCTAGCTTATCTGTACTTTTAAAAAAAAAATTGAACGGAATCTGAAATGTAAAAAAGGCCGTAACATTAAAAAGCCGTACCATTTTAACTGGACCATTTCTGTGCTAACATTTCAAATCAGACCATTAAAGAGTTACAGATGATTTTCTTTTCTGAACCTCACAATGCGTTAATATGTAAGTCTAGTGTGGACTTGATGGGCATTATATATATATATATGTTAATTTGTGCATTTCCCATTATGTGCACTTTCCGCTAAAAGAAAGGGGAATACAATACACATGCGAAAAGATAAATATACTTGATAAGCAACAGGCAACATTGGTACAAGGTTACATACTCTATAGTGGAATGTAATTTCAGTCATTGCCAAATATATACTACAGACTGATAACTCAATCTTCTGTCCAAATTGTATTATATAGAAGAGTATGCAAAGTATTCAAAACATAATTGTAATGATTATGGGAAAATATTAAAAAGAAATCTGGAATAAATAATGACATCGCCAAAAAAAAAGTAACTGTGGGGGGAACAAAATAAAGGGAAAGGAGAAGGATTAAAAAAAATCTTTAAATGAAATGATATAGCCTATAAAAAGAGGGTCTGTTTCTTTAACTCCTTCATTGGTACAAACCTATATTTCTATTTCAACATATTTTTTATACAAGCAATAAAATTTCACATGTGTTGCATTCTATGAATGAAGTGCACATAAATAAAATGCAATTAAATAAGAATTATAACAAAATCTTACCATACCTCTTCTGCAGATAGAGGATATGTCACAGCAACAACCCATGTAGTAATATTTGTTTCCATAAATGAAGCTGAGTGAATAACTTACAATTGATGAAGTCATGACTGGTCAGCATCACGTGTGAAAATATAAATTATAATACATGCGTACCAATGATGCATTCTATTTATACCACAGGTATCCATTGTTAAATTTAAAAAATAATTTTACCTTCTCTCATTTGATTAACAGTGGCAGAAGAGACTTCTAAGGCTCCGTATTTGCTCATGAAAGCTGGCTCTCATCTCCTTGAAGAGGTGACTAGCCACATCATGAACTCAGTCAAATATCCTTTGGGGCAAGTAAGAGATGCCTACCCCAAGCATTATATTTTACTTATTTGTTATAGAACATTTGAGATTCTAACTCAATGGCCCTTTGTCCTCCTAAATATATTTTTAAAATAAGAGCAAAGTCAAAGTTCACAGATTTGATTTTTATTGGGAATCTGGATGCTTAAACTCTATTACTGTGAAGTATTGTATATGTATATGAAGCCCCTCCATTACATAAAGAGTAACTTCCAAAGAGTCTAGGGTTGGAGTTAGTTGTGTATTGAGATTTTAAAGATTTTGACTTTTTTAAAACCCAACTAGAATAATGAGTTACAAAGCTAGAAATTTATAATCATTTGCATGGCAACAAATGTTGTTATTGGGAAAACAACAGCAGAGTTGCCTGGACCAAGACTGGATAGGATAGTAGTTCCAGTCCTTGCAGTTAATATTGCACACCTGTGGAGCTGTGAACATATTCTCATGGATTATTGCCAACACCTCTGGTACAAGTTAACACTTGTATAAATAGCTGACAGAATTTAGTGACAAAGTGGCCAGCAAAGAGGTTAAATCTGATTGCATCCTTGGGCAAAACCTGGCCATATTAGGTGCATTGAAAGCTCCGCCACTACAATTTGAGATGGTTTAACATTGACTAATTTGAGCCAGATATATCTGCTACTGCAGTATAAGATGTCAAAAAGGATCTAAGTATATTGTAGTATTAGAAATACATTGACACAGGTTTAACTGTGATGTCAGATTCAAGAAAGTCCCTTTTAAACATACATATTTTGCTTGTAAGTCTATATAGTCTCAATTCCAGTACTAACAAAATACAACTATCATAGCATTTCTTTTGTAGTGTGGCCTTTCATTAATTGCAGAGTTAAGAGCACAGTCTTAGAAAGTCAGCATCTTTTGTGAATCCATGATCAACACATTATAGTATTAAAGCATTAAGTTTCAGGGGAATTAATTTGCAGAACTCTGTATGTTTGTGAATGGTATTTTGAATGCACTGGAAAATGGAAATATGGCTTCAATGTATTCCCCAAAAATGTAATACTGTCACTTTAAAAATGTGTGTAAAGTTGGGCTGGAGATCAGGCCTTTTAAATGGCGGCGAGACACTTCAATTCCATAGTACTAAAACAGTGTTCATCCTATGTGAGATTTGCTATTTTATTTCACTATGATTTATTGTTGCAGTTTAATAAGAGTAATAAAAGCTTTGATATTGTTTGTGACACATTGTATATTGATCTGTATTTTGAATTCTAATTTAAAACAGATTAAAAACAATGAAAAGTCAAATAGTCTTTTACTGCTGTTCTTCCTTAAAGCAGTATTATTGCAAGTGCCATAGTAGATGGACATTTTTCTTTAAAAGCCATAATTGTGCAGGAAATTTGCTCATTCAGAATTTAACCAACCTACTAAAATACTGGTTTGACCAACTGGATTTTAAAAATCTGCCTGTAGATTTTATTCTTTTTGCGGAGACCGTTACCATATTCTAGTCTAATGCAACTATTTGCTTTGTTTTGTACATTATGTATGTGTGAAGTGAAAATAAAACTATTTGGTGCATTTTGTGTTCTAAATGAACTAAAAAGTGGTTGGTGTTACATGTACTGCACAGAAGAAATATTGGTAGCTGGGATTCTAACTGCAGCAATAATCTGATCGGCAGTGATTCTAAAACCTGTGTGAATTACTTGCAATCCATCAGGAAAAACAGAAATACTGGAAATGAACAGCAAGTTGGTCAGCATCTGAAAGGGAAGGAGTAGGTAAAGTTCCAAGTGTGACTGAATATATTTTGAGCAAAACCTAACGCAGCCAGATATAGAGGTATAAATTGGACCACATTGCGCATTTTGTGTTTGTAAAATGGGCCCACCGAGGGCCAATTTCGGTGAGCAGCATCCTACTCCCGATCAGCACCGGGGTACCAGTGTCGCCATATTGGCTTAGACAGCTGCCCAAGCATCTGAAACCGGCGTTAGGTCCCTCACATAGGCCCCCCAATTCCATAACGCCTGTTTCAGGACCCCTGCACTACATTGTTTGGCGTTGAGCAGAGCTGGCTCCGCGGCCTACTCCTCAGGATTCTTCAGCAGTTGCTGCACCCTAAGCAGCAGCACCCGCCAAAATCCTTAAGTTTTTTTTTAAACATTCCTGTGGAGCCAAGAGGGCTGCAGCTGGCCTGTCATCGGCTCCCTTCCACTTATCCTTCCATCCCTCTCCCAGGACTTACCTTAGGGCTGCTGCTGGCGAGGCAGGCAGCCCTAAATTAAAACCGTACAATGGGAGAACTGCCTCTGTGGCACAACAAGCTCAAGCCCAAAACCCCTTTTTTGGATGGGCCCCGGACATCCCGTTTGGGATGCACGCTGTCTGCACGCTGTTGGTTCTGCGCCCGAAAACGGGCTAGAACCAATTTTTACCCCATAGCCTTTCCATTTTAGCACTCTTGTGCTTCTAAGTAAAATCTCTAATAGAAGGGAGATAAGGATAAACCAGGCAACTGGAGACCAGTTAGCCTAACATCTATTGTGAGCAAACTCTTAGAATCTTGAAATTGATATAAAATTAGTGAGTATTTAGAATGTATGAGTTAACCAAGAGCAGCCAGCACAGATTTGTTAAAGACAAGGCATGTTTGACAAATCTAATAGATTTTTCTTTATTGCAGAAGAGATTGATATAGATATAGATAGAAGGAATACAGACTTTTAGAAGGTATTCAGCAAGGTGTCTCACAGGAGGTTTGTTCAGGCATATAGCATAAGAGGAACTGTTGCAATAAGGATGGAAAGTTGGTTGACGGACAGGAAACAAAGGATTAGGGTTAATGGGTGCCGCTCAAATTAGAGAGTGGTTGGAAGTGGGGTACCCCAGGGGTTGATACGGCCCTCTGGTTCGGCTGTTCATTGCCTACTACAATTAGGCAAAGTGTGCACGGCATGCGCTCCGCCAGTTTATACCTGAATTTTGCAGTCGCTACAAGAAGAATAAGAACAATGCAAAAAAACCCAGATGGACCACTCGGCTGGGACCTAGGCATTGAATTCAGACACGACGAAGGTACACCCAGCCTAAAGTCCTCCTCACTAACATCTGGGGACTGGTGCCAAAGTGGAAAGAGCTGTTCCACAGATAGTCAAACAACAGCCTGACATAGGTATGATTCTGTGAGTATGACTATAAGCCAATTCCTGGCTATGTCCTGTCCTACCAGAGCTGGGGTCCCAGTTCTATACGGTAGGGTGGGGGTGGCCCTGGGAGGTCCTCAACATTGACTCAGGACCCCATGAAGTCACATGATTTTTCAGGTCAAACATGGACAAGGAAACCTCCTGCAGATTACCACCTACAGCTGATCAATCAGTCCTCCTCCATATTGAACACCACTTGGAGGAAGTACTGACAGTAGCAAGGGCACAGAACATACTCTGGATGGGGGACTCCAATGTCCATCACCAAGAGTGGCTCGGTTGTACCGCCACTGACTGAGCTGGCCGAGTCCTGAAGGATATCGATGCCAGACTGGGCTTGCGGCAGGTGGTGAAAAAACTAACACAAGTGACCTCGTCCTCACTGATCTACCTGTTGCAGATGCATCTGTCCATGACAGTATTGGTAGGAGCGACCAGCGCACTGTCCTTGTGGAGACTAAGTCTCGTCTTCACACTGAGGACACTTCTCATTGTGTCATGTGACACTACCACCGTGCTCACTGGGATAGATTAAGAACAGATCTAGCAGCTTGAAAATGGGTGCCAATGAGACACTCAACCATCAGCAGCAGCAGCAGCAGAATTGTATACCACTGCAATCTGTAACCTCATGGCCTGGCATATCCCTCACACCTCCATCACCATCAAGCCGGATGACCAACTGTGGTTCAATGAGGAGTGTAGAAGAGCCAGGAGCAGCACAGGCACACCTGAAAATGAGGTGCTAACCTGGTGAATTTACAACATAGGGCTACATGCATGCTAAAGAGTGGAAGCACAACCAATGGATCAGGTTAAAGTTCTGCAGTCCTGCCACATCCAGTCACGAATGGTGAACATAAGAAATAGGAGCAGGAGTAGGCCATACGGCCCCTCAAGCTTGCTCTGCCATTCAATCAGAATTGGGCTGATCTTCGACCTCAACTCCACTTTCCCGCTCGATCCCCATATTCCTTGATTCCCTTGGAGTCTAAAAATCTATCAATCTCAGTCTTTAAATATACTCAACGACTGATCATCCACAACCCTTTGGGGTAGAGAATTCCAAATATTCACAACCCTCTGAGTGAAGAAATTTCTCCTCATCTCAGTCCTAAATGTCTGACCCCTTATCCTGAGACTATGTCCCCTAGTTCTAGACTCTCCAGCCAGAGGAAATAGTGTCTCAGCATCTATTCTGTGAAGCCCTCTTAGAATCTTGTATATTTCAATGAGGTCACCTCCCATTCTTCTAAACTCCAGAAAATTTAGGCCTATCCTACTCGATCTTTACTCATTGGACAACTCTCTCATCCCAGGAATCAATCTAGTGAACCTTTGTTGCACTGCCTCGAAGGCAAGTATATCTTTCCTTAGGTAAGGAGACCAAAACTGCACATATGGTAGTGGACAATTCAGCAACTAACAGGAGGAGGAGGTTCCATGAACAGCTCAGTCATCAATGATCGTGGAGGCCAGCAAAAGACAAAGTTGAAGTGGTTGCAACCATCTTCAGCCAGAAGTGCTGAGTGGATGATCCTTCTCTGTCTTCTCCTGAGGTCCCTACCATCATAGATGCCCATCTCAAGCCAATTCATTTCACTCCACATGGAATCAAGAAACGGCTGAGCGCACTGGACACAGCAAAGGCTGCGGCCCCGACAATATCCCAGCTGTAGTGCTGAAGAACTGTGCTCCAGAACTAGTTGCCCCTCTAGCCAAACTGTTCCAGTACATCTACAACACTGGCATCTACCCAACAATGTGGAAAATTGCCCAGGTATGTCCTGTCCACAAAAAGCAAGACAAATCCAACCTGCCCAATTATCACCTTATCAGCCTACTCAATCAGCAAAGTGATGGAAGGAGTAGTTAATGGTGTTAACAAGCAAAACTTTTACTCATCAATAATCTGCTCAGTTTGGGTTCTGCCAGGACCAATTGGCTCCAGACCTCTTACATCCTTGAAAACCAGCAAAAGTGCTGAATTCCAGAGATGAGGTGAGAGTGACTGCCCTTGACATCAATGCAGCATTTGACCGAGTACCACACCAAGGAGCCCTAGTAAAATTGAATGGGGATCAGGGGGAAAACTCTCCAGTGGCTGGAGTCATACCTAACACAAAGAAAGATGGCTGTGGTTGTTGGAAGCCAATCATCTCAGCCCCAGGACATCATTGCATGAGTTCCTCAGGGCAGTGTCCTAGACCCAATTATATTCAGTTGCTTCATCAATGACCTTCCCTCCATCATAAGGTCAGATGTGGGGATGATCGCTGATGGTTGCACAGTGTTCAGCTGCATTCGCAGTTCCTCAGATAATGAAGTATACAGTTAGACCTGGACAACATCTAGGCCTGGGTTGATAAGTGGCAAGTAACATTCGCCCCACACAAGTGTAAGGCAATGACCATCTCCAACAAGTGAAAACCTTACCACCTCCCCATGACATTCAGTGGCGTTACCATCAAAATCCTTGAGGTCGCCATTAACCAGAAACTCAACTAGAACAGCCGTATAAATGCCATAGCTACTAGAGCAGGTCAAAGGCTGGGGTATTATTCTGCGATGATTGGCTCACCTCCATACCACCTACAAGACACAAGCCAGGAGTGTGATGGAATAATCTCCACTTACCTGGATGGGTGAAGCTGCAACAACACTCAAGATGCTTGACACTATCTAATACAAAGCAATCCACTTGATCGGCTCCTGATCTATGAGTCTAAACATCCACTCCCTCCACCACTGGTGTACTGTGGCTGCAGTGTACACTGCAGCAACTTGCCAAGACTTCAATTGCACCTCCCAAATCCGCGATTTCCACCACCTAGAAGAACAAGGACAAGGGCAGCGGGTGAATGCGAGGGCCATTACCTCCAAGTTCCCCACATTCGTACACCATCCTGACTTGGACATTTGTCGCCGTTCTTTCATCATCACTGGGTCAAAATCCCAGAACTCCCTACCTAACATCATTGTGGGAGTACCGTCAGCACACCGACTGCAGCTGTTCAAGAAGAAAGCTCACCACCACCTTCTCGAGGGCAACTTGGGATGGACAATAAATGTTGGCCTTGCCAGCGATGCCCATATCCCGAAGATGAATATCTTTTTAAAAATCAGCGTCCTTCAAACAGCCTAGAAGTCCAATTTGCATATTTAAACTTGTCTAGATCTTATACTTTAGTGACTCCACCACCAACAATGCCAATTATGCTGTTATTCCTTTAAAATTAATATTCAAAATTCCCATTCAGCCACAAAATAATGATCAGCTTTAGCATTAGCAACAACACCGTGCAATTATATAGCGCCTTTAACGTAGTAAAACATCCCAAGGCGCTTCACAGGAACGTTATTAATGCTATTATTGGAGTTCATGTTACATGGAGTAGCCAAGCTCTGCTCCTGCTGGTGCTCAGTACTAATATTGTCTGATCAGGTCATCAAAAACATGTGACAAATATCTATTTAGTTTGGATTAAAGAGTGTAATAGTGCCATTGAAAAGTGACAGTCCACAGCTCCCACACTCAAGTAGCACTTCTACGCTGCAACCTGTTGAATTAAGTATGTACACTCTCGCGTGTTGACAAGGCTATTTTTCGATAAAGAAACTTGATAGTTGTTAAACTGCTGCTGACCTTTGGTTAGCTGCTGCAAACAAAATAGCAAAAAGGTTATTTCACTAAAAAGATAGCAAATAAATTGAGATAACTGAAAATGTAACATGTTACTTTTGTTGTATTTGTAGGATACGCTTGTTCCACCTTTATTAAAACCTCAAATCTTTTTCAATAGATTGCATTCATTTATTGTCTAATGTCACTTCTTAATATCAGTTCCTGGATAATTAAATGTAATCACACTTTGGCTAAATCAATTAGATGGGTGTTTACAAATCCCTCAAATTGGTCACTTTGTCAAAATCCCCTCAAAAGAGTTGGCTGAGTATGTCATTGGGATATAGCACAATCTTTGAGCTGATCCAACGTTTCGACAGTTATCAGAATTTGGAGATTGTATTACGACTTCAACAAAGACTGTCATTTTGTGCAACACATGTAATCCTCCATTTTGTTATGTTTTGAAGGACAAATTTTACCTTCCTTCCAGTGAATGGTACTTGGTCTTCGCTTAATGGTTCCAAGGTCCAGAAATCACAATGTGAAGGATCAGGGGCATTAATTTGTGTCTATCAGCTACATGGGAGTTTGCACGCTTGCTCGATTGTTGAAAATAAATAGATTTTTGATATGTTTACTCATTTAGGGAATGTTTAATCTAGCATAAGGACCCAATGGCCTTATCTTCAAGTATTCATGTAAAAAGCAAGTTTAAAAATGCTTATTGCGAAGTGAAAAGCCTGGTATCGAAACATGACGTTTGAATGCTAGTCGTTAATTCTTAGCATTCACTGGGGAAGGAGCAGGAATAATGGTGATTCGAGCTAAAGCCAAGTCTGAAATCCCTTGTTTCAAAGAGCACCTATGGAATGTCTGCAAAGCTCTGTTTACCTGATTTGGGAGGTTGGCCATAATTGATAAGATTTTGAATGTTCGTATTATTTCTAAGAAATTGATACGCATTTCAGTAGGTTTTTAAAAAATTACAGCATTATTTTAATAATTGATAAAGTGGACAAAAAATTTAATATGTGCTTCATTCTCTGAATTATTAATCTCAAATCAATATAATGCATCCCTGTATAATGGAAAAGATTCACATTCATTATTATTGTTAGAGGCACTGTCAATGATCTAATGACCAAGCAAAAAATGGTAACGATTATTGTCTTATAATCTATTTAGATTATAAAATTCGTGCATCTGCACACACTCCTTGTCTCCTGTTTCACACTCTGACGTCGCACTTTGTTGATTGGCTGGAAGTAGAGCAGGAACAAATCAGAACTGAGGAGGTAGGGAATGTGAGGGGTCTTGACAGGGTAGATGCTGACAGGTTGTTTCCCCTGGCTGGAGAGTCGAGAACGAGGGGCCATAGTCTCAGGATAAGGGGTCGGCCATTCAAGACTGAGATGAGGAGGAATTTCTTCACGCAGAAGGCTGTGAATCTTTGGAATTCTCTACCCCAGAGGGCTGTGGATGCTGAGTCATTGAATATATTCAAGGCTGAGATCGATAGATTTTTGGACTCTCGGGGAATCAAGGGATATGGGGATCGGGCGGGAAAGTGGAGTTGAGGTTGAAGATCAGCCATGATCTTATTGAATGGCGAAGCAGGCTGTATAGCCCACTCTTGCCTCCTATTTCTTATGTTCTTATGTATCAATTAAAAGTGAAGTGGCTAGAAAATAATCAATGAGAAATAATTGAATGCCAAGTGACCAGTCTGGATAACATCACTAATAAAAAATAGAAGGCAAATCAACTTGTTCGAAGTGACATTTTTCTCCTCATCCTGATAAGAGATAAAAATATGTTTTCTAACATAATAAAAACATGTAGAATACATATTTCACAATAGAATATTGTCTTTCATGCCTTTCAGTATTATTAATGGTGTTGGTACGGTAGCATTGTGGTTATGTTACTGGACTAGTAATCCAGAGGCCTGGACTAATAATCTAGAGTCATGAGTTCAAATCCCTCCACGGCAGCTGGGGAATTTAAATTCAATTAATTAATTAAATAAAATCTGGAATTTAAAAAAGAAATGGTATCAGTAATGGTGGCCACGAAATTGCCGGATTGTCATAAAAACCCATCTGTCCTTTAGGGAAGGAAACCTGCCATCCTTACCTGGTCTGGCCTATATGTGACTCCAGATCAGAGCAATGTGGTTGATTCTTAATTGCCCTCTGAAATGGCCTAGCAAGCCACTCCGTTGTAAAATCTCGCTTAAAAAAAGTCATAAGAATAAAACCGGACGGACCACCCGGCATCGGACCACTAGGCACCGGACACGACAAAGGCAAACCAAACCCAGTTGTCCCTGCAAAGTCCTCCTCACTAAAATCTGGGGACTTGTGCCAAAATTAGGAGAACTGTCCCACAGACTAGTCAAGCAACAGCCTGACATAGCCATACTCACAGAATCATACCTTTCAGCCAATGTCCCAGACTCTTCCATCACCATCCCTGGGTATTCCTGTCCCACGGGCAGGACAGACCGACCAGAGGTGGCGGTACAGTGATATACAGTCAGGAGGAAGTGGCCCTGGGAGTCCTCAACATTGACTCTGGACCCCATGAAATCTCATGGCATCAGGTCAAACATGGGCAAGGAAACCTCCTGCTGATTACCACCTACCGTCCTCCCTCAGCTGACGAATCAGATCTCCTCCATGTTGAACACCACTTGGAGGAAGCACTGAGGGTAGCAAGGGCACAGAATGTACTCTGAGTGGGGGACTTCAATGTCTATCACCAAGAGTGGCTTGGTAGCACCACTACTGACCGAGCTGGCCGAGTCCTGAAGGACATAACGGCCAGACTGGGCCTGCGGCAGGTGGTGAGCGAACCAACACGAGGGTAAAACCGACTTGACCTCGTCCTCATCAATCTACCTGTCGCACATGCATCTGTCCATGACAGTATTGGTAGGAGTGACCACCGCACAGTCCTCGTGGAGATGAAGTCCCGTCTTCGCACTGAGGACACCATCCAACGTGTTGTGTGGCACTACCACCGTGCTAAATGGGATAGATTCAGAACAGATCTAGCAGCTCAAAACTGGGCATCCATGAGGCGCTGTGGGCCATCAGCAGCACCAGAATTGTATTCCAGCACAATCTGTAACCTCATGGCCCAGCATATTCCTCACTCTACCATTACCAACAAGCCAGGGGAGCAAACCTGGTTCAATGAGGAGTGTAGAAGAGCATGCCAGGAGCAGCACCAGGCGAACCTAAAAATGAGGTGTCAACCTGGTGAAGCTACAACTCAGGACTACATGCATGCTAAACAGCGGAAGCAACATGCTATAGACAGAGCTAAGCGATTCCACAACCAACGGATCAGATCAAAGCTCTGCAGTCCTGCCACATCCCGTGGTGAATGGCGGTGGACAATTAAACAACTAACGGGAGGAAGAGGCTTTGTAAACATCCCCATCCTCAATGATGGCGGAGTCCAGTATGTGAGTGCAATAGACAAGGCTGAAGCGTTTGCAACCATCTTCAGCCAGAAATGCCAAGTGGATGATCCGTCTCAGCCTCCTCCCGATGTCCCCACCATCACAGAAGCCAGTCTTCAGCCAATTCGATTCACTCCATGTGATATCAAGAAACGGCTGAGTGCACTGGATACAGCAAAGGCTATAGGCCCCGACAACATCCCAGCTGTAGTGCTGAAGACTTGTGCTCCAGAACTAGCCGCGCCTCTGGCCAAATTGTTCCGGTACGACTACAACACTGGCACCTACCTGACAATGTGGAAAATTGCCCAGGCATGTCCTGTCCACAAAAAGCAGGACAAATCCAATCCAGCCAATTACCGCCCCATCAGCCGACTCTCAATCATTAGCAAAGTGATGGAAGGTGTTGTCGTCGACAATAACCTGCTCACCGATGCTCAGTTTGGGTTCCGCCAGGACCTCTCAGCTCCAGACCTCATTACAGCCTTGGTCCAAACATGGACAAAAGAACAGAATTCGAGAGGTGAGGTGAGAGTGACTGCCCTTGACATCAAGGCAGCATTTGACCGAGTGTGGCACCAAGGAGCCCTAGTAAAATTGAAGTCAATGGGAATCAGGGGGAATACTCTCCAGTGGCTGGAGTCACACCTAGCACTAAGGAACATGGTAGTGGTTGTTGGAGGCCAATCATCTCAGACCCAGGACATTGCTGCAGGAGTTCCTCAGGGCAGTGTCCTTGGCCCAACCATCTTTAGCTGCTTCATTAATGACCTTCCCTCCATTATAAGGTCAGAAATGGAGATGTTCGCTGATGATTGCAGAGTGTTCAGTTCCATTCGCAACCCTTCAGATAATGAAGCAGTCCATGCCCACATGCAGCAAGACCTGGACAACATCCAGGCTTGGGCTGATAAGTGGCAAGTAACATTCGCGCCTGGCAAGTAACATTCGCACCAGACAAGTGCCAGGCAATGACCATCTCCAACAAGAGAGATTCTAACCACCTCCCCTTGACATTCAACAGCATTACCATCACCGAATCCCCCACCATCAAAAACCTGGTGTCACCATTGACCAGAAACTTAACTGGACCAGCCACATAAATACTGTGGCTGCAAAAGCAGGTCAGAGGCTGGGTATTCTGCGGCGAGTGACTCACCTCCTGACTCCCCAAAACCTTTCCACCATCTACAAGGCACAAGTCAGGAGTGTGATGGAATACTCTCCACTTGCCTGGATGAGTGCAGCTCCAACAACACTCAAGAAGCTCGACACCATCCAGGACAAAGCAGCCCACTTGATTGGCACCCCATCCACCACCCTAAACATTCATTCCCTTCACCACCGGCGCACTGTGACTGCAGTGTGTACCATCCACAGGATGCACTGCAGCAACCCGACAAGGCTTCTTCGACAGCACCTCCCAAACCCGTGACCTCTACCACCTAGAAGGACAAGAGCAGCAGGCACATGGGAACAACACCACCTGCACGTTCCCCTCCAAGTCACTCACCATCCCGACTTGGAAATATATCGCCATTCCTTCAACGTCGCTGGGTCAAAGTCCTGGAACTCCCTTCCTAACAGCACTGCGGGAGAACTTTCACCACACGGACTGCAGCGGTTCAAGAAGGCGGCTCACCACCACCTTCTCAAGGGCAATTAGGGATGGGCAATAAATGCTGGTGTCGCCAGCGACGCCCACATCCCATGAATGAATTTTTAAAAATTAATATTCCTACTTGAGGCTTAACCTCTCTCAAATGCCTGGACTTGCAACTGACATTTTTCCCAGAGCTGTCACTCTGCCATAACTATCAATTTCACTTGTGCCTATGACCAGGATCTTGCTGTTTGAGCGTATGTAGTACAGGTACACAGGTATGAGTTACTCAGTGCAAGTGCATCTTTCCTCAAACTGTGTTGTTTTGCTGTTTTTCCAAATGATTTGAAAACAAGCCAGAGAATTAATTTTAAATGTTTTTTCAAATAAAGTTGCAGATTTAATCTATTATCAAATGCTTTATTTTTACTTGAGAGAGATTACAGCATTGGTATTTCTGGTGTTTTCTGTTTTTAATCCAGATTTCCAGCATTTGCAGTTTTTCCTTTTTATTTTGATTTAGTATTTGTTTAGGAGATGCTGGGTTTCCTGGTGCTCGACCACCAGACAGAAGGAGGACAGGCCACAATTCCTTTGAAAGTTAGCTACACATGTTCCTTGGTCTAAATCTATGCCACTTGTGGCTGCCATGTATCCTCCCCTAAAAAGCACTTACTTAATATTCGAAAGGCAGCTGCATCGTTGAACTGGACAGAGAACTGGTGGTATTTCAAAACCAAGACGCTGCTTGATTGAGACAGACCTCTCAGCATTTCTGTCTGCTCATAAAAGGTGATCTTTTGGGCTCCTCTTAATCTTTTCTGCAGTGAAAACAAGCTCAGCTCTGATTCTCTCTCCATAAGTCCCAAAAACATTGTCATTACCCTTCTTTGAATTCTCTCCAATATGTTCTTTTAAATATGTAAGGAATCTTACAACACCAGGTTATAGTCCAACTGTTTTATTTGAAAATCACAAGCTTTCGGAGGCTTTCTCCTTCGTCAGGTGAGTGTCACGAAGGAGAAAGCCTCCGAAAGCTTGTGATTTTCAAATAAAACAGTTGGACTATAACCTGGTGTTGTAAGATTCCTTACATTTGTCCACCCCAGTCCATCACCGGCATCTCCACATTCTTTTAAATATATTAAGTGGCCAAAATAGCAAACAATATTCCAAATGTGGCCTGAACAATGAGCTACGCAAGGTTAAATAGCCTTTTATGATTTAATCAAACACCCTTAATTCATCACAGTGCTTGATAAGCCTTACTGATGATGGCCTCAGACATAGGTGCAAGACAAATGTGTTTTTGTGTGAACAGGTTATTTTGTTTGGTTTTCTATAGGGTGTTTAAGCTATTACTTTACAGCCATAATTAAATAGAAAGTTAATTTTTGTTCACCCTTGCGTTTAGTCTCGACAAACTGGTTGAACCACAAGGAGGGGAAAATATCAACCGTTTGCCCAGCAAGCACAATTCTTGATTACAAGCAATAACGAACCTTCAGAGCAGTTGATTGAAGTGTGTTGGCTGATTGATGGCAACCAAAGACTGTACACAATGCTTCACAGCCACTTGCCTGAGTATTGATGTATTTCATGAGCCTAATGTCGCATTCTGTGTTGATGATAACTAGCAAGTGAGACATTCTTACTTTCCAGATCTATTTACATACATAGCTATCGTTAACTGTAATCTGGTACAGCTAACAGTAATTTCATTCGCTTTACTTAACAAGCTATTTGTAGGTTATTATCAGTGCTGACATATGCTGTGTATGAGAAACATTTTGCTTTGAATGAGGGCAGTAATGCTTTCTTGTTGGGTGAGGCAGCATAGTTGACCTCAGTTAGTCCACTTCACTTTCTGCCACCTCGGTTTACATCAGCTCTAAATAAAAGCAACAGTCAGAAAACTTTTTGGTCAACATTTTATTCTCTAATGCCTTTCTTCCTCCATGCTCTCATGCTGCTGGAAGAGTTAGATGATCTGACCACAGACATCTTGACCACCACCAGTGTGTCTCCGCATTGGACAACAGTGTCAGTTTCATGTGGCAGTGCTCTGCTCCATGAGGCTCCATATAATGGCTCAGCTTTGAACCATTGCAGTCCTCTTGCATGTGTCAGCTAAAGCTAGAATGTGAATCCGTGCTGTCTGAATAGGAGTCAAACACTGGGCTTGTGAAAGTAGTGATTGTGTTAAAGTCTTAATGTGATAATGCAGAAAAAGCAATAAGTGGCATCAAATGTTGCATTGTCAGCATGTTACAAGTGATCTCAGACGTTCTCTGATTTTCTTCCAAAATTGTGCAGAGCTACAGATTGTTGATGGTTTGCTGTAACTACTGGGCAGGGAGACCATACTTCATTCACTTAATTCTACATTTATAATAAAAAACATGCTGTCGAACTAGTAAATGGAAATCAAAACTGTGTTAAAGTAAGCAATGCAGCTCCACCAGATACTGTCCTTCACCAATCCCCAGCAACAGTTGTTAGCTTGGCATTGTCATTATTACTTAGGTTGTTTCCACAGCGTCTCACCAAGTTAACAACATTCACAAAATACGGAGAATGAAATCATTTAAATTTTTGTGACGAGGATTCATTGGTTTAAATTTCCCTGTACCGAAAAACTAGATTCTGAAGAACTTAGACTGTTTCACAGATGTGGTTTTGAGCCCCAAGGTAAGAAAACTAAACTGTTTCACATGTCCTTTTTTAAATTCAATGCAAGTCGAGCTCATATAATCAGCTAGGAATTCTCTCCTACGGCAACTTCTTGGGCTATTTTTGTTCACAGAGAACATATGTTAGTCTTTTTTAAAGTGTCAGTTTGGTAATTGAGAGTGATTCCTTTGCAGATGTAGTATTGTCTATTGCTTTTGAAGTTTATTCCGTAGTCCGCTATTGTTCGACATAAATCTGGTCTGAGTAATGGAGCAACATTGCCATCAGCTGAATTGGGCCAAGCCTCTCGAACACTGACACGACTGCTCTGCCTAAATGACCATTTTCTATGTCTGTAGTCAAATCCTGGTAAACACACAACATGTCTGTCAGGAAATGTTATGTTTGGGTTGTGACTACGCTTGGATCAGGATTTCTATGAAGTGGGATTAAAAACGGATCTAAATTGCAGATCTTTTTACCACAGCTCTTCTAATCATTCATTCTGCAATTCAATATAAACAAAACCAAGACTAACCACAAGAACATATTCTTTTGTAATTTGATTTTTATTAAGTTGTTCAGTAAAGATTTTAATGAACAGTAGATATCGTTCTTCATGTAACAAGTATGTTCAAGTTCATTTTCGTAAGTTGAGTTGTTTTCTAGCATCTTAGCAAGTTAACAGCATTGACTGGATACAGCTACAGAAATAGTGTTAAACTTTGTGTTGATGATAACTACAACGTGAGACACTCTTGCTTTCCAGATCATAGAATTTTACGGCACGGAAGGAGGCCTTTCAACCCATTGTGCCTGTGGCGGCTCTTTGAAAGAGCCATCCAATTAGTCCCGCTCCCCTGCTCTATTCCCATAGCCCTGCAAAGCTTTCCTTTTCAAGTATATATCCAATTCCCCTTTGAAAGTTACCATTGAATCTGCTTACACCACCCTTTCAGCTCACTGCATTAAAAAATATTCTCATCGCCCCTCTGGTTCTTTTGCCAGTTATCTTAAATCTGTGTCCTGGTTACCGATCCTCCTGCCAGTGAAAACAGTTTCTCCTTATTTACTCTATCAAAACCCTTCATAATTTTGAACACCTCTATTAAATCTTCCCTTAACCTTCCCTGCTCTAAGGAGAATAATCCCAGCTTCTCCAGTCTCTCCGTATAACTGAAGTCCCTCGTCATTCTGCACCCTCTCCAAGGCCTTGACATCCTACTGAAATAATCCAGGTACTGAAATAATTTTGAAAATTTTGTTACATCACATGAATAAATGAAGAAAACATTGAAAGGAGTAAGTTCTGTCTCATCCAACTTGAACAAAGCGGCCTTTTACATATTGCAAATGTGGCCAACTTATCTTGTGCAACTCTATCAAAACCCTTCATCATTTTGAGCACCTCTATTAAATCTCCACATAATCTTCTCTGCTCAAAAGTAAACAATCTTTAGAATACAAACTTCTTTTGTAAAAAGGTGTTTTGGTGTGAGCATTTTGTATTTAGGGAAAAGTATAAATTTGCACGGAGTTCCTCTGAAATAATCTATCCTTCAATTTGGTATTCTTACTAAAACTGGGACACCGCATCAGAGCCAGGGCTTCAGCTTCAATCAGAACTCTTTTATTCAAAATGTCCCTTTCCGTGTTTTATTAAGTGACCCATTAAAGTATTCATGACAGCCTTTTACCAGGAAATCTTAATTTAATTTTACTCCATTACCTAATTGTATCAACAGGTAGCACAATCATTCACTTCAGTCCTATTTTCGTACTATGCAAAATAAAAGTCAAAGACCTTTTTTTCATTGCCCCAGTGTTGTTCAGAATAGCTAATGTTGTTATACTTCTAAAAAGATGTAACATTATGTAATTCTGGCTCATCTTTCAGATGTATATAAGTGGAAGCTAAAGCTGACCTCTGCAGGGCAAATACATTCCATGCCATACATGGCTTAGTTCCTGGACTTGATTTTAATAAAATGCGGTTTGTATACTTCAGATATGACCTCCACTATGCCCGATTGATGGCAATCAATCACGCCACAAGTGCCTGTATATTCCCAATCTTTGCATTTTTCCCGAAGTTCTTTGGTTTTTTGGTTCTCTTTCCTCTTGATGTTTGTGGGGGTTTTTTCAGTATCATTCTCAGTATGTAGTGTTTCTGTTAAGCATAGCTCTGTTGTTTCCTTTTAATTCCTGCTTCTAGTGGGTTTTTTTTAAATTACAGCTCTGCTATTCATTTTTAGCCTGGCTCTGTGTTCATGTTTTTTTTAACTGACAGTTCAACTATTTACTTGCTATCTGTTTGTTTAGAGCCACTCCCAGTATTTTTGTTCTTAACCACATCTCTTCTGTTTTTAAGTCCCAGTATTTCTGGTTCTTGTAGCCTTGCTTCCAGTCTGGGGCTTCATTTTAACTCCCACTCCTGATTTTTTTTTAATTGCTACTGCTCTGCTCTTTTCAGTCTACTGGCCTTTTTAAAAAAAATTAAAACTTCACTCACCATTAAACCTCCCACGACTCCTGTCCCAAATTCTTATATTTATATCTGACTCTTTTTTCCCTCTCCTCTCTGTTTTCACTCCCCATCCTCTTCATCATAACAACCTTAAATTCTCTCTTTCCTACTCAGACCTCATGCGACTGACAATCAACCCACCAGATCCAAATTCTCTGGCACCCCCTAACTTTCCTTCTGAAACTTTTCAACACTTCATGTCATTCAGTTTTTACTACCCACTCACCATTACAACCTTTTTATCTACTTACTGCTAACTGTTTAAGTCTGTTTCCTCCTTTTCCCTTCGCTAATGTTTCATACCTCCCTATCATCGAAGTGTTACACCCAACCTGCCCCTGCAACTATCATGTGTCCAACTTTACACTTAGATTGAAAAAACTGAGAAATTTACACTCATACAAATTTAAAATGCTATTAAATCATTTATATACGAAATATTCCATTCAAATTGTATTCAATATTTTGTGCACATTATAGAAAAAATATTTTACAAGCATTTACACCAATATTTGTTGAAACCTACAATTATATGAAAACTTTCTCATTATGCTATTTTATCTGTTTGCAATTGGCAACTTTTTATTTTTCATTAAACCATTTAAGACTCCTGACATTATCAAGCAACACAACAACAACAACAACAACTACTACTACTACTACTACTACTTGCATTTATATAGCGCCTTTAACGTAGTAAAACATCACAGGCACGCCACAAGGCGCTTCATAGGAATGGTATCAGACAAAATTTGATACTAAGTAACATAAGGAGATATTAGGACAGGTGACCAGTTGCTTGGTCAAAGAGGCAGGTTGTAAGGAGCAATCTCAATGGCGTAGAGAGAGGTGGAGAGGTTTAGGGAGATATCGTCTGACTTCCTGTGTGCAATGTCACGGGAAATCGACTAATATTATTAAAAATGTTTATGTGCACACTTCCTGTCCAGCTTCTTGTTGTCATGATTTTTGGTCACACTTTTATATCAACTTTTGAAATTGAAATTACATATATAATCACTTAGTTGCCTGTAATGATGTAATTGCAGACTGTGACCAGTAGGTGGTGGTGTGGATCACGTTTTTGAAATCTCTCTCCGAACTGAGTAACCATTTTGTTTATGAAAAGACTTATATTCGTCTACAGATTGTGGGTCACACCACGAGCAATTTACTAGTAATAGTATTAATATAATAATGCTAACCTCACACTTATTACTAAACTGATAGAAAACCATTTTAATTGGAATGTAGACTAGTAGGTTGTGTTTACTTCTGAACAAATAAGGTAAGATGATGGGTCTGCAATTCTAGTCTAGGCCAAGATGCAACTGGACTGGATCTCCAGTCAAGGGACTGGAAACTGGAGCAGAACTAGATTGAGCCTAGATTCCACACCACTTTACAGCTCCAGCTATTTTCCGTTAAGGTGGCTCCTATGTCAAGGAGATGTGTAGGGGGGGAGTTCATGGGCATTTCCCCCCTCTATGCACTTAAAAGGCCTTGGCAGAACTCATGCTGGCTGAGAGCTGGCGTGAGTCCTTTTGAAAGAAGGGATCACCTTCTGTCTAGAGGCGTAATGGCTCCATTTGGAGCCGAAGACTGGTGCAGTTTATTTTTATTTTGCCCAGAAGGACCTGGGTGCATCTGATCGACTGTGAGTCACAAAATCAAAATACGGTGGATGCTGGAAATCTGAAATAAAAACAGAAAATGCTGGGATACACTCAGCATGTCAGGCAGCATCTGTGGAGAGAGAAACAGAGTTAACGTTTCAGGTCGATGACCTTTCATCAGAACTCTGGGTCTGTGGATCACTGTGCTTTACAAGGCCTGATTGGGTCAAGTGCCACTGAAATACCCATGCGGGCAGCCTGCCCCAGCCATGTAAGTGACTCCCTCCCCAGCATCAGCATCATTTGTGAGAATATGTCCCCACAATTTTGGATGAAACCTACGACCAACCGTGGATAGGGATTCCTCTCTGCCCCTCGTCCATCAATGGATCAGTCCCCATGGAATTTTGAGCCCAATGATGCTGGTTTGCACTAAGGATTTTTTCAGGTGAAATGATGATCACAATGTAGTCAAAAAATTTCATGGTCATACTGATTAGCATACTCTTTGCCAATCGAAGAAGGAATCACATTTATATTTAACTTTGTCCAAGGCGAAGGCTGATTATTCCATTTGATTATTTTCTTCATGGAGGGATTATTCAAGAAGCCTTATGTCTATTGATCGCTATCCTTGATTGTTCCAGTACATTATTTGCCACAACAGATGCCTTGAAGTAAATAGTCAGGCAGTGTTGCTAAAATGGATTTCCCCTTTCTTAAGGATGTGGATAAAATGGTTTTTCGTTCCTCAATATTGTGTTCCCCCCATGCTTCATATTTTTAATCTGCATAATGATTTGTTTCTTTCTGAACTGTGTAAGATTTGGAAGATGTTCTGTGGTAACATATCTCTGAGAATCAATGGGCTCGATTTTACCAGGCCTGCGGGTTTCCGGCGGGTTGGGTTTCGGGAGCGTGGTCAACACGCTCGGTGAAATTAGTGGGTTGCCCGCGCGATCGTAGCAGGCAACACACTAATAGAAATCAATTACCTGCTCCTCCAGGGTCCACGCTGCTGGTCTGCGCTTCGGGCAGGCTGCGCATGCGCAGTACGATCTGTCAGCTGGAGGCTCTCTAGTTAAAGGGGCAGTCCTCCACTGACAGATGCTGCAACCAATGGAACAAATTTCAGCATGGAGCAGCCCAGGGGGAAGGCTGCTCCCAGTTTAATGATGCCTCACCCCAGGTATCATCAGATGGGGTGAGGAGGGCAAAGACAGAGATCTTCCACCCGGCGGGCGGGAGGAAGCGGCCAGCCTCTGCCACCAAGAAGGCCTGGCTCGAGGTGGCAGAGGGGGTCACCTGCGCAACCAACATATCGCCCACCTGCATACAGTGCAGGAGGCGCTGCAATGACCTCAGTAGGTCAGCCACAGTGAGAACACGAAGTCTTTCCCCTACACTCCATCTGCCACAACACTGCCCCAACCCCACATCTCCTTCGGCACCGCCAACACTACTCTGTCACATCACCCCTCATACCCACTCAAACCCCATCCTCATCTTACCTCCACCTACTCACCTCGCCAGTACTCATCCTGCCACTAACACACGACCCAATCCTCATACAATCTCATGGCTCTATCCCATACTCACCCTCTCGTGCATCTCCCTCACGGCCAGCCTCACTCAACCTGCCACCACCTGTGCTGCAGCCACAGGGCATGCATCACATATGTGCAGTAGGCAGCGTAAGGCAAATGTTTCGTGAGCATGAAGGGGGTGCACAAGGGTGTCGGAGGGTTTGCCATGGGTGTTACCTATATTGAATTTCAGAGCAACAAACAGCACACATTATATTGGCACCACCACTGCCATGTCTCCGCGAATCCTGTCTGTTGTGTCCAATAATGCCCGCTCCTGGGTATCACTATGAGGACCCACCACTGATGCCACCCATCGTGTTACTGCAGAGTAGGTGCAGGTGTATTTGCAGGGCTCTTCCGCGCAAACGACTGAGAGACATCTGAGGTGTAGCCGGCTGCACCCTGGAAGGATGCGGAGGAGAAGTTGTGGAGGGCAGTGGTGACTTTGACAGCGACAGGTAAGCAGTTGGTGCTGGGGCCAGCCAGGAGCAGCTCAGCATGAAAGAGCCTGCAGATCTCCACGACTACATGTCGAGCGAATCTGTGCCTCCGTGAGCACTGCTGCTCGGAGAGGTCCAGGGAGCTGCGCCTCGGTCTGTGGACCCTGTGGCGAGGGTAGTGCCCTCTGCGATGCGTCTCTCTCTGCGGGAGCCCTCCCTCCTGCTGTGCAGGTGGGCGTGCAACAACCCCGTGTTGGGGGGCTCCACGTCTCTGCGGCGGACGGCGTGGACTGCGAGGCTGCTGGGGCTGGTCATGCTGTTCGTCCTCCGAGGGTGTCCACGCACCACCCATCTGGCAGGTGTTGGTCTGAGGGGTTGTGCAGGGTAGGTGGGTGGTTCCTCGGACTGGGGCTGCAGTTTCGTGTCGGTCTGTCCTCTGGCTTGGCTGGGGGTGGTGGGGCCAGGGGTTGCCCTATGTGACGCGGTGGCCTCCTGCGTGGGTGAGGGCTCTCCCCCGTGGGGTGCACCTCGGCACCTGCCACAGGCTGCTGGCTGCAACACGCCTGGTTGGAGAGAGACTGTTTCCCCCAGTGTGGGAAACACGCTGCGATGCAGGTGAAATCCCACACTTCCTCTTTTGACAGCTGATTCAGCTCATTAACTGACCTCAACAAGCAAGGTAAGTACTCTCAAGTGGAACCCCGCTGGCTTTAATTGCCTGCGGGATTCCCACCAGCGGGGGCCACGCACGCAGCCCCGCACGTCATCGGGGAACCCGGAAGTGGTCGGGATCGCGGCGCGACCCGGTCACGTGACCTCATATCAGGATTTTCGGGCCCCCCCCGCTGGAAACCCGCAGGAAACCCAACCCTAAAATCGAGCCCAATGTCTTAAACAACCATATTCACAAGTTCCTCCAAAACAGCCACTGAAGGTGATTACAAGCTCACAAATGATGTTGATGTTGTTGGCCATTTATTTCATGACTTTGATCGACATTATGCCCAGCAAGGTCACAAGTTCAAGTAAAATGATGGACATCACGGTCCTTGTATTGTTATAGAATTTCCACCATTAACTGCGACAATTGACTGCAACTAACAATGCAATTGAGACTCTGCTGCAACGTGCATGTATGCAGGTATCATGTGAGTATCAGATTAGGCTCAGTTGTGATGCCAGTCGTGATTGAATAGCTGATGATTCTCTGTACAGATTTGTGAGATAATTTGGGTGAAGTACCAGAGGGCTGCCAGAATCTATTGAGGTATACCCCAGTATGAATCAGTGCCTGCAGGAGAGATTTTTGGTGAGGGAGGTTGAAGGGGCAGGAAACCATAGACCAGGAAGGTCCCAGGTTCGATCCCTACACTGTTCAAAGTTAACTAAGCTCAGCTGGCTAGTAGTATAGGCACTACATTTGGCCTCAGCATCCCTGAACTAAGGAGTGAAAAAAAATCAGCGAAGGATTCCTGTTACTGATTGCTATCCATTGACTCTTGGGGGAATGCGCATATGTGAATGTTGGGTGAGAGTAGGGTGGGTTCGATTGTGATGTTGCTTCCTGCTCCTCTGATCAAATAGTCTCCCAGTACTCACTGTTCAGACTTACACATGAAGACGTGCTATATGGTGAGTTACCAGAGGGTTGCTGGTGCCTGTGGAATTTTATTGCAGCATGAATGAGAAACAGGAGCAAGGGGAGAAAACTGGAAACAAAAAAAAATATTGAATACTGTGAAAATTGCCAGCCACAAAAATATGTTAGCCTGGGAAGTGAAACCTGTAAAACTAGCTGAGGTGCCGGGAATTGAGGAAACAGCAGCATTAAAAATAAGGCAACTTCTGTTTTAAACTGTATACTGCAGTTGATAGTTTGAAGTGGTCTGAACTCCGTTGATGAATGGAGAGTGAAAGCTGAGCTGCAATTCTTATGAAGATTGTTTTATTATTTTCATGTCTCTTCATTTGCAGTGATAGGGTAATAGTTTCTGAAATATTTATGGTGGCGGGGGGCTAATGCACACCACCTAATAGTTTATAATCTGGAAGCTTTTGTAATCCTAAATTAAAAGTACAAACTTGGTATCCATTCGTAATATGAACTTACTGGCAAACCACCTTGTTTATATCCAAGACTGTGGCTACCTCTAACTAAACAGCTTATAAGGGACCATTTAAAGACACTTACCTAGTCGAACGTAAGCTGATGTAATGGCAAATTCCTGTGGAACATAAAAACTGTGGCTCAGTAACTCATAGGTGGTCATATGAGGCCCAGCCACTTCCTGTTTGGAGACCCAGGGAGGAAAATAAAACTGTAGTAATGGTGAGAAATGCATGATAAAAATGACTCTGCTTGTGTAGAGAACGGCCCAGCACCTTATATAAAAAAAACATTTCAAGTGTGGACCATAAAAGAAGGTGCCCATGGTGTCATTAAACCTTTTTTTTTCTGTTAACTTCAAGAGCTAAGTAATGATTACTCGTTTCCTCACCAAGGTAATGCTCAGTTTATCTTTTACAAACTGTGGGTATTAACAGTCCCCTCTTTGTTGGCCCAATTATGAATTCCAGACCACTGAAAATTACATCTCACCAGCATATCATTGAAAAACATTCTTGTTTGCTTAGAGCAGTCCTGGTAGTTCAGTTCTTAGCAATGCCAACTCGCCATGCTGCAAAACAGTAGGGCACACATTTGTCTCAACGTTTCCCAATTTCAATCAAGCTGTCTTGGAGAACTGAGCCAAGGTGCTTCTCTACATCAAGGAAAGGATGAATGCAGGCTGTTATCATGAACATATATCTATATTTTTCTCATGGTAGAAAACCTTACAAAAGGTCAAGTGCGTAAACTGATAATTAAATCTGATTTTTAAAATTCTATTTGAGACATGCATATCCTTGATGGTAAAGAGTGCAGTTGTAGTTTCTGTCCACAGGAAGGGAAATATTAGTGACCCTGAAAACTACTGAGAAATCTCACTGATTTCCATGGCTCTTAAGGCAGTTCTTTGGATTGTGTGGCACATATACGATGCTTTGGAGGCCTATAGGAAAAATCAGAATAGAATAGGCTGTATTTTGGTCTTGTGAGGAAAGTGTAGAGGCAGGTTATGTCTTTATATGAGATTGCAGAGCATTGTATAGCCCACTTACATTGCTTTCATTGTTTTGTGTAAGGCTGCTGTGGCTACCTCTGTAACTTAGTGCCTCACAAAGAAGTTGGAAGCTATGGGAGTACCTGATCAAATCTTGGATTTTATTTTTGGATGCGTATTCCAGGTCCAAGATCTGTATAACGGTGGATGGATGGTCGTTGAACCTATCTCTCTCAAGAGGCATGAAGCAAGGTTATCTACTGCCACCCATCCTATTCAATATCTTCATCAGCGATGTGTTGGATGGCCCGATATTGTCTGTTCCAGGCATTTCTGAAAGAATTGTGGCACTTCTTTTTATAGTGATATTGTATTGTTGGTGAAATCACCTGTGGATCTGTTGAATTCCACTTAATATCTTTAGTAGTGAACAACCAGTGGAAAATGGTGTTGGTTGCCACAAGTACAGTATTATGGCTTTACATTGCTCATGAGGAGATCTCAAAGATATTGAATTGAAGACACAAAGGACATTTGTCCCATTTGTTCATTTGTATTGACGTCTGAGGTTCTGGGGATGGTAACTTCAGACTGGACACAGTCCTTTGGAGCTACACTGAGAAGGGGTAAAGGGTACTTTGATCTGTCTTGCCTTTCTTCAATGGCAGCAAAGTCCCAAAAGCAGCTTTAGCTTCTGGCATATAAATATGTGTCCAAACAGTTCTCTTTCATCGTTCAGAATCCATAGGCATGCAAGAGAAAGGCTTCCTCTGGCTCATGCACAACCCAGTCAATTACCACTCCAGCCTACTCCAAATCATTAGCAAAGTAATGGAAGGAGTCGTCAACAGTGCTCTCAAGCAGCATTTATTCAACAATACTCTGCTCATCGATGCTCAGTTTGGGTTCCACCAAGACCACTGGGCTCCAGACCTCATTGCAGCCTTGGTCCAAACATGGACATGAGGTGAAGTTGCAGTGACTGCCCTCGACATCAAGGCAGCATTCGACCAGGCTAACTCATCATCAACTGCTTAATCTAGGTCCTCATGTGACAGGCTTTGGCAAAGAGGAGTGACCATCATGAGGCTGACCCCCTCTCCGGGCTATTCAGTGACACTCAGCGTCAGTGCCATTCCTCCCTGTCTCGCTACCTCTCTCTCCTCCTTTAAGACGCTTGTTAAAACCTACCTCTTTGACCAAGCTTTTGGTCACCTGTCCTAATGTCTCCTTATGTGGCTCGGTATCAAATTTTGTTTGATAACGCTCCTGTAAAGTGCTTTGGGACGTTTACTATGTTAAAAGTGCTATAGAAATGCATGTTGTTAAACTTCCCCCCTCTCCGAGTGCACCATTGTACATCTAGATATTGGGTAGTGAAAGTAAACTTCTAATTGTGAGGGACACAGGCCCACTTATGGGAGATGTTAACCCAAGAGACTAAGGCAGACCTGAAATCTGTAATTCTGGGTTATACCACCAACAATCAGTGGGATTCCCACTTTCTTCGAGACAGTGTTTAACAGCAGGCATATGCTCCTGCACATGTGCGGCAATGCTTCGAGTTTGAGTTTGTTTGATTTGTTTCTCCTGGCCACAGACACTCAAATCTGCTTAACAGCGCAACCTAATGGCCCTAGGGGATGTCAAACCCGTGTTACTAGGTATGTAGAGCAGTTACAATGCACGTCATGACAAACGTTGGTTTCTAGGTTACTGTGCTAGCTCCAGCTGCTGTACTGAAGCTGTCACAATGCTACTCCAGTATCATACTTGGTCTATATTGTTGCACATAGAAACGAGCCCAGTTCATTTCTACAAATGTTTATGGCCTTTTCTTTTGCTATCCTGAATGCAAAGTAGTCAGGTTCAGGGCTTTCCTATTGGACTTGAAGTTATGACATCTTTCACTTCAGTACAGGATTTCATTGTGTGCTCACTGCTCACTTCAATAATAACCCAGTGTAATGCAGCAATAAATAAACTGGAAGCAACATCCTTTTTATTTTTAATGAGAAAAAACATATTCAGATAAATAATAGCAGTATGTTATATGTTGCTGAGTATTATTGTGGCATCCATGAAGGTGGTCTCTGGCGACTGCTGATTAAAACCATTTTCACCAAAGCATTTTATCCGATTAGCTGCGCTGTAGTAAGTTAATCACAGCAGTGAAGGCGAACCACCAGATGACTGCAGTCATCTCTACATGCTTAAGATCTGGTGTAGAATAAAAGGAAGACAAAATCATTAATGAGTTGTCTTGGCAAATTATCAGCACGTTTCCAAAACTAGACCTGAACTGAAGCACCTAGTGCACATGATAATTGCTCAGTGCAATGTGCATTTCCCATGGATTCACTTCTGCAGACAGTTCACACGCCATATGCCTGTTTCTAACACATACTGTCAAACTAGATTCAGCAATGAGCACAGAGAGGATTAATGGACTATTTTTACATAATGTAAGGCGCCAAATCCCCAGCAACACTGTGGTCATTCCCTGTAGTGTACAGATAAGCTGGGCTTTGTAGTAGAACAAAAACAGCTAAAAGCTTCCCCTATGAGTATAAATTATAAATATACATCGAAAGTGTTTATGCTTTAAATGCAAAGGCGGAGGATTCTTTGAAGTGAGCGTGTGTTTTTGTGATGTACACTCAGCAAAAACACACTCTCATTTTTACCAAATGTCAAAAAATATCAACAGCACAACACAATGATTTTCCACTGATTCCCCTCGCAGAGACTTTGTGCAGCAACCTGCTGAACCAGGCATACTAGAGAGTTACACACAATACATGTAGTTTAGTTCTTACTTATTCCCAAACAATGATTCTCAAAAAAAACGTCTATTATCCGCTGAAATCAGACCTTGAAATTCTTTCCAAAAAAATTCAATTTGCTCCAAATTTTGGTGTCAAATTTGCCATAAAAGAACGGCTTGACGTCTGTTCATTTTCACCCTATAGGAGGTCATAACATTAGTAGAGAAAATGTTCACTATTTTCATCAGCTTACATTTAACATTGATCCCATTTAGTAGCCAATGTTTCTGTTTTATTTGGGTTGGCTGGCAAGCAAATTATTTTAAGATCAAATCATGATATTTAAATGTACCAATTCAAAATTTGGTGCCAGGGGGACCCTATTGCACACCAAATTGAAGATTATTTGCTGATCGCTCCAAGGCAAGTCCCGAAGAGAAGCTAAGCACAACTTGTCATATTCATGGTGGTTTCCTACAACTTAATAAAGTTTTGATTGAAAATGCCAGTCCTGTCAAAGGCAGCAGCATGGTGCTGAAATGTTTTACATGGAGGGGTTAATGTGAACTTGAGTGTGAGGTCAGACGTGATGAGCTGTGACAGTCCCAGCGCTGTCCCAGCTGCACAGACACCGGCACCATGGCCTCATTTGGCTGGTGGGGCTTTATATCCTGGGAACTCTAATGTCACCCACCCCAAACCCCCTCCCCTCCCCCCCGTCGGCCGCCTTCAGAGTCTGCACATTTACCAAATGCTACGCTTTTATCAAATTATCTGCTGCATAGGCAGACAGCTGTGTTATTAATCACATTGACGTCATTTTCAAGCCATTTTACAACGCTATTTTCATATTTCTGTCTGCAAAAAAGAACTGTTCATGAGTAACAGGAGACATAAAATGCTTGTATTTGTTTTACTTTACACATTGTATTGATTTTGTAAAATTATTTTTTTCTAGAGTTTTACACTGCGTATGTGGTGGTGTTATTTTTCCTACCCAAATTTACAGGAGCTTGCATAGACAAAATAGGGTAGAATTTCCTCTTCCCTGCATCTGTTAGGTCATGTATCTGTCCACATTACATTGCCCTGGATTTCCTGTGGCTTCCCTGATGGTGTAACTAGGCTTGCATCTCTGTCAGCCGTGGCTCAGTGGTAGCACTCTTGTCTCTGAATCAGAAGGTTGTGGATTCAAGTCCCACTCCAGAGACTTGAGCACATAATCTAGGCTGGCACGACTGAGGGAGTGCTGCAATGTCAGGGGTGGAATCTTTCAGACCCAGGCCCCGTCTGCCCTCTCAGATGGACATAAAAGTTCCCATGGCACTATTTGAAGAAGAACAGGGGACTTCACCTGGTGTCCTGGCCAATATTTATCCCTCAACCAACATCACTAAAAAAAAACAGATTATCTGGTCATTATCACGTTGCTGTTTTTGGGACCTTGCTGTGCACAAATTGGCTGCCACATTTCCTACAACAGTGACCACACTTCAAAAGTACTTAATTGGATGTAAAATGCTTTGGGACGTCCTGAGGTCATGAAAGGTGCTATATAAATGCCACTTGCTTTCCAAATTTTTTCTTCACCGAGTGTATCTATTTAAATGAGCTGGAAGGAGACATTCCAGGCCCCCACCTCATTCTTCCTGTACACTTGTTGGGCAATGACCTGTTCCCAGACCCACACAGACTGGAAGGTCTGCTAGCGAGCTAGAAGGCCTTGATATCAGTGGCTGTCTCCTCCTAGGCACATTGGACCTCAGAAAGATCTACTCTAATGATCTGTTAGCATAACTGCACATACTGGTATAGTAGTGTTAAATGCTTCAGGATCAGAATGATACCAGAGATGTGAAACTATAGTTACGAGGAGAGAATTGAGATATTAGGATTATTTCCACTAAAGCAGCAAAGGATAAGTAGAGAATTAATAAGAGTTTTTTTTAACATTATGAAGGGTTTTGATCAGGTTTTAAAAAAAGGAAAGACCATTTCTTCTGGTTGGGGAGGCAGTGATGAGGAGTCCTCATTTTAAAATCGTCACTAAGATAGGGAGACAGGAGTGGAGTTCATTGCACACGGGATTTTTGGAGCATGGAATGCTTTGCCCCAGGGAGTGGTTGCAACAAAGGTCATTGTATCTTTTAAGCAAAAATGGATAAACATTTGAAACAGAGGAAGATACAGTGCTGTGGGGAGACAGGAGGGCAGTGGAATTAGTTTTGGATGGCTCTAGTGAACATCTGGCACAGACTTGATAGGATGAAAAGCCCACTTGTATACTGCAAACTCCTATGGATCATGCTTCTGATTGATATCCAATGATTCCTGCTGAAAATGTGGATGCGTGGACATCTGATAAGCACAGGATTGAGCTCCGTAACTCCAGCAGGAGACCGGCAGAACCCACCCGGAACATGGCAGGTGGGCCTGGACCCCCAAAGAAAGGATGAATTTTTTTTAGTGTTGATTGGCCCCGTTACACAGGGTCAAGGGTGAGTTGGCTGGGGTCTGGGGCTCGGGGAACTCCTCCCCCAATATTCCAGTTGCATGGGGCAGATGGATGATGGAGGTGTGCCCTGAAAATGGTGTTTGCGCCAACCTGCCTTGTACATAATAGGTGCCCTCCTGATGACCCTGCAAACTCCACTGGAAGGCACCAGCAGGTGCGATACCTCACTAATTGAATATCTAGCTTCAGTTGTACATATTTTTATGATGTATATGAATTTAATCATGCTGCATGTGACATTAATTAACTAACTTACTAGTAATACAGTGTATCATAGGAGAGTACGGTGAATCCTTGAAAATCTAAATGTGCTTTCAATGATGCCCAGATGTTTGGCTAAGGATCTTTTCCCACCTGTAAACAATTGCAGACTGGTGCCAGCAGCTCACCTGCATATCACAGGGGCCAACCCTGTAGTCCTGTTGCAGTGGGGCCAGGACTGCTGTTTCTCATGCCACTAGTGCACTGGACTGAGCTCACCCGAGTTTGTGAGGTCAGTTATTTAAATTATTAGAATACACTCCATGCGTACATTGTCCCAAGCGCAGGAAATGTACTGATGAGAGTGGGTTACCTAGCATGTCAAGGTAAGTGGCAGCATGGGAGAACAAAAATTCTACCAGTCTTTAGAAAGGCTGAAAACAGGTTTTAAGTATTTGTTAATTTGCTATAAGGAAGGGGTGGGGTGCGGGGGTAAGATGGCGAGTAAATAGCAAGGGAGGTGAATCCAATGTTCAGGTAGGCAAGTGGCGGAGCGGCACCACCTCCAACCTTATGTTTGCTAGTGACAAAGGACATGCTGCTGCATGAAGTGGGTGAGAACACAGGGGTTGCTCTATTTGACTGTGCAGAACATGCTTTCGGCAAGATGGCAGGAGGTGGCAGCCATGCTATTTTTGGTATCTACAGAACCTGAGAAAAGATGCAGAAGATTTGCATATTTTAAGGAACCTGGCAAGGTAAGACACTACCATTTACCAGGTAGATGGCCAAGATTTCATGCCACAGAGCATTACCTGTCAACATGTTCCACACCAGGAGGATATAGACAGACTGGTGAAATGGGCAGACATATGGCAGATGAAATTTTACACAGAGATGTAAAAAGTGATTCATTTTGATAGGAAGAATGAGGAGAGGCGACATAAACTAAATGGTGCAATTTTAAATGGGGTGCAGGAACAGAGAGACCTGGTATGCACACAAATCTTTGAAGGTAGCAAGACAAGTTGAGGAGGCTGTTAAAAAGGCATATGGGATCCTTGGCTTTATAAATAGAGGCACAGAGTACAAAAGCAAGTAAGTTATGCTAAACCTTTTTAAAACACTGCTTAGGCCCCAGCTGGAGTATTATGGCCAATTCTAGGCACCACACTTTAGGAAGGATGTCAAGGCCTTAGAAAGGGAGCAGAGGAGATTTACTGGAATGGTACCAGGGATGAAAGACTTCAGCTACTTGGAGAGACTAGAGAAACTGGGGTTGTTCTCCTTAGAGCAGAGAAGGTTAAGGGGAGATTTGATAAGAGATGTTCAAAATCATGAAGAGTTTTGATAGAGTACATAAGGAAAAACTATTTCCAGTGGTGGGAGGGTCAGTAACCAGAGGACACAGATTTAAGATAATTGGCAAAAGAACCAGAGGTGACATGAGAAAACATTTTTTTATGCAGCAAGTTATGATCTGGAATGCACTACCTGAGAGGGTGGTGGAAGCAGGTTCAATAATAACTTTCAAAAGGGAATTGGATAAATATTTGAAGGGGAAAAATTTGCAGGGCTATAGGGAAAGAGCATGGGAGTGGGACTAATTGGATAGCTCTTTCAAAGAGCCAGCACAGGCACAATGGGCCAAATGGCCTCCTTCTGAGCTATATCATTCTATGATTTACTGTTCGCCCATGCCTTTCTCACACCACCTTACAGCTCTTTCAATTCAACCCATGCATACTCATTCTTCAGCACAGCACACATTCAAGCTGCAGCTTACACTTGAAAGCTTTTATCATACAGACATTTTTCAAGGGCTTCACACATCAAACCATTGTAACACAAACATGTGCGATTACTGTCACCCAGGATAGGCTTCAGGTGGAGCATATTGCATCATCGGTGACCCCTCATACTTTTCTACATGCAACAGTGCAGTGATGCTGGGCAGTCATGTCATGCTCCTCAGTGGGAAATGGGATGAAAGTATTAGTCGCGCTGGCTGACACGTCAGCCACCTATTTGATACACTTAAGAACAGCACATTAGCTGACACTGAAGTGCTAGCTGGGAATGAGCCACAGGCATATCAATTGAAGACAGTGGTGACCTTGCCAACCACATGGTCCTATGTTGTAATTTGGCTGCAGGTGTCTTTGCTGCAAATGGCAAAGCTCTATAACTGCCTTCCTGCTGACCTGGGCAAGCTGAGGCAGTTGTCCTCAATCATTAGCAGGTAGGTGTGCCAGTGTCTGCAGATGCATGCAGTCTGGTGTCTGCTGATCTTCCTGGCATGATATTTTGTGAACTTGTACTACCTCAACCATGAAATAACTTGGTTCAGGTGCTTTAAAAACAAGCGTGCCTTAAAGTGTGTAAAAAATGGCCCCAGAAAATTTTCTCCAAAATGTCAATAAAAATTTTTAGAAATATGGAAAAAATTGTTAAGAACAAAACTACAGCTAAAAAGGTACTGTGCATGTCACACAAAAAACATGCAAAGCTTATGGCACTTTAAGAGCTTTGCCAACAGAGTTTCTCTTGGTCCCATTCCAAATGAGAACACAAGGGAAAAAGAGAAAAGCCAGGACAAATTGTGGGCATTTAACTATATATGTTTGTTTCAAATCTGGGGTCTTAATGAGGGTGAGCATGAAATGAGCACAATGACTCTTAACAGTCCAGTAAGAAAAGGGCACAGGGCCTGCTGACCCAGTGTGTGATCCCCCGTACCCATGGCACAACTGCCCTCTTGGCACACAGCAACACTGAATGGGCCCCAGCTTTCTAAACAAAATAATTGTATCTTGGAGAAAGCCCTTTGCATACTCTATATAACACTAATCACTCTATAAATGACAGATTTATGTATAAAGGACAATGTAGCAATTGCTTGGTAACTATCATTTTTCTTTTTGTCTTTTATATATATATAGGTTAATCAAAAAAATTGTCAAGCTTTTGTAACTAGGCTTGTACAAAGTAGAGAGCATCCAGACCTAAAGTGTGGTAAAGCTAAAGCTTACTAACTTCATAGATATTTTTAAGCCACAGTTAATAAGCTCACTTTTCACTACTGCACGCTTTTACTCAAAGATATTCTATAACAGGACATTCCTGTTGCAAGCATGGTTCTCACTGTGAAATATTTTGGTATTGTTTTACTTAAGGTTCCATGAATAAAAATGATTAATAAGTTGATTTTTAAAAATCCATTCCTCTCCTGAAGGTATTCAGCCTTGCTGTAGTAGAGTACCACAGGCACCAAGTTCAGAAACAATGGCCCTAATACTGGCTGCATTTGAAGTTCCTAGATATCATGGTTTTTTTCTCTCGTCATTTTTCTCACCTCCATGCTGGGCATCAATTGGTCTCTTCTACTTTGGCCATGTGATTATTCTTCATGTGTGAACTTAAGCAGTGAGCGTTGACAGAGTTGATTGTGAGGGGCATCACATCCAATTTCAATCTTTGATATCTCACCCCATGCCTCCTGAGCCACTCCCTTCATGAATTCCACTCATTCAGAACTCTGCTGCTCATCATATCTCACACTAAGTCCTGCACTGCTACAGGCCCTGTTCTTTCAGACCTCCCTAGGCTCGCCTAGCAAACCAATTTTAAAATCTTCATCTTTTCAAATCCCTCCACGACCACGATCCTACCTACCTCTGCAATCTCCTCCAGTTCTACACCAAGATCACACCCTCTACTTTTCCAGATGTTGGTCTACTATACATCCACCTCTCTAGTCCTCTATTGGTGGCACAGTTTACAGCACTCTATAAGTATCTCCCTAAAACCCTCCACCTTATCATCTCTTTACAGAGACGTGGTTGCAAGGTGACCAAGGTTGGGAGCTAAATATTCAGGGTTGTTTAACATTTTGGAAGGATAGGAAAAAAGTAAAGGTGGTGGGGTAGGAATGTTAATAAAGGATGAAATTGGTATAATAGTGAGAAATGATCTTGGCTCAGAAGATCAAGATGTCGAATCAATTTGGGTGGAGGTAAGAAATAGCAAGGGAAAGAAATCACTGGTGGGAGTAATATATAGGCCCCCTAACAGTAGTTACACTGTAGGGCAAAATATTAATCAGGAAATAAGGGGGACTTGTAAAAAAGGTAATGCAATAATCATGGGCGATTTTAACTTTCACATAGATTGGACAAATCAAATTGGCAAAAATAGCCCTGAGGAAGAGTTCATGAAGTGTATTAGGGACTGTTTCTTAGACCAATACGTCGGAGAACCAACCAGGGAACAGGCCATTTTGGATCTGGTAATGGGTAACGAAACAGGATTAATTAATGATCTCAAAGTAAAGGATCCCTTGGGAAGCAGTGATCATAACATGATAGAATTTCACATCCAATTTGAGAGTGAAGATCTTGGGTCTGAAACTACTGTATTAAACTTAAATAAGGGCAATTATAAAGGAATGAGGGCAGAATTGGCTAAAGTGGACTGGGTAAACAGATTAGATGGTATGATGGTGGATAAGCAGTGGCGGATAAGCAGTGGCAAACATTTAAAAAGATATTTTATGACTCGCAACAAAAATATATCCCTGTGCGGAGGAAAGACTCCACAAAAAGGGTAAACCAACCATGGCTAACTAAGGAAGTCAAGGATGGTATCAGGTTAAAAGAAAAAGCATACAAAAGCAAAGATTACAGATAAGCCCGAAGATTGGGAAAACTTTAAAAACCAGCTAAGGATGACGAAAAGAATAATAAAGTGGGAGAAAATAAATTATGAGAGTATGAGACTGGGGAAAGAATAATGGAAAACAAGGAAATGGCAGAGGAATTGAACAGATATTTTATATCTGTCTTCACAGTAGAAGACACTAATAATATACCAATAATAGTAGAAAATCAAGGGGCAATGGGGAGGGAGGAACTAAAAACTATCACTATCACTAGAGAAAAAGTACTAGGTAAACTAATGGGTCTAAAAGCTGACAAGTCCCGTGGACCTGATGGCTCGCTTCCGAGGGTCTTAAAGGAAGTGGCTACAGAGATAGTGGATGCATTGGTTGTAATCTTCCAGAATTCACTAGATTCTGGGAAGGTCCCAGCGGATTGGAAAACCGCAAATGTAACACCCCTATTCAAGAAGGGAGTGAGACAGAAAGCAGGTAACTATAGACCAGTTAGCCTAACGTCTGTCATTGGGAAAATGCTAGAATCCATTATTAAGGAAGAAGTAGCAGGACATTTGGAGAGTCATAATACAATCAAGGAGAGTCAACATGGTTTTATGAAGGGGAAATCGTGTCTGACAAATTTATTAGAGTTCTTTGAGGAAGTAACGGGCAGGGTGGATACAGGGGAACCAATGGATGCAGTATATTTGGATTTCCAAAAGGCATTCGATAAGATGCCACATAAAAGATTACTGCACAAGATAAGAGCTCATGATGTTGGGGGTAATATACTGGCATGGATAGAGGATTGGCTAACTAACAGAAAACAAAGAGTCGGGATAAAAGGGTCATTTGCAAAATGGCAATCTGTAACTAGTGGGGTGCCGCAGGGCTCAGTGCTGGGGCCTCAACTATTTACAATATACATCAATGACTTGAATGAAGGAACAGAGTGTCTTGTGGCCAAATTTGCTGATGATACAAAGATAGGTTGAAAAGCAAGTTGTGATGAGGACACAAAGTGTCTGCAAAGGGATATTGACAGGTTAAGCGAATGGGCAAAAATTTGGCAGATGGACTATAATGTGGGAAAATGTGAAGTCACCCACTTTGGGAGGAAAAATAAAAAAGCAAAATATTATTTGAATGGAGAAATACTACAAAATGCTGCGGTACAGAGGGATCTGGGTATCCTCGTATATGAAATGCAAAAAAGTCAACATACAGGTGCAGCAGGTAATCCGGAAGGCAAACAAAATATTGGCCTTTATTTCTAGGGGTCTGGAGTATAAAAGCAGGGAAGTCATGCTACAACTTTACAGGGTGCTGGTGAGACCACACCTGGAGTGCTGCGTACAGTTCTGGTGCCCTTATTTAAGGAAGGACACACTTGCATTGGAGACAGTTCAGAGAAGGTTCATTAGGTTGATTCCGGGTATGGAAGGGTTGTCTTATGAGGAAAGATTGAACAGGTTGGGTCTATACTCATTGCAGTTTAGAAGAATGAGAGGAGATCTTATTGAAACATGCAAGATTCTGAGGGGACTCGATAGGGTAGATGCTGAGAGGATGTTACCCCTCATGGGGGAATCTAAAACTAGGGGGCATTGTCTCAGAATAAGGGGTCGCTCATTTAAGATGGAAATGAAGAGGAATTTCTTCTCTCAGAGGGTCGTGAATCTTTGGAATTCTTTACCCCAAAAAGCTGTGGAGGCTGAGTCATTGAATACATTCAAGGCTGAGTTAGACAAATTTTTGATCAGCAAGGGAGTCAAAGGATATGGGGAAAAGGCGGGAAAGTGGAGTTGAGGTAAAGATGAGATCAGCCATGATTTCATTGAATGGCGGAGCAGGCTCGAGGGGCCGAATGGCCTACTCCTGCTCCTATCTCTTATGGTCTCTTATGGTCTCTCGCCCCACTTTGGAAAACCTTCGCAAAAACTTACCTATTCAACCGTGCCTTTGGTCAGCTCATGTAACTTCTCTACCACTTCCTGATCATGTACATCATGTAAAGCACCTTGAGATGCTTGTTATGTGAAAGGCACTACATAAATGTAAGTTGTTGATCCTTCCCTGAACCAACATTAACACTTGAATGCCTTACAGCAGGGGTCACTGGATAACAATCGGGAGCAGGAATCATGGCTGGCATTTCCCCTTTCTTGCCCAAGACTGCTGGGACTAATTATCGAGTCCCTCCCTAGCCAACCCCCCAGCCTCAGCTGAGATTAGTCACTGTTTGAATATTAACATGAGCTTATTGTAATTTTAACCTACACTCTCATCAGCACTGGGAGAATAATACATACATCAGAAGAGTGAAGTTCCTGCTATGGGATTTTGCTTCACGTACTGAAACAGTTTGTCAGACCTTGTTGAAAGCCTGTGCAACCACATCAAAGATGATGATGTAGTGGCTCATGTGGTGAAACATTGATGCAGGCCAACTTGCTGAGTGGCGCCCTTGATTGTTCTGGCAGTAACCAGGTACAAGGTATTAGCAGATTATTCTTGGCTGCCTGTGACAACCTCTGGGTAATTCATACCCTTCACTGTGGATGCACTTTTTCCGATTCCCAGACAGTTTTTATTTTTATTAATCCCTTAACAGCTTCTGCAGAGTGAAAGGAAATTATCTGTATGACAGAATAATCTTTGCATGCCTCACAGCTAATATATCCAAGTTCAGCTGGGAACCAGTTCAACGGGAACTCGTTCCATGTGGAAACGGATAACCCTCATATACTACATGAAACTCCTCACTGATTTCAGAACCTCTTCTGTTTTGTTTACAGATCAAAGGGTTCTTGACATTGAATGAATGTCAAAAGTACATTAAGTACAACTTAAACCACAACAGGAAAAGTGAAAAGAGGTAAAGAAAGGGAAGAGGGATGGACAGAGTCTTACACATTAATAAGTGACTACTGTGGTTGTTATTTGGTTACCATTTGAATCTTACTCTAAATAATTTATGACATTAGCAGGTATTAGATACAATTAATATTAGAATGAACGAAAGCTTCTCTGATGTATCCATAGGTAAATGCACTACATGGTGTATTGTTAAGTATTGTAGATTAGGTTTGATCCCTGGTCTGTGTTTAATTAGCTAATCTCTGCCTGGCAATAGTGAGGTAGGAGCATAATGCTGCAATTGGTCTCATTGGGGTAGGTTTTGAGTTTGTGCGATAGTGTATTACGGGTGGTAGCAAATCAGCAGCCCGTTTTATGTAAAATTGGCTGCCGATTTGCTAGCACCCGTTTTACACTATCGCACAAAGTCAAGATCTACCCCAATGTCCCTGAACTAGGATAGGAAAAACAATCCAGGATTCTCACTCCTAATTCATATACTATGAACTCTGCTGGAAAGTGCATGAGAGTAGATGTCAGGCAACCACAGAGTTGGGCTTGACTATAAACATTTTCTATTTGGCACTTATGGGGTTAGGGTCATGGGAGATTGATATCCGTGTGTTGGCTCCTTGTGCTTACGTTGCTAAAGGCTTCCTTATCCTGATGGAAGAATCGTACATGCACAAAAATGTGCGAGGATACAGCTGTACTGTGATCAGAGTTACACAGTGCCAAGTATAAAAGCACTTTATTTTTTTCCCCATGGTGGAATAACCTGTTAACATTCCTTGTTTAGGCTTATACGTGAGGAAAGGTTACTGAGCCAAAGCACCTCAGGGCAATGGGCACCTGTGGAGCTGTACCACAAAAAGAAGGGGGGGGGGGAACTTAAAAAAAAAACAATGTGTACAGCTACATGGGGCACTCCAGAGATGTGCAAAAACTGCTTTGATTTTGTTTAAGTTTAATCTCAATGCGCTCTCATTCAATCTGAGGACATATTTTTTTTTTATATTTACAGTTTAATAAAATTGATAAAACAACTCAACTGGTTTCACCTCTAGGTCAGGCCGTTTGATGCAACAGTAAGCCTATCAAATCTGTCACTGTTCTGTGTGCTGCCTAAGAATTGGGGTAAAGATGCAATATGGGCAGGAGCACGCAACTCAGTCTATTGTGCCTGAAAAATTCAAAATACCCACATTGCAGGGTAGCAGACTGCGACTCCACTTGCTAAACAATAAAGCATTTATATTTATATAAGGAGTCGTACAACACCAGGTTATAGTCCAACAGCTTTATTTGAAATCACAAGCTTTCGGAGCTTTCCTCCTTCGTCAGGTGACGAAGGAGGAAAGCTCCGAAAGCTTGTGATTTCAAATAAAGCTGTTGGACTATAACCTGGTGTTGTACGACTCCTTACATTTGTCCACCCCAGTCCATCACCGGCATCTCCACATCACATTTATATTTATACACTTTTATTTGGCAACTTTCTTGTGGTAGGATTGAACTATTAGCAATTTTAATACCCATGCTGACAAATAAAAGAACACAAATTGAGCTGTGTTAATATGTGAATGATTGACTTGTACAAAAATTAATGATTAAAAGATGCAATGTGTAATATCTGTTAAGTTTTGTATTTTCAAAATCAACAGCTATTGAGGTGTGTGTTCAAAATCTGCATTTAGCTGCCTCAATAGCTCATCAGGATATGGCTGAACCATATAGACCAGGAAGGTCCCAGGATTACTTACATGGGCTGAGCAAGTGCATATCAAAAGGGCGACAGTAGAACCATTACAATTAAACTCAAAGACACGGGGTTAGCCCCTGATTATTATCCAGCAATGTCTGCTCTGTGTGTGTGCGTTGGGTGAAGACAAGATTTGGAATGGCTGTGATGCGTCCTGCATTGGTATAGGATGTCAACACTCACAAGCTAAGCTCACACATGAGTAATGATCACTTGGTCAATGTACTGGAGGACAACCAGTGCCTGTCGAGCCATACCTCACCAAGGCGTCAACACCTTCAGAGAAGCGGAATGGACAGGGAGAGGAGGATATTGGGAGAAAAATGAAGAAAAAATGTAGATGTAGAAAATTTGCATTCGTGTCTAATCTACAAATTACTTTTGGCTTTATCAGTGGACACTTAATGTGACATTCCTCTGTCTGCTATTTTAGTGGAGGCAGTGACTCGATTGAAATAAATTTGAAACCGCATACAGAAGAATGTCATATCATGTTAAGCTAATTAATAAGCTCATTTGCTAATGCTGGCAACAGTAATTTCTAGGCTTATATTTCAGAAATCAAATTTCTGATGAAAGTTCACAGTCTGACTTTTAGAATTTGAATTGTACTCCATGCTACAGCTACACATGTGAAAGAAGAGGATTAGAAAAGAAAAATGCCATTAAAAGCAACAAGCAGTGTTTACTGATTATTGATACAGACTTCCTCACATAGTAAGTGTTCTTGGGTACACTGAGAGGTGAGAGATTTTCAGAGCCTTTCCCAGCACTCTCAAAAAAGAACATTACATGCTGAAACATCCTCACACAGCAGCAACCTTTCACCAAGTATCTGCAAATCAAGCATCAGAATGTATTAAGAGTTACACTTGTAATAAAATGTCTTTATGTGAAATCAGGTCTTCTGCGGGTGAAGACGTCGACACAGTAAGTTCCTCCTGGTTCAATTAGGGATTCAGAGTGCAGAGCTGCTGACAGGCCAGCCTCTCTACAGTCAGGAAGCTGCCAATGCAAAAGTATTTTCTCATTTTGGTGTTACGTCTGTGTGAAGATAACTAACCAGACTACCAATGTCACTAGAATACTTGGTATGTACATTGCACGAATCATTTGGTACAGTGTGAGAGCTGCAATATTTAGCACTGTGAGGGAGTAGAATGTTTTGGCCTTGTGAGGGAGCTGAGCTATTTAATGATTTGATGGAGAGCATGTTATGTAGCATTGTACAATGCAACATTATTTATTGATAGAGCAGCACTATTTGCTATTGAGGTAGAAGCATTATTTGACACTATCATCAAGTGCCATTTTTTTTACTGTTGTATAAGACCAACACTATTTAGCCTCTGTGTGTTGTAAAGGACCTTGCTGGTAACAATGCATTTCTATAGCGATCTTCATGCAGAGAAGCAATGTTTCAGAACGCTTTACAAGCAAGACCTCACTAAGCAGGAAAGAAAATGGGGAGATGGGAAACCAGGGGCTAAGGTGCATAAGCAAAGGAATGGTCGAAGAAAAAGGGTTTTAAGGAGGCCCCTGAAAGCAGGGAGGCAGATGGCAAGACAAAGCGAGGTGAGAGATTTTTTAGAGCCTTTCCCAGCACACTCAAAAAAGAACATTACTTGCTGAAACATCCTCACACAGCAGCAACCTTTCACCAAGAATCTGACTATGCAAATCAAGCATTAGAATGTAGTAAGAGTTACTTTTGAAATAAAATGTCTCTGTGAAATCAGGTCTTCTGCGGTTGAAGACGTCGACACAGTAAATTCTTCCTGGTTGAGCTAGGGATTCAGATTGCAGAGCTGCTGACAGGCCAGCCTCTCTACAGTCAGGAAGCTGCCAATGCACAAGTATTTTCTCATTTTGGTGTTATATCTATGTGAAGATAACTAACCAGACTACCAATGTCACTAGAATATTAGGTAGGTACATTACAGTTAGGGAGGCAGTTTGGGAGTTCCAGGGAACAGGGGCATAGTGGCTAAAACATGATAACAATAGCAGTGGGAGTGAAGAATGAGAAGTGAAGGAGCCAAGAGTGGATGCAGACATGTATAGCTGGAGGAGATTGCAAAAGTAAGTTGGGGTGCAGGGGAGGATTGACCATATGGAATTTCCCGAATACCCCAGTAAATGGTTCCATAGCGCTGTATTATCAGCTTCCTCTCCCCTTTTTCCGTGAGAATCCGAAGAATCTCTTGCTCTTTCAAGGGAGTCAGTCTGCTCATGATGGAGTGATACAATGGAGGGAGTTGAACATGGGATGTGGATCTTGTAGGCTATTTCTTAGAATATAGGAAGGCAGCAAAACTTGGCGAGCAATAGTGTGAGAGGTGCAGGGCTTTGTGTGGGAGACAACATGGGCCATAGCATTATGGGCAAGTTGTATTTGTGGAGGGAGGAGGCAGGGAGGCTAACAAGGAGAGCTTGTTACAGAACAGAATTACAGAAATGGAGCCTTGAGATGGTAAAGGCTGAGATATGGAGATGATAAGGTATTTCCCTACTTGGCTGGGCAATATTTCAGAGGTGTAAGAATGTAGTCTTGGTGACAGATCAGATGTAGGGAAGAAAGGTCAGCTCTTAGCAACCTGCATCCTTATTGTAAGGTTTCATTTATATTGGTTGGACTCATTTTGCAGCATTTGAATCATTTTGAGTTCCGGCTGACCAAAATGATGTAGACAGGGACAAAATATATCCCTACAATATGTGTTACCATTGAGTTTATCCCATGATCTTGATGAAGGGGATGTAAAAGAAATGGATCCAATCTCTTCCAATCTAACGGAGAAATTAGAATTTGGAGAAAATTGTGGTCCTTGACTATATGGCACAAGTTATGAATAGGTTGTGTAGGTCAAGTCAAAGGAAAATTTTCAGTATTGGACATGCTAACATTCAGTTTTCTATTTAAACCAGGTATGTTTATGAAAGAAATAAGACTCACATTTATATGGTGCCTTATCATGTGTCTCTGAAAAATTTCAGAGCATCATATACATACAGTGAATTACTTTGAATCGTTATGTAGGCAAATGCAGAAACCATTATGCACCCAGCGTGATCCCATAAACAGCAATGAGATGAATGACCCAATTTGTCTGTTTTTGGTGTTTTTTGTTGAGGGTGGAATGATATCCAGGACACCAGGAAAACTCCCTACTCCTCTTTGAATTCTGCCATGGGATTTTTAATGTTCACCTAAGCTACCAGAACAAGCAGACATGGCCGTAGAAGGATAATACCTTCAATGAAGTAGTGCCACGTAGGATCGTAAACCTAGATTATATGTTCAAGTCCTGGAATAGAGCTTCAAATCACAGCCTTCTGAGTTAGAGGTCAGAGCACTGCCAACTGAGCCAAATTGACACTTATTGAGCCAATCTGATACTTGGTTCAGTGATTGCTCATGATATTACTTTGTAGACTATTTTAACTGAGGAGTTAACTGGTTTAAAATAAACAGGTTGATACTTCCATTAATATAGCAGACAAAGGAAAGTCATATGAACATGTTTAGCTGTCATCCACTAATGTTGCAAAGGTAATTTCTAGACTAAACTGTTTAGGAAAAACTATTCAGCCTAAATAAAGTGTTTGCTTATACAATTATGTTATATTTTTAATTTTATTTAAATGAGTACTTTGCATCAGTCTTCACTAAAGTGTGTGACATGGGACTAAAAAAAGGACAAGAGGAGGAGGTGAAGCAATTGGGATATCTATAGATCAGGAAGTAGTAGTGAGAAACGTTGGTGGAACTCAAAGTGGAAGAGGCACCAGGCCTCGGTGGCATACATCCTAGAATGGTGAAGGAAATTAGAAAGGAAATAACAGAGGATCTGACCACAGTTTTCAAACATCTTTAGATATGGACGTTGTGCCAGATCATTGGAGGGTTGCCAATGTAACACCTCTGTTCAAGAAGAGAGAAAGGGGTAAATTGGGTAACAATAGACCAGTCAGCCTAACATCTGGGTGGTGGGTAAGCTTCTAGAGGTCATAATGTAGGATAAAATTAATGCTCACTTAGAAAGATATGGGTTAATTAAGGGCAGCCATCATGGAATCGTAAAAGGCGAGTTGTTTCTAACAAATTTAATAGATAGGAAATAATAAAGTACTGATAAGGAAAATGCATTGGAAGTTGTGTATATTGATTTTAAAAGATATTTGATAAGGTGCCAAATAACAAGCTTTTTGATAAAATTGAGGTACACAGTTATTAAAGGGAATGTGGCAGCGTGGATAGGAAATCGGCTACAGGGTGGAAATCAGAATAATTGCTAATGGATGCAAAAAGAGGCTTCTCCCAGGGTCAATGTTCAGACTATTGCTCTTCTTAATAAATGTATATATGTAAGCAACTTAAGGAGGACATAGACAGGCTAGTAGATTGGGCAGTCAGATGCTGGATGAATCCTAATGTGGAAAAATGTGAAATGCTATATTTTGGGAGGAAGAATATGGTAGGATATATTACCTAAATAGTTTAAAATTGTAAAAAGAAGTAGAAGAGCAAAGAGACTTGGAGGTGCAGGCACACACATCCCTCATACCTCTTAAACATTACCTTGTGGCTCACAGGCTCATTATTGAGACCGATTAGCAGTTCTGAGTATTTAACCTGTTTTCCTCTCTCAGATATTGATGTGACCTGTTGTTCATTTCTAGCATTTTCTGCTTTATTTCTAACATTTTGTGATCTTGTCGTGAAGTCTCAGAAAGAAGCTCGAGTATTGGCAACATAAATGTTCAAGTCAGATTCATCTAAATATGATTCTGAGCAATGCACTGGATATTACCACACAGTGAGAGCCTAGTGTGTACTTCAAAGCTCCTTGCTGTGTTCTCCACTCACCTCCGGGTGGTGCTGGTGTACTAGAATCCTCACTGATGATAAATTTGGCTAGAACTGGCTGGCACCAGCTGAAGCTGTCTTGACAGTACACATGCTGACAGCCCCACAGAGAACACAGACAAAAGAAACTGCAGAGAGCAGGGGAGCTGGAACGCTTCATCACCAGCAGCTCATCTAGCCCTGGTGATTCATCTGCATTGCAGATCCCATCAATTCTCCTGCTGCGACAGCAGCCGGCTACACGCTGATTAAGGGGGATTCTGTGGCTTAAGGACGGAGGTCTGAACTGACAAATGGAATCAGTGGCAAGGGGAAAGAGCAGGATTAGGGGAAACCGGGAGTAAGGGAGGGAATATAATGACTACAGTGTGTCTGCTGATTAGCCTAAAACTGTACGAGCATTGTATGAAGGTTCTCGGAAGCTGCATTAGTCCCTGGACACTCCGCCAATCCATCACCTGTCAAGTTGCTGCCGCAAAGGCACTGTGACTAAAGAATGTACTAGTGTCCATTGTCCGAATAGCATCAACTCTGGATCTTCCATATTCAACTCCTCATATCAATTCTGGTTCTGCACAAGCTGTCAACAGGACGGAGCTGCTAACTTGTTACTGTTTCTCACGGTTTTTCTTAGCATTTCCTCTTCTTTGGACTACTGAATTTCATTGGCATTTTGTGTCATGTCCTCTCAGGGTTAATATCTTTAGGAGGCTGTTAAACCAAGCCTCTCTTGAGCTACAGCTAGTCATATTTCTGCAGGAGCCACCAGCATATGTTGGTATGAATTTGAGATGAGCAACAGGCTTGTAATCGACCTGCTGTAATTACTATTGACATACTTATTTGAGAATTCCCTTTAGTTTTCATTTTTCACGTACCCTGAAGTAGTATTAGCAATGATCTAAAACAAATATATATTTTCTATATTTCTCTAGTGTCTGCTTGCTTCCTTCGGCTGGGAGAAGGGGACAATTTCATCCATGGACCATGAAAGCTATTGACTATTGGGCAATGAGCATTTACTTTTGGTTGGGCCAACTGTCAATTTTTCTGTTCATCTATTTCATACAAACATGGAATTACATATTACACAGAATTAATAGAATGTACAGCACAGAAACAGGCCATTCGGCCCAACTGGTCTTTGCCGGTGTTTATCCTCCACACGAGCCTCCTTCCACCCCCATTTCCTCTCACCCTATCAGCATATCCTTCTTTTCCTTTCTCCTTCATGTGCTAATCAAGCTTCCCCTTAAATGCATCAATGCTATTTGCCTCAACTACTCCTTGTGGTAGCGGGAGTTCCACCTTCATGCCACTCTTTGAGTAAAGAAGTTTCTCCTGAATTCACTATTGGATTTATTAGTGACTATTTTATATTTATTAACTACCATCTGCCCATGGGAGGTGATCAAATCTAACTCCTGGTTAAAAGCAACAGGGTGCAGATGGGTATGGAGTCCAAGCAGCTTTAGTTGCTTCATTAATGACCTTCCCTTCATCATAAAGGGATCTGGGGGTCCTAGTGCAAGAAAATCAAAAAGTTAGTATGCAGGTGCAGCAGGTGATCAAGAAGGCCAACGGAATGTTGGCGTTTATTGCTCGGGGGATAGAATATAAAAACAGGGAGGTATTGCTGCAGTTATATAAGGTATTGGTGAGACCGCACCTGGAATACTGCATACAGTTTTGGTCTCTATACTTAAGAAAAGACATACTTGCTCTCGAGGCAGTGCAAAGAAGGTTCACTCAGTTGATCCCGGGGATGAGGGGGCGGACATATGAGGAGAGGTTGAGTAGATTGGGACTCTACTCATTGGAGTTCAGAAGAATGAGAGGCGATCTTATTGAAACATATAAGATTGTGAAGGGGCTTGATCGGGTGGATGCGGTGAGGATGTTCCCAAGGATGGGTGAAACTAGAAGTAGGGGGCATAATCTTAGAATAAGGGGCTGCTCTTTCAAAACTGAGATGAGGAGAAACTTCTTCACTCACAGGGTGGTAGGTCTGTGGAATTTGCTGCCCCAGGAAGCTACGGAAGCTACATCATTGAATAAATTTAAGACAGAAATAGACAGTTTCCTAGAAGTAAAGGGAATTAGGGGTTACGGGAAGCGGGCAGGAAATTGGACATGAATTTAGATTTGAGGTTAGGATCAGATCAGCCATGATCTTATTGAATGGCGGAGCAGGCTCGAGGGGCCGATTGGCCTACTCCTGCTCCTATTTCTTATGTTCTTATGTTCTTATAAAGTCAGGAATGGGATTGTTCTCTGATGACAGGCCCATAACCATTTGCTTGGGAGATGTGTTCTCTGTGTCTCTGATATTTTATGTGCGATAGGAAAAACTATTTTTCAGATGATATTGACTTATTTTTCTGTAAAGACATGGAGAGCTTTACAAACAATCAGTATTTTAAATAAAGTAAAACCACTGCCAATCACTGAACTGGAAGGTCGAACTCACCAGAACGTGGGTCAGTTTAATAGGGCCACAAGACTTGCTTTGTTTTGGGGGTCCTGAGCTCTCATATATTCTATCTCCAAAACTGGTTAAGCCCTTGGAGCTGTGTCACATTTCTACATGATATTGACTCAGTAAGCAATCTCAGATGCTTAAATCTCACTGCAATGGGGTTTGATAGACTGGGGACACCGTAAACCAAACCAAATTGGATGTTAATACCAAGATGAGGCCTGTTTGTTATTTGGTGTATGAAAATCAGAGAAAAAGAATGAAGCCTAACATTAATGGCTGCTGATCCTACCAATCCCTTGCCTATGGTTATGTTGGTAAAGGGAATATTTCACACATCTTAAGAATAAGTGTAATTGTTTTCACTGTTAAAATATATTGCTTCTGAAGTTATCATTAATCATTCAAATCGGCACATAATTGTTTCCTATTATATCAACTAATAAAGCTATTCATATTATAACAGACAGACTCCTACAGACTTCAGGAAAGGTTGCAGTCCACATACAACAATATAACTATAAATGTAAATGATATATACAATGTGATGTCAATCTGCTATTAATATAGAACTGGAAGATTTGATTTCTGTCTACAAAATAATGTTTATCTGTATGTTAATACCAGTCTTCTAGCTTTTTGTTTTGGGCATATGCAGCTTTTAAATTTGCACTATTATTGTGTCTTTATATTTTGTTTTAAGTTAGAACAATAAATATCACTAGGCCCAAAAGCACAAAATTATTTAGGAGTGGGATGCAAATAACATTGACCTGTCAGCCCCGTGGGTAGATCCATCTGCTTTGAATGCTCCAACTTGTGTATAGTGACTCCATGGTCTGGCTTTATCCTCCGGCAGGCTCCATTTCCCATCGATCTAACTGTTAAATGGGCTCTGGCTACTAGCACCATTGACGGTTTCACTTGGGTTTTCTCTGAAGACTGCATAGAAAACAAATGATCCTCTCCACTCCTTTGCACAGATACAAGCAGGTGTTTGTAGATTTGTATTCTTGTTTCCTTGCTGTTTTTCCCCCTCTTTCCACTGGTCACTCAGCACCATGCATCTTTCTTGAGCCAGGAAGGTAAGGTGCTCTGAGATGCAAACCTTTCTACCATACCGTTAATGACATTCCGCATGACAGGTAGAATTTGTGTGTGGGAGAGCCAGTTAGCGTCAGTTTTTCCACTCAACATGAGGGAATACCGTGGTATTGAATGATGCTTCACCCAATGGCCTGATAGATAACTGACAGAACAAACTCAGTTGAGGTGTGTGATTTACATCCATCGGAAACCCTGTGACTCGAGCTTGATGGAGTCACATGCTTGACCTACCAGGCCACAAAAACATTTGAAGAGCTCCATTTCTTATTGGTCAATCATTACAGCCCCAGGACATTACCACAGAACAGCATTGTCAGTCCAAGCAGCTTTAGATGCTTCATCAATGACCTTCCCCTTCATCATGAAGTCAGGAATGGGATTGTTCTCTGATGATTTCACAGTGTTCTACTCTATTTATATCTCCTCTGATAATGGAGCCGCTCATGCTGGCCTACAGCAAGACCTAGACAACATTCAGGCTTGGGCAGATAATTGGCAGGTAACATTCATACCACATAAGTACTAGGCAATGACTGTCTCCAATCGGAAAAAGCCCAACCACTTCCCCCTGACCTTCAATGGCACCAACATTAATGAATCTCCCATTAATCTAAATCTTACTGGAAACCAGAAACTTTTCTGAACCAACCACATCAATACCATGGTTACACAGCTAGGGTAGAAGCTGGGTTCTCTGTGACAAGTGGCTCACTTTGTAACCCCTCAAAGCCTCTCCACCATCTGTGGCACCATGAGTCACCATCCACTGCTCACCCTCACATTTTGAATGGAATACAACACCGTCTTGCAATGAGCATCGTGATCCTCTTGCACTCTCATGCTTCCATCTCATACCTGTGTTTGGATCTCCCCTCTATATGAATGCAGCCCCTTCCAACTTCAACCTATCATATTTTGGGGAGAGCACTGTCTTCTGGCTTTCAGACACTTTGGATTTTGTTACAAGACACCCTCTATCAGGGCTTTCAGTATCTGCTAGGCGCCATTAGATCAACCCTTCCGCTGATCAGTGGCCATCTAGACCCTAGGCCCAATACCAGTGGCACAACAGGAGTCCACTTAGATGATGTTTGTATCTCTTATGATAGCAACGCATGCCAGCCCTCCTGCCAAGTCCCTCAAATGCCTACTTATGTTGCATGTAGGATGCAGGGCTACACTAATCAGGCAGCTGCAACAGAGATGCAGCCAACAACAGGTCCTTTTGAGGACTCAGCTGTCATGAGGTGACAGCGACCTCACTCCCAAGATGCTCTTGGTCCACATGTGCAGCCAATGCCCCTTGCAATACTGGCCCTCAGATTTTACCTAGAAGAAGCACTAGGATGGGTCTTAGGAAGACTCTTCTAGGCACCCAGGGGAAGCACACTGATAAGTATAAATGTGGCAGAGGGCAACCAGGCTATTAATTACAACAACAACAACTTGCATTTATATAGCACCTTTAATATAGTAAAACATCCCAAGGAGCGTTATCAAACAAAATTTGACACTGAGCCATGTAAAGCGATATTAGGACAGGTGATCAAAAGCTTGGTCATAGAGATAGGTTTTAAGGAGCGACTTAAAGGAAAAGAGAGAGGTGAAGAGGTGGAAAGGTTTTGGGAGGGGATTCCAGAGCTTGGGGCCTAGGCAGCTGAAGGCATGGCCATCAATGGCGGACCGAAGGAAATTGGGGATTCGCAAGAGGCCAGAATTGGAGGAGTGCATAGATCTCGGAGGGTTGTAGTAGGACTCGACGAGGTTACTGAGATAGGGAGGGGTGAGGCTATGGAAAGATTTGAACACAAGGATGAGAATTTTAAAATCATTAAGGTTATGTTGCTGTCTGAATTGGCTGTTATTCAATCATGTTCTTAGTTTTATGTGATATTGGTGGGTTTATATGGCAGCAGTGTTTTCTGAGTCCGTAAGACAGATGTTTGGACAGCAAGAGTTTGGATCAGCCGTGAATGATGGGAGGATGTAGTGAGGGATGTCAGGTGAGTGATGTCAATCCCTGATGATCTGGCAATGCATTTCACTGGCAGTTGGGACATCACCGATTCCGAATCCTCCTCATGTTGGCCTCCAGGCCTTTCGCCACTACTTCAGCCGGACCTTCCTCATCCGGTTTCAGAACGTTATGAAAGCCAAAGCTGTGCAGCACACAGCTAACCACCACAAAGCGAGAGACCAGCTTGGGAGTTTACTGCAGTGCCCCTCCAAACCAATCAAGGAACCGTAGCTTTGTTACCCCAGCAATCCTCTGCTTGAGCTGCAACAACTGTCAGCTGCTGAGGCAGGCATTCGAAGTGGAGCCAGCAACCAGAGAGGCAACAGGTATGCTTTGTTGCTTAGAAGCCATCTGGACACTGCATGTTTTCCCTAAAAAAGAACTGGCAGGCTGGACTTCTGCATAACAAAGGCATCATGATGGCTACCAACAGAGCGGGCATTCACGTGAAGAATTTGTTGTTTCTGGTCGCATACCAGTAGGACATTGAGAGAATGGAAACTCTTTCTGTAAGAAAATTCAATGGGGCCTGAAAGACAACATGGATCCTGTCTACAGCCCCCTGAATATTGTAAAACTGTATCATCATTCAGATTGAAATTGATGAAGTCCCCAGCTTTCCTAAAGAGAGCATCCATCACTTGGAAAATATCACACAAGTCCCCAGTAGTAGTTGATCGTTGATAGTGGTAGTCATTTCACCCGCAACTGGCAGAGCTGATTGAGAACTGGACCTGGGCTGAAAGCATGTGTCCAGAAGCTGGCGCAGGTCATCCAGACTTTCGTCGGTGAATCAAAAGAGCTGATTTTAACCCACTGGTGCCCGACGGGAATGAGGCGGGTGGATGGTTGAATTAACAGTATAGCCCTCAGTGCTGCATTCCCAATGCACACCTGTCCACTGCTAACTTAGCCGCGCAGTTGTTTTGAGTCGGCCGAGACACCAGCCAAAGGCAGGCAGGGGCCTCGTTAATACTTGTAAATCGGAGTCCTGTAATGCAATTTTAACGCAATAATGCAGAAGGCCCGCCCAATCCCCAACCCGCCAATCACTGACTGCACATATCAGGGCATCAGAACACCCGCCAGCAGCATTGGTGAATAGGAAAGTCTACCATTCCATTAAAATTCAGGTGGTCTCTGATAAGAGAAATAGGATCATGCAAGTTTATGCAAGATAGCCAAGCAGCTGTCACGATGCATTTATCCTGTGGACGTCAGTCATCCCCTCAATATTCGACCCTGCCAGGAACATGGCAGGATGGCTGCTGGGGGGCAAGGAATACCCACTGACATGGCTCATGACACCAATCTGCAACCCCACCATGCCTAAGCAACACAGATAGTTCAAAACCAAGGGATAACCAGGATCATTATTGAGCATACCATAAGGCTGCTGAAGCAGAGGTTCAGTTGTCTGGACAGCTCGGGTGGTTCTCTACAATATGACCCACAAAGAGTCTCCTGCATCATACTGCTGTGCTGCATCCTGCACAACCTTGCCATTCAGAGAGGCCTGCATTTAGAAGAGGTGCAGCAGCAGCATCAGTTCTCATCGGATGAGGAAGAGTAGGGGGAAGATGAGGAAGCAGCAGAAGAAGGAG